>NC_092498.1:175799022-176108340 GCF_047511675.1 Marmota flaviventris
GAGTGTATCAGGTTAAGTAAAATAATCCACTAGTAGATTGATTCTTTGTACCTCAACCTTTTATGAAGCAATGGAATTGTAAAGTGAACACATCTTGCTTCTTGTTGTGGCTCAGCATCTTTTGGATTCCATAGTGTTTAGTTCTTATGACCCTCTTCTTGTTCATAACCTCTCTAACCCTGTACCTTTTCTTATATGATGCAAACCTGCTCTTTTCTTACCTCCATCAATTTATGTTTTGAGATCCAGAAATCCTCTCTAGACATCACCTTTGTCTCTTCCAGGCAGGATCTCATCCTTGTTTGTAATTTTTATGGTGCTCTTTTAAGTTCTAGAATCTATGACTTCTTTGAACTTGTACAAATCTAGTCTCACCCCTCTCAATTCTAGATGCCTCTAACAGGTTGTTTTCCCTGCTTTCATGATAATTGAATCAATTAAAAATTCTCAATAGAGAACTTCACTTGAACCTCCCAACTGGTTGTCCATTCATCTGTTAATATCCCTTCCTGTCATATTACACAATTACTTTTTATGTTTCTCATCCATAGTATATGCTTACCTACAGAACTGAGCTCAAGTGATGTGAACTTTCCTCATTATCCTGGCTCCTTGGAGGCTACCTTATTTTCTATTTCATCTTTTCGGAAGCAGATACTACTTGTTGAAAGAAATAACAGGATTGAAGATGTCATGAAATCCTATGCTAAACCATGTGGCTATCACTATGACATTATTAGTGGTCACTGCATTCAGTCAAACATAAAAGTGTTTTATGATACAAACCATTAATATTAATGTATCTTTTATCACAATAAAATAAGTCATGCAGAAAAATGTCTTGGGTGACTTTTTTACATTTAGAAATTTGAAACTTATTAAAGCCCCCTTGTGCTTTTTATCTGTTTCGGTGTAATTGACAGATCATTTTGGCATTCTTCAATAATGAGACGGCAGCCCTTTACATGATATAGTAGTTCATTTTTGTGGTCACGTTATGTCTACTAAACTAAATATACTTTTACTGAATGTATGCTATGTTTAATTATTATTTTAGAAGAGAAATGTGTATTAGACATTCATGATGCACAAAAAAATTGCATAATGTTTATTGCAAACCTTCTGGGAACTTTCTTATAATATCCATCACTGTGCCTAATTCACAAAAAAAAAAAATGCTTTTATCATAACATTTATCTTTGTGTGAATCTGTTGAATGCATTGGTAGAAACAAATGACCCAGACTTTGAAAAGCAATTTTATTACTTTCAATTTTTAAAAAAAATTATGGATAGGTAAGAATTATTATTTTTTTAAATTTTTTTTTTAGTTTTAGGTGGACACAATATCTTTTTTTATTTTTATTTTTATGTGGTATTGAGGATCCAACCCAGAGCCCTGCACCTGTCAGGCGAGTGCGTTACCGCTTGAGCCACGTCCCCAGCCCCATATAGGTAAGAATTATGATGGCATATTTTCTATATTACTAGCATGGCTCCACTTCTAAAGAATAATTTGATGAGTTACTTTTTTATCCTTAGAAAATAGGCTAATCTGCTTCTACAATTAGGATTTTTAATAAATCAGAAAACGGAAACTGAACAATTTGAACTGGGAAAGTTTAATGTAGAGAATTGTTAGTACTTTCTCTTAGATAAGAGGAAATAAGAAAAAGGGTTATAAAGAATACACTGGGTTTGAGGGAGAGTACCTAAAGAAAAAACTAACTTGGAAAGCCTCTCAGTCAGCTTCACATTATTACAATGAAATACCTGAGGCAACTAAATTATAAAAAGAAAAGGCTTTTTTAGATCACATTTTTGGAGGTTCGAAGGCAATGGCACTTGCACTGGCAGTTTGGGTGAGGGTGGCAGAGTGTTCCACATCATGGACCTAAGGGACTTCCCATTAGTCTCTACCTCAAAAAGTCCACAGTGTCTCCCAGTATTGTCACTCTGAAGATCAAGTGTTTACATATGGACCTTTGGATGACACTACTCATGTTAAATCCATACTAGATAGGGAGGGATCCACTTCAATGATGGGATGCAGACTTTGGAGAGGATGTGTTTATAGCCTACTGGATGGGGAAGAAATTCCCTGAGTTGTCAGGTTTTCTGGACCACAACTAATCCAAAATTAGCCAGCATTTTGAAGTTTATTCAAGGTACTGAGGCTCAGAGAATTTGTAGACTCCACTGAGTGGTTGAGGTTTTGATAGGAGAGGATAATGTCATAGTCTAAATCAGGTTACATATCTTCCTTTGTTGTCAGAGAAATCCAAGTTATTAATGTTCAGTTTTTTTATTTCCTTCCTTTTCTCAAACTCCTGCTCCTCATACTTCTTCTTTTCCCTAATTTTCAACTCCACACATTAAAAATAATTGAGTAGAGATTTCTAAAAATATAAGAACTACATTAAAGTATTAGTCCACACACTGAAGTTTAATTTTGCATATAACAGTGAAGGGAATTACCATTTAAAGCCAGTATATACTTCTGTTAACCATCTCTATTTTCCCTTTACATCTACTTTCTCTTCATTGTGGATTGGTAATGATGCCTTCCCCTTATTTGGGTTTATTAACTATTAAAAAAATGTTATTGCTGTTTAGTCTCACTGATAATGGTCTTGCAGGCTAGGCCAAACTTTTAATTCCATAAAATGTGTATGTGTGTGTTCATTATGTGTCTATTGCTATGAGAAAATTTTATCTTAAATATTAAAAATATTCTCTAGAAATACAGAATCTATATTTTTTGACCTATTAAAAATGGAAGGTGCATTAGGATTTTGAATGTTGATTCTCACTTTGGTAGTTTTGTTTTGTCAACTGTCAAATTATAATCCACCCCAAGATTCCCATTTTATAGATGAGAAAATATGAAGTAGTTTGCACAGCTTATACACATGATTGAAATGATGTTTTGATCATCTTCTGCTAGAGTTATTTTGCTGTTAATTCCCCAGATCAATTACTAGACCACTTTGAAATTGAATATTTGAGATTATCTGATAATTACTTTAATACATTTTCATTATATGTGTTATTTATTCATATTTCTTTTAGTTATGTGAGTTAGATAGCAAATATTGGGATCTAGTCCTGAAAATGAAGTATAAAATGAATGCATACATGTTTTTGCATATTTGTTAGGCATATAAGTATTCCATTCCTTTCTTTTCAGGAGGGACTGCCTTTTACAAATCTGGCTTTAAAAAGACTGATTCTATGTCTGAATAATTACATTCCTATTTTCCTATACTCAAAGGCACTGTCATAGCCATTCAGATGAATTCTTGAGTGACAAGGGATGAAAGCCATCTGTACCCAGCTCCGCCTCTTACATTAGGGTACAGTTCAATAGCCATTTATTAACTCTCATTGCTCATTTTAATGGTGAAACTTCATATTAGCACACAAAAGCCAAATAAATTTGATTTCAAAGATGCATAATAGTGTCTGAATGAATTTCTCAGTGTTTCTTGATGTGCCAAAAAGAGAAAGGAAAAAATTCAGCAAATATAGGCTGAGCTGCCTTTGTGTCTGTGGTGGGGATGTAAATCCATGCCCTAGCATCTTTGCTTCATTGCTTTCATTTTTAAAAGTTTTATATGATGTCTTCTTTTTTGCTGGTTGCCAATGCAAGTTTATATTTTTTTTTGTCAATGCTTTAATTAAAAAATGTTACCCTGAACAAGACAGCTAAGACTGTAGGAGATATTAAGCCATATAACATAGATTGTATTTTTACTGGAACATGAGCATGAATGTAAATATATTCTGGAGGCAGTTGGCCAGTGATGAGCTAAAGCTGAAGAATTTCTAGTCAAGTTCTTTTTTCCTTTTGCATACCATAGCAAACAGCCTCAGCTTCTATCTGTACTTGGTTTGCTAATTTTATCAATTCTTTCGGTTCTATTTTCGTTCAGGTACAGATCTTATCTTGACCATCACTATCTCCTCTGGGGCTCCTTATTAAAAAGTCAGTTTTCTCTATTGTAGCAACTTTTAAATGAAGGGTAAGTCAAATGTAGTGGTTTGAGAATCACTAAAATTATAATCATAAAAGCAAAACAATGCCAAAGACAGTATCCTTCCTTAGCAACAAATCCAAATTCAGATGGTCCAACACTACATATCTGCATGTAGTCTCTTCTCTGAGAATTCAGGCAAGAGTTGGGGTTGGTTGTGACTGTTTTATTTGGTAACTTCCCTAGACCATGGTTCTGTGGTGAGTTCTCCCATGAATAATCAGTAAAATTCTGAAATGTAGGTTCTTTTGGTAAAGAACTGTTTCTGGTAACCAGAATGAGGGGATCCTGTAAGCATGGTCAGAGACCATGGAGGAGATGTGGAGCCAATAATCTTTGTGTTCAGTTGTTCATTTTGTCTAAAAGAGACAAAGTAAAGGAGGTAGAGAAAAAGAAAGAAAACATAAATACATAAATAAGCAAATGGCTAAACATTATGAGTGCTGGGACTTGCCAGTTAGGGAAAATGTATTTAATAGCATTTAACAGTTACACTTTTTCTATTTTTTTTTTTTTTAACTGAAGTCTCTTGATTGAAATGTCCACTGATTCCACTTTGACTCAGTTGAGCAACACTTAAATACAGAATTAAGCACATTAAACAAGCATTTCAGTGTGTGTGTGTGTGTGTGTGAGAGAGAGAGATACAGAAAGATCAAATACAAAAGAGGAAAGCATGTATTGCCTCTTCATAGATTTTATACTTTCAAAATTGTAAAATGTGACATGTTTCTCCCTAATTTTGAGTATTTCCTTATAATGTGGTGATGAGGTGATTTAGGTGTTTGGAGTATGTTGGATAACTAGTCTGACCTTTTAAGAAAATACATATAGGCATATGAGTTTTCATTAGCTGAGTAAGGATATTTTAAGAAGTTGGAAGATAATTTGTCTTCATATACAGTTAAGAGTCAATCTTATTTGAAATTTTTACTGATTATTAAACTTTATTTTTAAAAACTGAGATCTGTTTATGAGTCTTTAAAGTGAGAGTTTCTAGAAGTACTACTCAGATAATATCATACCATATAAAATGGTTTTATTTTCTGTTTTGCAAAATATAAAGAAAGCACTGATTGGTATACGATTCACATCAACTCTGATCTTCACCTGACTCATATGTTCCTTGATGGATATTTTTTAAAGGTTGGGAGCTGGGATACAAAACCAGTTGCTTTGCTTCTAATTTCTCTATTGCTCAAGTTTTTTTCCCCATTGTCAAAACTGTCCAAGAGATATGGTGCAACATATGGATAAAATGTTAAAATAAGTACATCCTTATATTTGTATTTTAAACATTGCCATTCTGCTATGGAAAATTAAAGTAAAACAAATTAGAAAAAAAATAGAATAATTAAAAAGCAACAACAAAAGCCTCATTGGCTGGCATATTTAGACAAGATTTTAGGAGGCTTGGGAAGAGATTGAGAGGTTAGCAGTTTATATAAATCTAAGATTTCTATAATAATATATATAACTGTAAAATTTCTGCAGCCTGAAAAAATGACCATTTATATCTCAAACATCTGTGGGTGTCTCCATGGACCTTGTCCGTTTGGGTATATACTCATCTGCAGTATTTGGATGCAGGATTGCCAGTTTAGACTGAACTTGACTGCAGTAGCTGAGCTCTCTATCTTGGTACCAGCAAACCAGCTATCTTCTTGGTGGTGTTAGATGTACAAGCCCATTTATTACTTTTTTATGAAACTCCATTAGCCAAAGCAATTGATATGGCCATGCCTACCATTAAGAATTAGAGCAAAAGATTTTGTTCTTGTTGTTTCTCTGTTTCTGAATCTTCAGAGTTTCATGGAAGGAAAAGGCACAATTTAAAAGAGAAAAGAATTTGAGCTAGAGAGTCAATGACCTAAGAGGTCTCTTGCAATACTTCCAACAAGGGATTTGGGATCAGACCAAGTATGTTGTGATAGGAATAAATGGAAGGATTCTGGGTATATTTTGAATGTGGAGCCATGGGGAGAAATTAAAGATGACTTCCAGGTCCCTGAAATGAGAAACTGGAAAAATAGGATTGGTACTAACTGAGATGTAAAAAGTTGTAGATGAAGCAAATTGGAGAGAAAAATAAAAAATACAATCACATAAATGTTTATAGCAGCACAATTCACAATAGCTAAACTGTGGAGCCAACCTAGGTGTCCTTCAGTGGATGAATGGATAAAAAAAGTGGCATTTATACACAATGGAATATTACTCAGCAATAAAAAAAATAAGATCATGACATTTGCAGGGAAATGGATGGCATTAGAGAAGATTATGCTAAGTGAAGTTAGCCAATCCCCAAAAACAAATGCAGAAAGTCTTCTCTGATATAAGGGGGGAGACTCAAAATGGGGTTGGGAGGGAGAGCAAGGGAGGATGATTACCTCTAGATAGGGAATAGGGGTGGGAGAGAAAGGGAGGGAGAAGGGCAATAGCATGGATGGTGAAAGAAGACCCTCATCATTATACAAAATACATGTATGAAGATATGAATTTGGTGTCAACATACCTTATATATAATCAGAGATATGATAAAATATAGTAAAATGGTGTATTAAGAATTGAAATACAAAACCAAATAAAAAACCTGAGGTTTAAATGTTAAAAGACTTCCAATTGAAGATAATAGGTATGAGCCAAAGTAAGAAAATTTCTGGTCAACACCTCATTTTCCTTTTATGTGCCACAGTAGAGGGTATCAGCTTCTATCTATGCTTATTTTGTAAATTATAACAATTCTTTAGAGTTTATTCTGGTTCAGATACAGATCATATCTTAGATACACTGTCTTCTCTGGGGCTCCTTACTTAACAGCCATTTTATATATGTTTATATATGTTTGGATTTACAGAGGAATGGTGTGGGCTACAGACATAAATTTAGGAATTGCTGTAATATACATGCCACATTTAAGCCACAAGTTTGGATGAGACCAATAGTTGTGAGTGTATGTAAAGAAAAGAAAAAAATGAATGATATTTTGCCAATAATAGGTTGTAACAAATATGATAAACTGTCAAAAGGGACTGAGACTTGACATTCTTCAGAGTCTGTTTTTTTTTTTTTTTTTTTTTAATGCTGACGCAGTTCTCACTGACTTGTGTTTTTGTGTACTTACAGGTTTTGAATTGGGATGTCATGTTTGGTGTGGTCTACTTCAATAATTCTGTGCATCTTAATTAGAAATTTATCCCTTTATTAAGGTTTTAGGTGTGATTCCAATAGTCTCTCAGGGATTATACAGATTCTGTTTGCACTCTGCCAGTATTCTCACAGACATTACCATTCCTGTGCAGGCAAGACTAACTTTCATTTGCTAGCATTGATATCTCTTTGCCTAATTTTCTCTGGCTAGCCACTCTTACCAGGCACACAGAAGGCCCAAAGTGCAATCTAGTTAGTAATCCCTACCTCAACAAATTACAGACAGGAGTTGGTGTATAAATACCTCAGATCTTCTGCTTCTTGGATAAAAGTTAGGAGAACTGTCTTCTAGAAGCATCCAGAATTCTTCAATAGGAATAAGAGGTACTTCCCCTCAAGTTTTTTTTTTTTTTTTAATTTTTATTGTTGGTTGTTCAAAACATTACATAGTTCTTGACATATCATATTTCACACTTTGATTCAAGTGGGTTATGAACTCCCATTTTTACCCCGTATACAGATTGCAGAATCACATCGGTTACACATCCACTGATTTACATATTGCCATACTAGTGTCTGTTGTATTCTGCTGCCTTTCCTATCCTCTACTATCCCCCCTCCCCTCCCATCCCCTCCCTTCTTCTCTCTCTACCCCTCAAGTTTAACTCACTTGTACCCTGTGTGGACTGCCTTTACTTTCCAGCCTCTCTTACTCTCCTACTCACTCAGATAATTATCTTGGAGTCTGTTTCATTGGTATCCAAACTGAAACAGTGGTATTATAATCCCAGGGCTACCTTTTATTCAAAACAGTGAATTCTCAGAATGACTTTGTAATTTTTTTTTTCTGCATGACTGACTTTTATTCAATGTGTTTTGTTGAACTAGGACTCTTATTCTTTTTTTTTAATTTTTTATTGTTGGTTGTTCAAAACATTACAAATTTCTTGATATATCATATTTCACACTTTGATTCAAGTGGGTTATGAACTCCCATTTTTACCCCATATACAGATTGCAGAATTACATCAGTTACACATCCATTGATTTACATATTGCCATACTAGTGTCTGTTGTGTTCTGCTGCCTTTCCTATCCTCTACTATCCCCCTCCCCTCCCCTCCCCTCCCCTCTTCTCTCTCTACCCCCTCTACTGTCATTCATTTCTCCCCCTTGTATTATTTTTCCCTTTCCCCTCACTTCCTCTTGTATGTACTTTTGTATAACCCTGAGGGTCTCCTTCCATTTCCATGCAATTTCCCTTCTCTCTCCCTTTCCCTCCCACCTCTCATCCCTGTTTAATGTTAATCTTCTTCTCCTGCTCTTCGTCCCTACTCTGTTCTTAGTTACTCTCCTTATATCAAAGAAGACATTTGGCATTTGTTTTTTAGGGATTGGCTAGCTTCACTTAGCATAATCTGCTCTAATGCCATCCATTTCCCTGCAAATTCTATGATTTTGTCATTTTTTAATGCAGAGTAATACTCCATTGTGTATAAATGCCACATTTTTTTATCCATTCGTCTATTGAAGGACATCTAGGTTGGTTCCACAGTCTTGCTATTGTGAATTGTGCTGCTATGAACATCGATGTAGCAGTGTCCCTGTAGCATGCTCTTTTTAGGTCTTTAGGGAATAGACCGAGAAGGGGAATAGCTGGGTCAAATGGTGGCTCCATTCCCAGCTTTCCAAGAAATCTCCATACTGCTTTCCAAATTGGCTGCACCAATTTGCAGTCCCACCAGCAATGTACAAGTGTACCCTTTTCCCCACATCCTCGCCAGCACTTGTTGTTGTTTGACTTCCTAATGGCTGCCAGTCTTACTGGAGTGAGATGGTATCTTAGGGTGGTTTTGATTTGCATTTCTCTGACAGCTAGAGATGGTGAGCATTTTTAGGACTCTTATTCTTTCTCCTAATTGTTAAGTATCATTTTTGGGTTTTCTGACATCTGAAGATGGTGTGAAAATTGAATCCTGAAGTAGAATAGAGTAAAATTCTGGTTTGGAGTTTTTAGGGAAGACTTTTTCCCCTACCCATTTACCAGGCTTGGTATCTTGATATCATCTTATGCTAGTAGAAACATTTTTTCTAGTGTATCTTTATAGACTCTGGCATGAAGCTAGTGTATCATTCAGCATTATGTACCTTGTTGTGGGTGCAAATTGAGACTGCTCAGCCTGTGATATATTCTTGGGAATAGAATTCTCCCCCTAGTTATTTGGGAAGGGTTATTACCAATACTGTAATGAAAACATGTTCCTTCTTAAAGTAGTAAACTGGCAATTTTAATCAGGATAATATTAATAGTTAATACGAGAATTGGGACCTACTGATAGGGTCCAATACAAAAAAAGAGCTTATGTTTATTTTCTTTTGATTAATGCCCATAAGCCTAATAAGTTGCTTGAGAAAATTTTCTCCCATTTTCCACTTATAAATTTCAAGGATATCAAGAAAATGACTAAAGGTATTGCTCTTACTTAAATTATTTACCGGTTCTTTTGCTGCTGTTTGAATTTATGAGAAGATGAGTAAATGTCTACTGTCTACTTCTATTTATTATTAGGTGGGTATGCTGGGTACTGGTTCCCATGAACATTACTTCTGAATTGGTCACCTTCCATCAAACAGATTCTACCATGCCCATTAAGATAATAACTTTTCAAAGTTAATCCTAGATGAGACCCTAAGTCACACCTGTCCTTTCTCCTTTGCTTAATTTTGGCGTTTCACATTTTAGCCAAAGCTTGCCTTCAAATGTAAAACACTGTTGAATCTGATTGAGAGGTAATTTGAGTGAGTTGGTTTGTGTTTGTATTTTGAAATATTTTCCATTTCTGCATATAGTCTGTAATAAGAGCAGGAAAATGTACTTTCAAAGACAAGCAAATATCCCACAGTTTAAGTGACCAATATGATTGAAAAAACTAAAGCTCTCAGGCTTAATGTACTCTTTATTATATGTGAACAGCAGCCTGAAAGTGGGGAAAAAAACATCCTTTGATCACATTAAAATGTCTCCAATAAAGCAAGCCATATAATTAAAGCCATAAATTTGATTATCATTTAGAAATCTTCTTTCCAACCTCTCTCAGATGCTAGAATTATGTATGTGTTTTGACTCAGCTTAATCAATTCCCCTGTTGGGTCTAACTCATTCCATTGTAGGATAACTCCAATTGTTAGAGAGTTCCTCCTTATATTGATGTACTCTGCTTCCTCTAACTCCTTAGTGCTTATTGATCCTTGTTCTTCCCTCAAAAATAGCACTGTCTGTAGAACTTTCTACAATAGTAAAAGTGTTCTAAGTCTGCAAAATCTAATATGGTAGTCACTGGCCAAAAGGAACTACTTAGCATTTGGAATGTGATAGTGTGACTGAGAACTAGATTTTTAATGCTATTCAAATTTAAGCTTTTAAAATTTAAATTCTATTTAAAAAATTTTTTCTAGATGACAGTTATTAAAACATCTTGAGGCACTGAATTATAGTTTTCAATCTTTCATTTCTAAAGGACAACTTGCTTCAGCACTTTATGGCTTCCATTACCCTTACTTTTCTCATTAATCTTCTCTAGATTATGCTGCTTATTAATTATCTGCTAAGATCTAATGCCTATGTCTGGTCACAGTAGCTCAGAATGGTCTTAACAGTCCAGAATATTGCAGACTCATTGGCTTACTTGTAGAGAAAACTAAAAATTACTACTGAAATTTATGGAAGTTCATAAATCATTATGCACTCCATGTTTGGTTGTTGATAAATCACTTCCTTTAGGTAAATCATTGGATTTTAGGATTAAAGGTATCTTTAGGACCATCTGTGCACTGGTTTTCACAGTTTAATTTAGACAATGGACTTATCATTAAATGAAACTCTCACCAGAATAAACTCCTAATTCTGGAGCTACTTTGGCACAGGAATGGGATTGCCTGGCCCGTACTGCCTACCTAAATACAACCCACATCTATGCTCCCTCTTTTAGAGTCTTTGAAAATTTCGGACTTAATCCAACCTACAGTTCAGATTCTAATAGAGTGCTGATGTGGGTTCAAACCAATGCAGCTGGAATCAAATCACTTTAGTAAGTAATGAACTCCCCCATTTGCTTTATTTAAGGAGTGTTGGTGTCTGCCAGCAAAAAGAGGCAAGCTCAAGTTGAACAAACAATAGATGCTTAAATAGTTATTCATTTCTCTCGGAGCATTTAGGATCATACTTCCTAATAATAATTTGTGCCCTGATTTTATCAAGTGAATTAGATCCTTCACAATTATTTTAAGATATTAGATATTTGTTCTGTTTAGTGTATGTCATGATGGTTGGAAGTTTGGAAGTCTACCTATTGAACAATGTTTAACACCTTTTCCCTGTGTTTTCCAACGTGTGGGTAAGGGCTGTTGTGGTTTGAATCTTGACTGTCCTCAAAAGCTCATGTGTTGGAAACATGGTCTTCAGTACATCAAGGTTCAGAGGTGGAGATTTTAGGCAATGGCTAGGGCTCTGACTTCATTAGTAGATCAATCCATTTGTTGGATTAATCTATTGGTAGCTAAAGGTAGTACTGGGTGGTTACTCTAAGTAGACAGGAGGTAGCTAGAGAATGTAGGGGTATAGACATGGATTATAACTGTCCCTGGATCTTCCACCCATCTGTGTTTTCTGGCATTTATGAGCTGAGAAAAGCTCATTTATAAGCTTTTCCACGACACCCTTCTACTATGATGTTCTACCTGTCTCAGGCCCCGAGCAGTGGAATTAGCTGACCATGGATTTAGACCTCTGAAACCATGAACCCAAATAAATGTTTTATCATCTAAGGTGTAAATGTTTTATTGTCTAAGTTGTTCTTGTCATGTATTTTGGTCACAGTGATAAAAAGCTGACTAACCCCAGGACTATGTGAGTTTCCAATCCTTCAAATCCTTTTAATTGTATTTCTCAAATTTTGATTTGCATAGGTATCATCTGGAGATCTTGGTAAAAAAAAAAAAATGTTTCTGGCATCCATTCCTAGAGACTCTGATTTGGTGAATCTGGGGACAACTCTTAGGATTCTGTTTCTAACAGTTCCCCTCCAAAATTTTGATAGCAATAGCTCATATTCACACTTGCCTATATCTTGGATATTAACAAATAATGTGAAATTTATGGCATTGCAATCCAATTTGAGACTTAAGAGTAGCAGGAACTTTCTTAAAAAAAATCTTACAAGACTAAAAAGATTTTTTCCCCTACAATCTTTTGTACTCATGCTTTTGTGAAGTCTTATACAACATGTTTGTCATTAATGGGTATTCTAGTATTGTAGCCCTGCTCTCAGAAGCACAATTTTTCATTTTGCATCTGACCTTTTACATATCATTATGCAGCCTTTCAACCTCACTCAATGTGACCTGTCATCAGCTTGAGAGAAGCTGTCAGTGCTGCTTTGGTCCCGATATGTGATTGTGATGGCTCCCACATTACTTTTTTCTTAGCTTTTGTTCTTTTTCATTTCTAGACTTGTCCACATATTTCATTGAGACATAATAAAGAAAAATAACTGTTGAGAAAATGAGGCTGAAAATTAATAATCTCCTTTAATAATCTTTCTTTCTTCTTGGTGCCCTTTAATGAATATGTCTAGGATGTGGGTAGAGGAACCACTAAAAAGGCCATAAAGGGCTTTCTAATTACTTAAATTCTGGATGGAAGTCATCTCCAATAACTATCGAAAGTACACTGTAACTCATGCTTTTTTAAACAATAAAATATCTGTAATAAATTTATAAAGGCTTTTGCTGTTTTCTATCTACACAGAAGGTAAATGCAGCACTATTTCCAATACACTGGTTTATTAATTTTTGCCATTTAGATCCTATATTATTCAGGGGAGATTTCCTCTCATATGAAGGTGAGAAAAATTACTTGGAAATAGCAAGAAGTCTGTAATGACTTAAAACCTGGGCTAATTTTGCTAAAGTTCCATCTATTAGATCTGTGCTGGTCAGTTGTGTGGTAGCCACCAGCCATATGTTATCTAAATTTAAATGTTTTTTTTTTTTTAAATTAAACAAATTAGTATCTCAGTCACACTGGCCACACTTTAAGAACTCAATAGCTATAAGTAGCTAGGAGCATCAAGCAAATATAGAACTTTTTTTTTAATCAGAAAATTCTATTGGACAATACTACTTTAGATTCTCAGTCTACTGACCCTACTTGAGAAGGGCAAAAAGTTAAGTACCCTTTACATAGAATGCTGATGTTATTTGCTTCCGGTGACCTCTTAGGTTAAGACAGTCTTGAGAAAAATTGTATTCTAGAAATTTCTACTTAGGACTGTGTGCTGAGTGGCCATGGGCCTGTGGTGAGTAGGATGTGTTTCTGAAGAATGAGTATTTTTTTTCCTCCAATTGAGTTGCAAGTTTTTCTTCCCATAAAAGTCTATTGACTTCTAGGTAGTGGTTGAATATTTGAGGATTTAATACCTTGCAAATTTGCCTTATTCTTTTTTTAATTGAAGTATAAAAATAGTTAATTTAAACTGTGTTTATAATTTGCTATATTTATTGCTTAAGAAATTTTGCAAAAACATGTATGGGATGATTTTCTACTTTGCAAAATAATCACCTTTTGAAAAGCCAAGGTTCGTCGTCGGAGATTAAAACACACACCCACAGATAGCAGTGACAAAGATGAAGCACTTTACTGCAAGCTGGTGCTAACTTATATAGAAAGTGAAAGTCAGTTATCTTAAATCAGGAAGCTCCCGGGGCCAATCATAGTAAAGGTTAGGTCATCACCTAAGGTGCACCCATGCCCACCATGCATAAGATTCATGGGGATCACAAACTGTTCACGAGGGCCAATTAGAAGGTTTTCAAAAAAACTTGTTATCTGCCCACTGGCAATTTGCCCGCTGCCATGTTGCATTAGGGGCTCCTTATCTGAAAGGCCTAGGGAATTCTTAGCCGCCCACTGGCAATTTGCCCGCTGCCATGTCTGAAAGGCCCTGGGAGTTCTTAGGGAAACTCCCAACACCTTTTATATTAAACAAATAAATTTATTTTTATTTCTTTGCATTATGAAATTAATTACTAAGATATAAAGGCTCTCTGATGCAATTAAAATTCAATTTAGCCATTGGAATTTTTTGTTTTCTTAAGTTTCCATCTAAGAATATTAATTTATCACCATATTACTTCCAAAGCATATGGATCCATCCTCCACTGATGAAAGCTAAAATAATTGCTTCCCATATCCTTACCAGACTTCCATTAAACTTCCTATATTCCAACTTTTATAAAAATGTCTGACTGTGAAAATATAATTTTGGGAGACCCATGTTCAATTCTCTTCTCCCTGGGCAAGAATGATAATTCAGGCTCAACTAGTATGGGAATTAGGGTTCCAGTGGCCATCTTAGGTAGGATCACAATCTTAATTCTTATCAAAGCAGTCCTAATGTCAAAGAAGTAGTTAGTGAAGCTAGGGCCAGAGGGTCAAACAGGTTGGTTGGAGGACAATATTGAGTGAATTTCTAGGATACGGTTTTTAAGCACTGAGAACTTTAACAACTCATAGCTAGAGAACCAGTTTGTTCAAAAGGTCAAGAATTGCATATATTCCTCCTAGATGACCAAATTCTAGCCTGGGATCAAGTCTTGCTAAGAGAAGGATATAGGTACTTAGAACGTATTATTTCTCACCCATTGAAAGATTTCTTTACCGAGGTGATTTTAATAGAGGGTACTATAAAATAGGTTACTGTATTTGTTACACAAGTGGTATTGAGGACATTGCTTTTATAGTATTATACCCTATCTAAAGTGTACTGGGTGAGAAATTTCTTTTTAGTGAAAGTCTTTAAACTTTGCTAGTCCACAAATATTGCTTTCCCCCCATATTTTTTTGTAATAAATAATAATAATAACAAAAAACATTTGGGGAACTGATGATGTCTCCTTTTCAGTTGGCTTCTGGAAAATAAAGAATGAAATTCTTGCTACTAGTGGCTATAAAGATTGAAATTGAGGGCTAGTTGTTGGATTTGTCTCCTAAATTACTGCATCTTGTCAAATCTACCAATTACTGACTGATATGCTCATAAACCACAAAAGACCATTGCTCTATCACTGAATAGAAAAAGAGTAAAATGTAGATTTCAGGATCACCATTAGATGATCACCAAGTACTCAGCAAATATTCATGGAAATGCTCTATGTTTCATGTGCTACCTTGGATATTCAGTCCATACAACAGGCAAAGATGGTTCTTGTTAGTGTAGCTGGGACTTTGAGTATATTGGCACAATGTTAAGATCTTCAAGTTCATAGTCCTGAATTTATTGTGATACCAGGTTGAGGGGGAGTACTTTTCTCCAGCCATTTCATCTGTATGGGTATGAGTGTGAATTGCATGGAAAGCTGGATCTAAGCAAGTTCATGGTTTTGCCCATGGTCTTGGCTGTCTCTTGTGTTTGTTCTCACATTTCCTTAATCTTTCCATTAACAAATAGTTTCTTGTGGGCTTTGATTCAATTTTTGGGTAAAAGCATTTCCCTGTCAATCTTTGGCAGATATTTCTAGGAGGCTTTCTATATGTGATTCAAAAGGTTCTGGTAGGACCAAGTCCTAGTTGACACCAACACAATAGGACACCCTCTCATTGACTTTTTCACCTCTATTTCTGCAATATCCTTCAATCTAATCCTGAGATTATTTAACTAATAAATTATTCATGCATAAGTCTTTTCTTTCAGATTCTCTTAGGAAGCAGGCCAGACTAAACTATCAAGTAAGTGCAGAATGCAGGTGAGACTAGGATATATGCAATTGTGTTTAAGCTAAATAAGGAGAAAAATAAAGACATTATCTTAGTCTCTTTTGTGCTATGATAGAATGCCCAAGACTGGGTAATTTGTAAAGAACAGAGCTTTATTTCTTGTAGTTCTGGAAGCTGTGAAGTTCAAGGTCAAGGAACAAACATCTGGTGAAGACTTTCTTGCTGCATTATTCTATGGTGGATGACAAAAGTGTGAGAAAGAGCAAAAGCAAGAAAGAACAAGAAGGAACTCAACTTGCTCTTATAACAAACCCATTCCTTTGATAGTGATATTAATCCATCTATAAGGGTAGCATCCTAATGACCTGAACACCATGTTTTAGGCCCCACCTTGCATGAAGCTTAAAATTCTATTACACAAACTTTAGTTTGAATACATTCAAATGACAGCAGACATCAAGGGAATGAGGGATGGTGACTGGATTGAGAATCATAATAGGATAATAATTGAGGAACTAATTGGGATGGATGGAAATTGATGCCAATCAATTTGGTCATAACTAAGTCTGGGGTATAACTGGAGGTACCCGACTAAGGTAGGTGAAACTAGAACTTTGAAAGACGGAAGGTAAAGAAACTAGAAAGTCTGAATATTAAAGGTCTCCCATTTTTCATTTCATCTCCTGTCTTGAATTTTTTTCTGTGATTTTGGTTTTTGATCTGTTTTTTATTTTGGTTAATAATTTGTCAAAATTTATTATGTTTGTTAAGATGTGGGATAAAATATTTTTACTCATACATGTATAATAAATTCACATTATTCACAGTAATATTCTATAAAGTCACCAGAACATTGAATGCTTTCCCCTAGGGAAAATGCAGGGATAGGCTTCTGAACGACTCTGGTCAGAATATTTTTATCAATTCAGAAAATATAAAATTGTTTTTCAGGGTTTTCTGTTAAAAGATAGAAACATATATTGTTGATTTATTGCCATTAAATTCACAGTCATCTACTAGAACTAGTGTCTGGACAAAATTATCTAGCATACATATTTTGTTCATAAGGTATACCATATCCTTCTTGTGACTGAGAACACAAGATAGCAATTTGGAACTGTGTTTAGGGGTAATTTCAAACAGAAAAACCACCAAAAAATAAAACATAAAAAATGTTTAATGTTTTCATATTTAATTCCATAAAATGGACCATGTTGGCATATGAGAACTGAAACCAGAAGGCAGAGCGTCCCTTTACTGTACTTCAGCTGGGAATGGGTTCCTCAGTCAGCCCAAATTTTTCATCATCTTGTACATTCACATAAATAGATGTAAATGATTGTGAAAGTGCCAAAGCTACTGATTTTTTGGAGTTACAAATAAATTTTAGCAAATATATGAACTCACAAATTCAGAATCTGCAAAATGGACTTTGTATGTATGTATACACATACATATATGGGTGTGCATATAAGTAACAGAAAATTTCTGAAAATTGGTGAAGGGCTGTTATGATAACCCCAATGGCAGATGAAGGAGTCTGGCTGCCATTAAATTCAAAGGATATCAGAGAAAGAAGATGATTCTGCATTTTGTGCTCATCTGGGTGGAAAAAATGGACTTAAGAGAACAGCAAATGCCTGAATGGCCACATTAGCTGTATATAGTGGTAATCACAACATTGCAACTTTTCTATGCTATTATCAGTGAAGATGTTGTCTATTATGTTGAGGGTCCATATTTTTCATAACTTTATGGAGAAATTTATATTTTTCCAATTGTTATATAATCACTCAATGAAAGTCTATTACGTGCAGACTTTCCTGAGTAGTCATGGGGTGCTGGGGTTTTTGAAAAAGAAGCAGGTAGACATTATAAATTAAATCTGAACTAGACCTTTTTTCAATTTCTATCTCCAACTATGGCTCCCTAGGAACTCCCTTATTCATTTATAGCTTTTCTATTTCTCTTCTATTTACAGGAAGAGAAAATTTGAGATTTGTTCTAATCCTATACCCTGACTCTATTCTTCTGTATTTGGTAATTTTCTGGGTGTTAAAATATTTGTATCTGTAATTGCCTCCAATTCACAGAGAAACTGATAATTTGTGGTATATTTATATTGAATGAAGACAAAAAAACCAAAAAATTTTAATCATGTGTGTATCAGCAGAGTATCAATTATCTAGACAATATCAGAGGGTCTAATATCTGCATATAGTGGGCTAGTTATTGAATTTTAAAGTTGTAAGTGGCAAGAGCCACACTCAACCATTCCTCCCCTTCTATAGCATGTAACAGAGCCCCAGTTAACAGTAGTTGATAATAACTGTGGAGGTGATTATTATACATCTCATGTTTTTATGGGCCACGTGTGATCAAGACTGACTTACAAATGTTATCTCTATCAGTCCTCACAAGAGATAATTTATAAACAAGGGAATTGAGATCCAGAGAGTTTAAGTATTTTCATCAAGGGTCAGATAGTTGGAAAGAAATCTTCATATGTCATAACTTAGTTTCCAGTTGGAATACACAAATTAATCATTGGCTTACAACAAATCAATCCTTTTTCAAAAAAGAGAAAAATGGAAAGGAGAAATTTTGACCATAGAGAAAGAATATCTTGCCAAACCAATTTCTTTCTTTCTTTTTTTTTTTTTTTTTACATAGTTCACATCTGTTGCTGTAAGGAATAATAATAAAGAGGAGACAGAGACAAAGTGTAGAGGCAGGGAAGGTGGCAGAGTGTCTCTTTGTCCAAGGGGCCATGTTTATTTATATCAATAGGTTATATTAGATCATTAGTACCACAACCACATTATTGTTTAGAGTATCAGTAAGCTTGTTTATTTTGCAGTTACATTTCATAGTTACAATATGCAATGTTAGGAGCTTTGTGCCATTCTTAAGAAAGTCCATTGTCTGAAGTTACTGTTAGGGAGCAGCTCCAGGAGCACCCAAGCTTGGTGAAACATTGTAGTTATCTAGCAAACAAGTTCTTCTATTCCCAGGAGCTATGTGCCTGCAATCAAGGTCCAGGCTTGATGAGGCTCTAACAGAAGCATATCAGAGCATTGCCATACTGGCTAGATATTGCACATATATTAGCTATATTATTGGATCCTAAGAGAGATTACAGGGCATTCTAAGGGTGGGAAACAGGGTGCCTGTTACCCCCACACAGGAAGTTTTCTCTCCAGGGGAATGCTTCTACATTTCCAGGGTCAGAATCCCTACATGTTGCTAACAAATCAAAATAGTAAATTCATGAATGTAATGCACCACTATATAGCATTTCATGGTGCTTAGTGCTAATGTATTCCTGCCTTCTGAATTAACATCAATGTATAATAGAATTACTCTTCCAGAAAACACTATATATAATCCTCTTTTCCTCCCCAAAGTTAATTAGGATGTGATAATAACAGTTCCTGTTTACTAAAGTCTGTTTCACACATTGTGCTAAGAGCTTTGAAAGCATAACCCTTTAATACTTACAATAGTTTTATGGAGAAAGTGTTAGTTACTCATATGTACATACTGAGATTTAAACATTAAGCTCAGAATGACTGAAAAATTTGTCCAATAGAACTTAGTTTGGGCAGGTGAAGAAACTGAAATTTTTACTTGCATTTGTCTTTCTTAATCATTTTCTTTCATGAGTGCACTATTAACTATTCTGTTACTGCATTGATCCTAAATTGGTAAGTATTTATTCAGCCTGTTTAATATTTCTATATTAGTGTGGCAGAATACATGGACTCCTCCTCCCAGAAACCTTTCTGCAAACTGGGAATAAAAAATTATATGCAAGAAGAAATTGAAGAATAAAGAAATGTTGGGCTTTATGAGTCTAAATGTGATGGATATTTAGGGAAACAACTGATTGGAACTGAACCCATCAGGAAGGCTTCATGAAGAAGTAAACTTACAATATCTTTTAGAAAGTGGATAAGACTGAGAAAATCAGTGAAGCAAGAGTAGTTTTTAGGAAGGGAGCACATACTATGAGTAAATTCCAAGGAATCAAAGAGTTAGGTGACCTGAATGACTAAAGGAAACAGAACATTCACTTAGTATATCTGCAGTATTCATTCTTCTGACATACTAAATGTGTATTGAGTATTTACTAGGTACTGTGGACAAGGTTGCCCATAAATGTGTAAATAACTTTCATGTACATTGAGGATATCTATTCATCTGTCTCTGGTAAGGTATCTGTGTACCTATGCTAAAGATTTGGTGTTGTTACAGTTAACAGTAAGGAGTTTTTCTTGATTTTTGAGTAGAGAAGTTGTGTATTATTACTAACAGCAAAATGAACATTTGTAATAAGAAGATTTGGGTTTTTGTTTCAGGTTGGTCATTAATCATCCACTTATCCTGTTAACTCCATTAACACTACATAAAATGGGGACATTGGCATCTCCTGCCTGGTTCTTGGAGTTGTACAAGTACAAAATAATGAAGTACCTTTGAAAACTGTACAGAATGCAACTTATAGATATTAGGTAACAGCTGATTACAGGAGGCATATGTGGGAGTCTGGGCTTTGGAGAGGTTAGGCTTTAGAAATATAATGTCCGACATGTAGTAATCTAGGTTAGAATAGTACGACAGCTTTAGGAACAGAAATGACAAGGAGAATCTGGAAGTCTTTCCAAAGAAAGAAACACAAATCATGGAGTTTGATGACAGTTTAGATAATGAGTTATTTAGTTAATCACTCTTTATCCAATAGTTATTTATTAAGTATCTACTATGTGTCAGATATTTAATCTACAAACTGCAAGTCAAACATACTCTGTACATTTAAGTGGATTACTATAGGCATTTAACAAATCTCAACCTTCGGAGAGCAATGAAAATAAGCATAGTCTTATGAGAGCATGGAACAGGCAGAACTGAAGCCTTGAAGAATATTTCTCAAGGTAATGATGTTTAGGTTCAGAGGTGAAGCAGAAATGGGATTAAGATGAATGAGATCAAATCATTCTAGGAAGAAAATGTGAAAGAATTTCTCAAGGCAGGTGAGTACACAACACATTCTACAAAATAAGGCAAGTCTAGTGTAGAGTCTCCTGTTCTTACCTAACTTTGCAGATGAGCTCAGTCTTGCTTAGTAGCAGTAAAGGCCAAGGAAGACAGAGAAGGTCGCTGTCATAATTCACAACAACCCAAATAATTCCTCAAGTTGCCAGACTAGGAAAGTATGAATAATTCTTAACCTAGTGCTGAAGTCTCTTTCTTTGTAGCAATGGCAACTACGCAGAACAGGTGAAATAGCACAGATACAGGAATTTTATTTATACCGAATTCTGGGATTGGTGGTAGGTATAGCTTTGCAGCATCTAGAATGTCTTTCTTGTGCCCACAACTTCTATATAATAAGTTAGTTTACTTATAATTCTACATTTCATACTTTACCACATAACTAATCCCAAACAATTTCCCTAGTATTCTTTTAAGATGGAGCTAGATAGCCTTTATATTGTTTGGTCCCTAATTAATATTAATCTCATTTTTTCCCCTTGCAGTATGGTTTGGATATGAGGTATCCTCTGAAAGATTAGGTGTGAGATAATGCAGGAATGTTCAGAGGTGAAATGATTAGTTATGAGAGCTGTGACCTCATCATTTGAAAGGACTACTAAACTAGGTGGTAAATGTACACAGATAGGGTGTGAGTAAAGGAAGCAGGTCACAGGGGATGTGCCTTTGGGGTTTATGCTTTGTCCCTAGAGTCCTGCTTTTGTCTCTGCTTCCAGGCTGCTGTGAGCTGAGCAGTTTTCCCTTGCCTTTTCCTTCTGTCACCATCTTCTGCCTCACCTGGGGCCTGGATCAATGAAATCAACTGACCACAGACCTCTGAAACTATGAACCCAAATAAACTTTACTTCCTCTTAGCTTTTTTTTTCCCCCAGGCATTTTGGTCACAACAATGCAAATCTGACTAATACCCTTACACATTATATTAATCTTAAATGAGGGCTCTGTAACCATGGTGAGAAATGGAGCAGTGCATGTTTGTTTATGCTTAGTCAATACAGTGCTTGACTAAATCCAAAATCTGTCCTTGATTTTGCATGCTTATGGTCATTAGACCATGAATATAATCAGAACTTCCTGTTTCTTATCTCATGTTCACCACCAATGTTGCGCCTTCTCCTTGTCTTGCTGACCAGGGAAACTTCATTGTAGCATTTAAAATCTTCCAAGTCAGGCTGAGGTTGTGGCTCAGTGGTAGAGCACTTGTCTGGCACATGTAAGGTACTGGGTTTGATCCTCAGCTCCACATACAAACAAACAAATAAATAAGCTTACTTTTAAAAAAAGATTCCTTTAAAAAACATCTTACAAGAACTTTTGTGTATCTAAACATATCCTCAATTTTCAAGGCTTGGTATTACTTGTAATTTTGAGAGATTTAGTAAGGCAAGGATTAAAAGATATGCCATCGGATTACTTAGCCACTTTAGGTTGAATACAAGAAAGGGATAAAAAAAGGAAGGAACACAACTGTTTTGAAAGATGGGGAAAGCTGGGCAGAAAGAACCAAGGAAGCTTTATTTGTTTGATTTTTCAAAATGTATACTGGGATAATAGTAAAAATTCCTCCATGAAATTAGGCAAATTTAAAAAAAAATTTTCACAGATATGTTTTCAGTTTTTGAAAGTAACTTAATGGAAAGTAATTACAAACAATTTGAAGTTATAATGTGTGTGTTGACAGGAATTAAATTTTCGAGTATAATGAATTTAATTAACTGTGAGGGAGTGTTTATTTTGAAAAGTCGCAGTGTTTGCCAGGGGGAGTTAGCTCTTAAAGGGTGCACACCAGGAAGGACTGTGTGCATAGGGCTTGAGTTGTGCTGACTGTAAGATGGTGCATCAATGACATGAAAGGGAAGGGAATAAGAAAAATAGACTTGATAATCATTAAAATAGAATAAAAAAAATCAGCCAGGTAAAATGTTAGTTCTTTGTGATCTGATAATATTGATTAAAAAAAAAAAAAAAACCTAAGAAAATTGTATAAAAAATAAAAGAGGAAAGAACCAAAAAGCAGATCTGTAATTGCTGATGTAGCAGACAACACAACAGATATTGTGACCAATATTATGTCAATATATTTGAAAAGTAAGCAAAATTCAAAAATTCATAGAAAATATATATTATTAAACTTACAACCAATGGATTAAGGAAGAAGTCAAAGGGAAATTCGCGCCCCTGCCCCATTACTGGAAATTGAATCCATGTGGGCTTAAAAACTAAGCTACATCTCCAGCCTTTTATTTATTTATTTATAATTTGAGACAGGGTCTTGCTAAGTTGCCTAGACTGACCTCAAACTTAGGATCCTCATGCCTCCACTTCCAGAGCAGTTGGGACTATAGGCATGTATCTCCACACTGGCTGAAGGAGGACATTTTAAAATTTCTCAATGCAAATAATAATGGGGACAAAACATGATAAAACCAGTGGAACCCTGGCACTGAAGCAGTACTAAGAAGGAAGCTCATACAATCAGTATCTACACCAAAAAGACAGAAAGATTTCAAATAAACAATCTATCATTGTATCTACAGGAACTAGAAAAAAATCAAAACAAACCCTAAATTAGTAGGGGAAAAGAAGAGACTGAGACACCAATGTATCTTAATAGATTCAGAAAAGGTATTTGATAACATTTAACCTTCCTTCATGATTACAAATGCTGAACAAATTAGGTACAGAAGTAATGTACCATAACATAAGAGCATTTATAACACACCACCAGCAAACATTATGTCAAAAAGGGAAAATATGAAAGTTTTCTTTCAAAGATCTGAAGCAAGACAAAGTTCACACAATAGTAATAGAGCAAGAGAAAGAATTAAAGGACATCCAAATTGGAAAGGAAATTAAATGGCCACTATTTGCAGATGATATGATTTTATGAATAGAAAATCCCAAAGGCTTTACACACACACACACACACACACACACACACACACATATAGAACTAATAAACCCAACAAAGTTGCAAGATACAAAATAAACGTACAGAAATAAGTAGAGTGGCTGCATATCAGTAATGAATTATCTGAAATAGAAGTCTAAAAAAAATCTCATTTAAAATAACTGCAAAAATAAATGAGGGCTGAGGTGGTGGCTCAGTGGTAGAACACTTGCCTACTGCACATGAGGCACTGGGTTCGATCCCTAGCATTACATTAAAAAAATAAAAAATAAACAAAATAAAGATATTGTCTCTCTCTACAACTAAAAATATTTTTTTTTTAAAAAATGAAATACCTAAGGAGAAATTTAACCAAAGAGGTGAAAAAATTCTACTATGAACACTACAAATCATTGATTAAAAAATTAAAGATAACACGCACACAAATGAGAAGACATTGGGAGTTCATGGATTGGAGGATCAATTATTTTTCATTTTTTATTGGTGCATTATAGTTGTACACAAAGATGGGGTTTGTTATTTTATATTTGTACATGCACACAACAATAGCATCTGACCAATATCACTCCCCACTACTCCCCTCTTCCTCCCCCTTTCAGCCCACTCTCCCTTCCCTCCACTGATCTCCCTTTAATTTTCATGAGATCTACCACCACCTTTCTTTTCCATTTTCCTCTCTAGTTTCTGCATATGAGAGAAAACATAGGATACTTGACCTTCTGAGTTTGACTTATTTTATTTAACAAAATGGTCTCTAGTTCCAAGGGAAAATCAATATTATTAAAATGTCCATATTACCCAATGTGATCTACAAAGATGGACTTGTTACCAAAGTATAAACATATTCTTCACATAAGAAAAAAACTGTTTTAAAATTTATATGGAAACACACACACATACACACAAATCCAAATCGCCAAAGACACTGAGCAAAAAGAGCAAAGCAGGAGCCATTATACTACTGGACACGAAATATCTTACAGAGTGGTATCAAAACAACATGGTATTGGCATTAAAAAAAAAAAAAGACATATAGGCCCATGGAAAAGACTAGAGAGTCTAAGAGTCAACCTACTCATCTACAACCAACTGATGTAGACATTTCAACAAATGTATCAAGAATATAATGGAGGACGGACAGTCTTTTCAATAAATGGTGCTGGGAAAACTGGGTATCCACATGCAGAAAATGAAACTAGATCCTTATCTCTCACTGGTTTCAAAACTTAATTCAAACTGGATTAAAGACTTAAATGTAAAACCTGAAACTATAAAGCTACTACTAGAAGAAAATCAAGGAAATACTTCAGGACATTGGAATGAAAAAGGTTTTTTTTTTTTTTTTTTTTTTGTGTGTGTGTGTGTGTGGGTGTGGAAAACTCTCAAAGCACAGAAAACAAAAGCCAAAAATAGAGAAACAGGATTATGTTAAAGTGAAACTTCTAAACAGCAAAGCAAATAATTAACAGAGTGAAGATAAAGCATTGAGAATGTGAGAAAGCATTGGCAAACTATACTTCTGACAGGGGGTTAGTATCCAGAATTTATAAGGAACAAGAAAGACTCAATATAATAATAAAAAATTAAAAATGGATACTAGGTTACTAGTAGACATTTTTAAAAAGAAGAAAGGTATATGAAAAATTGCTCAGCATTATTATGGAAATACAAATCAATATTGTGAAGAAATGTCACCTTGTCCCTGTAAGAATGAATACTCCAAAAAAACAAAGATTACAGGGGCTGGCAAGGAGGTGGAGAAAAATGCAGGCTGTAGTGGAAATACAAACTAGTACCATCACTATGGAAAACACCATGGAAGTTCCTCAAAAAATGAAAAATAGAACTACTGTTTGATCTACCAGTTCCATTACTAGACATATATTCAAATAAAATAAAATTTATATGTTACAGAGATCTCTGAATTCTCATGGTTATTGCAGCAATATTCCCAAAAGCCAAGGGATGAAAACAATCTGTCTATCAACTAATGAATAAATAAAATGTAATGCAGACTCAAAAATCTAGAAAGTATATAAATTAATTAAAAAATGAACTCAAGAAGAAACAGAAACCAAGAATTATACAAAATTGGAATTAATTCAGGGATGGGGATGTGGCTCAAGCAGTAGCGTGCTCGCCTGGCATGCTTGTGGCCTGGGTTGGATCCTCAGCACCACATACAAACAAAGATGTTGTGTCCGCTGAAAACTAAAAATAAATAAATATTAAATTCTCTCTCTCTCTCTCTCTCTCTCTCTCTCTCTCTCTCTCTTTTTAAAAAAACAAAATTGGAATTAATAAATTTAATTCATAGTTTAAAATATGGATATCAAAAACAACAGCCTCAGAAAAGATAAATTCTATACAAATAACTTTCAGCATAATTAAAGACAAGTAATTATTTTCATTTTAATTTATGAAGCTAGAATAATCCTGATAGCACAACCATATCAGGAAAAGCAAAGTATACTCCAATTTAGCTCCTAAGCATTGTTGTGTAAATGCTAACAAAATCTGTAAAGTCAATTCAACACTGCTTCAAATTATTCATGGTTTGACCATTTTTTTTAATTTAAGGACTACAAGATTGATTTTGTATGAAATAATCTTTTTATATAGTCTCCCACATGAACAGATTAAGAGAGAAAAGATATATGGTCACCTCATTGAAAGCAGAAAGAGCTTTGAGAACATTTAATTATGATTAATGATAAAACTGCTTTCTACCAAAAACAAAAATTTTGACTAAATTGAATAAGAGTAATAAAAAAAACCCATTAGGCAAATATTTTATTCAATTGTAAAATGTTAAAAGCATTTTGTTTCATTTTAGAATGAAGGCAATATTTCCATTATAGTCATTTTATTCAATATTGTACTCACTCTAGCTTTGCAAAATAGCAAAGAAAATAAGTGACTGATGTAAGAGTACAAAGGAGGTATTAAAATTATTATTCTTTTTAGATGATATGCTTATTCACAAAGAAAACACAAAAAATCTCTAGAAAAATGGACTTGTTACCAAAATATAATCATATTCTTCACATAAGAAAAAACTGTTTTAAAATTTATATGGAAACACACACACATACACACAAACCCAAATAGCCAAGACGCTGAGCAAAAAGAGCAAAGCAGGAGCCATTACACTACCTGACTCGAAATATCTTACAGTATATGGTATCAAAACAACATGGTATTGGCATAAAAAAAATATATTAATACAAAGTTTATCAGAATTGTTGTTGTTTGTGAGATAAATATGTAGAAATTAATCGCCTATTCTGTAGACAACAGTCATAAAATACAATAATGAATTAATGTTCTCATTGTAGTAAAAGAAAACCATAACCTCTGAATTAATGTACAAAACATGTTGGAGGAGATTTATAATGAAAACTCTAAAATATTGAAATAACTCTTAATAGAGAAGCAAATCAATTTCAATGGTAAGAAGATTTGATATCTTAAAGAGGTCAGTTCTGCCCAAGTCTATTGCTTCAATGCAATCTTAGTCAATGTGTCCTTAAAAGTCTTTTTTTAATCTATGAAACATAACAAACAGGTTCTAAATTTTATATTTAAAGGAAAAAAAATCTATCATAGCCAAGGTAGTTCTGAAGTAGTGCCAGGTAGTAGTGGGATTAGGGAGAATTGCCCTACTGGGTTTTAACATTATGCTATGGAAATGGTATGTATTGGCAAAGCAGGTGGGAAAATTGACTGATTGAACAAAATAAACAGACCCAAAACAGACTCAGGTATACAAATAAATCTGACATGTGACATAGATATCATTGCAGATCAGTGAGAAGGGATAAACTATTCGATTAATGGTATGAGAACAATTGGTTATTTATACAGAAAATTCAATACTCATACTGTCTCACAACTCACAATCAGTTTAGAATAATGACAAATATAAAATACAAAATGTTAGTCTTTTAAAAGAAAATATATGAAAATATCTTAATGATCTTAGAATATAAATGATTTTTTCAATATGCCATGAAGAACATAAACCATAAAGTAACAAATTAGTAACTTTTACTAAATTAAAATTAAAAGTCATAAAGGAAATGATAATCTCAAACTTATTAAGATTTTTTCATTCTTTAAAACACTAAAAAGAGAATAAAAAGAAAAGATTAAAATAGAGATGATCTGAGCAAGACACATAGCTAAAGAAATTACAATACAGAATATAAAGTGAAATCTCATGAATAGAAAAAATACAAATTAAAATTGAAAAATGGGCAAGGAAATATGAATATATATTTCATAAGAGAGAAAAACACAAATAACCAATACACATAGAAATATATACTTGTGTCATTAGGTACCAAGAAATTGGAAACTAGAATCACAATGTGATGCCATGTCACAAATACTAGATTATAAATAAGTTAAAAATTTAATGTGGCATGAAGTGCTGGTGGAAATATACAGTGATACTACAATTTCAGGAAAGAATTTGACATTGTGTAGATCAGTTGAAGATGTACATAGTCTATAAACTAGCAATTCCATTTTTATGTATATACCCAAGACAAACTTTTTCATATGTACAATAGGTGGTGATTATAAGAACATGTTATAATCACAATTATCAGCCAAAAAAGGCAAAATGATTTAAAAATATATTTTCTATCCATAGTAAATATATTGACATTATATTGTGGTATACTGATTGTTTAGAATTCTAAAAACAGTGGAATGAACAAATTATAGATAGTTATACTTATAAATGAATACTCACCATGAGCATTCTATATTTACTGTGAATACCCAATAGCAAAACAGTGAACGATATATATACTACTAATTTATAAAATTTTAAAATAGGCAAAACTAAATGGAATATACATATGTGATTAAACTCTCAAGAAAGACATGAACACAATTATGCAAAATTTCAGGGTAGGGATTCTCTCTGGAGAATAGAAGAGTGGAAAATTGTGCAAAGACAAGATCACCTCCAAGGTATCAGGATGTTCTAACTCCTAAGATGGCTCATGGGAATACAAGAACCATGGAGTATGGGTATTTGTTTTTTTATTATTATTCTTTAAAATGACTATATATATTACAAACCCACTTTTGGCATATATTTTAAAGTTACATACATGCATACATTAACTCTTCTGCAGATAATGTCACTAAATCATAAGGCTTCAGTTAATGTCATTAAGTTCCAGTATGACAGTCCTCTTTGCTATGACCCAAATGGGTGCTTTGATGGGTGCTTTAGTCAACTTTCCATTCCTGTGACTGAAATGCCTGACAAAGAAGAACTTAGAGGAGGAAAATTTATCTGGAGCTCAGGGTTTCAGATTTTTTTTTTTTTTTTTGGCACCAGGGATTAAACCCAAGAACACTTAACCAGGTCTCACTGAGTTGCTTGGGGCCTCACTAACTTGCTGGGGCTGGCTTTGAACTTGTGATCTTCCTGCCTCAGTCTCCTGAGCTGCTGGGATTACAGGGATGCACCACTGTGTCCAGCTAGGGTGTCAGATTTTCAGTCCATGGTCAGTGGGCTCCATTACCCTGGGCCTGAGGTGACTGAGGCCAAACTTCATGAAGAGGGTGTGTCAGAGGAAAATTTCTCAGCTCATGGCAGCCAGGAATCAGAGAGAATAATTGAGAGGAGCCAGGGACAAGATATTTAATCGCTGAGGACACACAGCCAATGACCTACTTCCTCCAGCCACACCTGCATACTTGCAGTTAACACACAAAAATTTGTTCAAATTATTAACCCATCAAACAGATTAATTCACTGATTAGGTTATAGCCCTCATATTCTAATCATTTTATCCCTTAACAATCCTGCATAATCACAACCTTTTTTTTTTTTGAGGCAATATCTCATATTATCCAAACCATAAAAACAAGGCTTTGAATTTAGGTCATCATGTACCATCTATGAATAATCTTAGCCCAAGGGACCATCTTTTCTTTTCCCATCTCAAAATCAAGAGCCTGTCCTTTGGGGAATAACTGGTTCTCAAATACTAATGCTTGCAATCTTTTGCAGACACCAATATGCTAAAATGTTTGTATTGAAAGCTGGATTAAAACTATCCATACTCCTTGGAGATCTGAGACATAAGGATGTTTATGCCAGTAATAAAACATGCCTGAGCCTAAGTGTCCATGTTCCCTATATGAATCATTACATTATAGTATCTGGCATGAAGGAATAACACCTGAGACTTTATAAATTATAGAGAATACCAGTATCAAAAACTTCCCCTTTGGAAGGAGCCTCAAAATACCAGGAGACTTACCTCTATGTTTGAGATGATAAGAAGCCAGACAAAGGGGAGAGGCAGAAGATCCAGGCAGGACAAGGGACATTTGGAAGTCTGTTGTGCCTGAGAATGTGATAAGGAATAAACTCCATAATCTGAGATGTGGGTAAGCAAGTTTCCTACTTGAATAGGTAGAAAGAATAACATGAAACAACAGATGTAGGTCATCAGGAGAAGACAGATGTTTGAGAATAGAGATGTTGTGAAAAAGTAAGCAAGAAGAACAGAAGTCAGTAATGATGGTACAGATCTGTCCTTAGGAAGGATCTCTTTTAGCAGAACCCAGGGAAGAGTTGTGATGACTGCATTTATCCAAGTGAGTTTCGGTCAGGCAGTTCTGACAAGGGAAAAAGGACAGAATGAAAAGATCTAAGTTGGAGAGGAGAGGATTGAAAACCAGAAATGAGAGTATGATTAAGAACAATTTCAAGAAGTTGTTGGATAGTTCTTCTGATGATACAGAAGAAGTAATCAAACAAGCTGCAAGACTAGAACATTCCTTCTCTGATCCAGTTTCTTGTTCCACCACCCTACCTCCCAAAGCTATTCACCAGGGCTCCTCTTGAATCTTAGTATCCAAACACAGTCACCCTGGGCAATCCCATCAATGATCTCTATTGCTACAATTCCCAGATATATATGCCCCAGCATGGCCTTCCAACTCTTACACAGGTTGAGAATATCTTACTTTAAAATCCACAATCTGAAATGCTCCAAAATCCAAATTTTTAACAGTACCAACCTGAAACCACAAGGGAAAAATTCCACACCAACCTTCTGTGATGAATTAACATTCTAAACACAGGTGTACTAAAAATATCGCATAAGATTACCTTCAGGCTTTGTATGTAAGGTGTACATGAAACATACACGAATTTCGTGTTTAGACTTGGGTTCCAATCCCATGACATTTCATTATGTACTTGCAAATATTCCAAAATTAACAAAAGCAAAACAAAACTAAAACTCTTCTGGTATGAAGCATTTCACATTAGAAACGTTCAGCCCACTTAACTGCTTATCAGGCTTCTTTTTTTATACTGTTTTAAGAACCTCAAATGTAGCTCATCTCAAGATGAATTTTTCTTTTAACCTCTTCTTTCTATATCTCTTATTGTCATTAGTGGCAATGCCATCAACTCAAATCAGAATTCTAGAAGTCATTTCAGATTTGTCCTTATGCCTCAGCTACCTTCTGGTGCGGTTACCCATGTCATCTTTTATTTTCTTAACATCACTTTTTTCTAACTCCTTGTTCTCCCTTTTCATCGCTATTGGTTTATCTTGTGCTCATCATGTTTTTTCCTGTACTACTGTAATCTCCTGAGTATTATTAGCCTCTTGTCTCACCTTCCTCCAAACCACCTTATATGCTTAAAACTCTTTAATAATCCCACATTTTCTATATTAGAAAATATAAACTCCATAGTACAGCATACAACACCCTGCTCTGTAGCCTGAACTACTACCAAACACTCCAATCACATCCGCTTTTTTACTTTGCCCTTTCTTAGATGTTCTCAGATTAGAAAATTCTTCCATTTCATATCATTTGATAAGTTCCATCCTACATCAAAACTCAGCTCACATATTTTTCTTTGAAATATTTATTGATTCTTTGAAACAGAATGAGTCATACTACTTTGTTACAAATTCAACACATATTTTAGCCTTGCATTTTCTAAGTCATGTTGTGTTACGGCATTTGTTTTCATGTCACCTGTTAAAATGAGCTATCTTAAAAAGAGGAACAAAAACCTCGGAGAAAGTAATGTGTGTATTTACTTTTGTGTTAGTAGTTACTTATACATGTATAAACTCAGCAACTATTTGGAATTCATGAGATAAGAAATCCACATGTAACATTTAAGACTTATGCAAAATGGTGAGTTAAGAATGTGGCTCAGCGGTAGAGCGCTCACCTAGCATGTGGGAGGTCCTGAGATCTATCCTCAGCACCACATAAAAATAGATAAATAAAGGATTGTGTCCAACTACAACTAAAAAGTGAAAAAAAAATTAAAAAGAAGACACTCTTAAAAGAATATATGCAAATGATCAATAGGTTTATGAAAAAAATAAAATAAAGGTATTTTATTTTATTGCTCAATATCATTAATCACCAGAGAATTACAAATTGAAGCCCCAGTAAGATCACCACACATCTATTAGGATAGTTATGAAGAAAAAGACAAAATAATAAATGTTGCAGAGGAAGGGGAACTCTCAAATATTTTGGTGGGAATGTGAATTTGTGCAGTCATTATGGAAAACCAAATGGAGTTATCTCAAAAACTTAAAAATTGTACAGGGTTAGTTTGTGTTCTCTCCCTATACAGTCTCTCTTCTCCAGTGTATTTCCTATAAATTTTATTTAACAAATAACATTTGAATGTATATTTGAACAGATGTATAACATGATGTTACGGAATATATAGAGACAGTATAAAAGTAATTATAGTGAAGCAAATTAACATATCTACATCATATCTCAGGGTTACCCTGATAATTAGGTATTATTTTTGTGGCTAAAGCAGCTAAAATTTTACTTATTTGGCATGAATCCCAAATACAATACATTTTATTACCCTCTGGACCTTATTTTCATATTAGATCTCTAGGCTTCTATTAGTTTTTCATCAAAGTTTGCCCCTCAGATTTGAATTTCTAGATAGTCCGATTATCTATCTGGATTATTGTGACTCCATCTGTAATTTCTCAGGATTTTAAACCTTGTTTGTTGATTTATCCTTGAATTTTACTTTTTATTTATTTATTTATTTATTTTGATACTGGGGATTGAACTCGGGGTCACTCAACCACTGCCACATACCCAGTCCTATTTTGTATTTTATTTAGAAACAGGGTCTCACTGAGTTGCTTAGTGCCTCACTTTTCCTGAGGCTGGCTTTGAACTTGCAATCCTCCTGCTTCAGCCTTTTGAGCCACTGGGATTATGGGCATGCGCCATGGTGCCCAGCTGAATTTTACTTTTTAAATTCAGTCTTAAAAATAGTTATTCTATAATTTTTAACCAACATTTTTATGTCAAAATATGATGCATGTTCATTTTGACCATTTGCATAACATAAAATTACATAAATTTAAAAAAGCATTATTCTCCTCTTTCCTTCTGTCATGTCCCACCTTCCTCCCTACATGATCAAAAATAGAGAATAATTTATTTTCCATGTTTTCCTAAGCATAAACAATTATTTGAATATAGAATGATTTTCAAAATAAAAATGGGACTAGTCCTTGAAAATTATTTAATAATATATTAAGCAGATGTTTACAGGTGAATAATTACAAGTCAAGCTACATTATTTTTAATGTATTTATAATAGTTCATAGTATGAATATATTATCATTTCTTTAACCTTAAATTTATTTATTCTACAAATATTTATAGTGTCTGCTATGTATTAGGTTTGCTCTGGGTGCTAGGATGAAAGTGTTGAGCATAATCAGGTCAATGTCTGTTGTCATGATGTTTTCTGTGTGTGCAAGAATCAGATATTACAGACTCTCCCAGAGCACAACAGAAAATGAACACACATGAGGAGTATGCATCAGGGTAGGGAAGGTTATGTTAGGCCACACCAATCACCATGGGGTAAGGTGTGCACAAAGCCCTCTGTTGATCTGGGTGCCTCCAGGAAAACTATTTCTCTGTGGCAGCATAGTAATCTAGGCGATGTAATAATGAGAAAATAAGGTGCACAGAAGCAGAGCATATGGACATGGCTATAAGAAGTGCTCTGTCAGGAGAGCAGAGAAAGGGACTGAGTGAGGGGGAAGGGTGGCCTAAGATGGGGTTTCCAAAGCAAGACCTGTAGGACTTGTAGGCTGTGTCAGTGGGAATTATCCTGATAGCTGTGGAATTCTCTCAAGCACGTGAACTTGGATTCTGGCAAGCTTAGTATTTAGACAGAGTTGTGTTTGCTACAGAGCAAGAAACAGATGATGGTGATAAATTTGAGAGGTAAGAGGCTAAAGTGGGAGTCAGAAGACTCTTCTGTAGTTGGGATGAGAGAATAAAGGGGCTTACTATGACAGTTGTATTAAAAAGTCAAAGTAATTCAAGTGGTACTGATGTTTAATTAGGATGTTTTCAATTTTCTGCTCTTATGATAGTTGCTTACAAATATCACTAACATATGTGCTTATTTATGGTGACATTTTTCAGTATGATAGGATCATGGGAAATACTTATTGGACCAAAGAATATTCATTATTTTAATCAATACTGACACCATTTTGTTCCCCAAATGGTTGTAACAATAAGAGTTTCACCAACAATGCATATACATCTGTTCACCACGCCTTCATAAAAATTAAAATGCTATCATTAAAAAAAAAATGTTGGGGCTGGAGATGTGGCTCAAACGGTAGCACGCTCGTGTGCAGCCTGGGTTCGATCCTCAGCACCACGTACAAACAAAGATGTTGTGTCCGCCGAAAACTAAAAAATAAATAAATAAATATTAAAAATTTTCTCTCTCAAAAAAAAAAAAAAAAAAATGTTAAGTGCCACTAGCCTTCCGTGTCTGGATTCTCCCTGTTGTGGTAGGCCCAAAATGACTAGTTAGGCTCTCTCACTAAGATTACTGGAGGGCTGTGTTATGTTTTTAGTGTGTAGCCAGGGCTGGGAACTGACTGTGATATGGTTAGTTGAGGCTAGAAACACTATAATTTAGCATATAGACTCAAGGTCATAAGCATTAACTTGTGAGCATGTGCCCCACCACCACCATTATGTAATCTGTTGGCATAGTGCCTTCTTTGTTTGGTCTGCATATAAAAAGGGCTTATGGAAATGGGAGTAGGGACTAAAATGGAACTAGCTGGGGACTGAAGCTGAAGTTGGGGGTTTGCTAATGGCTGTGGCCACCACTGAATAAAGCATGCCTTCTATCCTAATTGCATCTTTGATCTTCCATCTGCTGAACCCTGAATCTTTTTCTTGGGTCAGGGCCTCCACATGTCACTACCCATAATAACTTGTAATTTTTTTTTTTTTTTTTTTTTTTTTTTACCCAAATACAACTATTTGAATCAATTACCTGGTCTAAAAGGTAGACACTATGGCTTGTGTTAGTAAAATTCAGGGAAAAATACATAAATGTTGCAGTTGTGCCTTAGCTATTTAAAAAACAAACTCTCCTACAAGTCAATACTATTAAATAAAAACCCATGTATTTTGGTAAGGACCATTTTTTTTTTGACCTTTAGCATATTATTCACCATTTAATTACATTACTGCACATATTTGTTGCAATGAGAAGGAAAGAGTATTTTGTAATATCTTTCAATACCTCTCACATTAGCATGCATGCTGAATTAAATAATAGGTAATTAAGTACTTATAGATAAATAATAATAAAAATTTTCATATTATGTAGATAGCTTTGAAATTAATCACAATGTTTAAGAGTGATTTAGTGATATTGAAGGATGTTTATTGGAGTTTCTATATGGATTCAGAATACATCATTATTTGTTTTATGTTAGAATGACAAAATGTGGTCTCCTGCTATGTGAAAATGTATGACTACCCTCATTTTCAAAGAATGATCTTGATTTTGATAGTGAAGTGTATACATTTTGCCAAAATAATGAGTGAAAATAGATTTGGCCTTCATATGTACTTTTCCATATTACATATGAGATTAATTATATATATATATATATATATATATAAAACCACTTAGCCTTTTCTGTTACATATGCTTCTTGTGTGCTTGCTTTACCACTTTCACACTGTGATAACTATCTTTAAAAAATCAGTCTGTGGTACAGAAATATATTTCATCCTGAGATTTCTGAAGGTCACCTTTCTCAGTCCTGGTGGTAGGGAAAAGTATCATTTTCCAGGCAGCTGAGTCCTTGCTGCTTTTATTCTTCAATTGCTAACAACTGATTCTGAATGTCATACGTTTTCCCTTATGATATTTTCATAGATCCCTTTTTGAGAAAGAGCCAGGTATTTCTGTTCATTCCAGGAAAGAAACCAAAGATAGATATATATTTATATATATATATATATATATATATATATATATATATATATATATATATACACGTGTGTGTGTGTATGTAAAAGTGTCAGTGCAGAATAGGAAACAACACATATTCACATATTGTGGAGCACTAAATATATTCTAGAAGAAGGAAAAAGGACCACCCAGAAAGTAGAGCACCTCCGCCTCTGTCTCACTCTTTCTACCCACCTATGTCCACTTTCATTTTCCTGAATTTGTATTATTCTTTTCTGCCTATTTCTCTACACTTTCTTCCTCTGCATGAAATTCTACCCTCCTCTTATTCATGCTGTTGGTTCCAACTCAGCAATTATTTCTAGCTCAAATGTCATTTCCTCAGAAAAGTTTTATTGGGTATTCCGGTGTTATTTATATTGTCACTTAACTACCACCAATAGTTTTTCAACACATCGTGACTTTTAAATTCTGTAATGATTTGATTCATACCTCTATCCTCCATTATATTGCAAATGCCCTGAGGTCAGATGATGGTTGTTTTTATATATCATCTCATTCCCAGAACCAAGTATAGGCCTTAGCATCAAGCTGACCCTAAAGCCTTGCAATTGGCTTTACTTTAATATCAGATTGGGCCTGTTTCCACTGGCCCAATCTGTCTGCAGTACTAAGCTTATTTGTGAGCTGCTCTGAAGCTTTTTCTGTCTATTCATCTGACTTGTCATTGAGGTTGGTTGATTTTAGTGGGATTATAATCATTTAACCTCTCCTTTTAGTATTACAAAACTTTGTCCATTTCTAATAATTGGTTTATAGTGGTTCCTTGTAGATTTGCTGTGGATACCGCTAGGATCTATGAACTGCATTAGTTTTGGGTCCTTTCAGAACAGTTAACAGGAAACCTTGTCCAGGATGATTTCTTCTTTGTGTATCTCTAAGATCTATCACAAGAATCTCTAGATGGAGCTATTTAACCTCTTCTCTTATAATCTAAAGCCATGAGAAATGAAATCAAAGGAACATGCCCATGGTATTTATTTCTGTGATTCTAGGCTACAACTTTTAGTGATTCTTTAGCTGGGTATTCCTGATCATGTGAACTGACTTATTTCCTCTTTATCTTTTTTCTTATCTTGAAAGCCAGCTATGTCAGTAATGCCATACATAAGCAAAAATATTTCTTCCTTTGGTTTGAGTTAACTTACACAATTAACAATAACATTTTCACTTTAAACCATTATTTTCCTCAGAGAATTCAGGGTACTTTTCATGACTGAAGTAGCAAGCTTTGTTTTGTGGAATGGTAGATTTAAAGAAATCTGTACTAATAAACTAGCAAAACAAAACAAAACAAAAAAAAAACCCAGTAAATATGTATTAAGCAGTGGAATAATTTTGGTTTTATTTTTAATTTTCACAATGAGCCAGGTAGGTTTCAGTGGCAGAAAAATATTTTTAAATAATAATGATTAGTCAATCTTTGTAGATATATATAGTATCTATCTTACATACGTAGACAGATCTATGTACATCTAATAAATCTATAATCCTATTTATATATCTTAATTCTTACTATATCCTAAGTTCTTTATACATATTGTCATTTAATCCTCAATATGAGTCTGTTTTTATGTAGTTACATATAAGTTGAACAAGAAACATTATTCTCAGCAGTACTATTTATGTTGAGGATACACAAAGTATAAATATTAGTTGACATACTAAATCTTCACTATTGGTTAAATTCCATATTTTATCATATATACCAGGTCAAATTTTTCTTTTGTGAAACATTACAGTGACTTTAAGCTTTTCTTTCTGAACAGTGAGATCCTGGAAGGGAGAAACTGTGTCCTGGTCATAGCATATCTCTATGTAGAACTGTTTAATCCAATATGGGAGCCACTGGCCCACATGTGGCTAATTACATTTCATCTTAAATCAATTAAAATAGGATAAACTTTAAAATTCAGTTAGTCACAGTAGGCACATTTCAATACTCAATAGTTACCACATCTGTTTAGTACTCTGCTTACTGGTTGGACATTGACCATTTCTGTCATCACAGAAAGTGGATATTGACAGCAATATACAGAATGGTAATTTGTCCATGAATTAGTTTGTTACTCAAACTGAAATATTTATTGATATACCTGCATTTAAGACATAGACAATATCTAGACATAGAGAATAGAGTAAAAAAGCAAAATGAAAGAAAAAACTATGTTCTGTTGATTTTTAGTGTGTAGAGAAAATAGAAATTAAGCAAGCCAGAGTTAATGGTTGTATGATAACAATATACTGTTACAAGTTCAATGTAGAAAGTTTCATTTTAGAATTATCTTAGTTGAGCTTATTGTTACTCAGAAGCACATTGTAGTGAAAGTATTTAACCTGCTTTTTTGTCCTGTGGCATAGAATAATTATATTTATAAGCAATGCTAGTATCTGAGGTACAGATACCTGTTGCCTTCTTTCAGGATCCATTAAAGGGATATGAACTACAGATCTTATAACTTTAAAAAATTTATACCATTTTCTGGCTGAAATATATAGTGACCTAAACCACATTTCCCATGAGAAGTGGGAGGAAAAAGAAAACATTTAATGTAGCAGGAGGGTCATTAGTGTCCTGCAGTAGAACTGAACATAAGCAAAATTTTGTGCTGGTTTCCTGTGACCATAATCTTGGATTTTAACAAATTTCATTTGCTTATATTTTTTTACTCTTGCTTTACAGCCAATCAGTTTAGTATGTGTTCTGATATCAAAGGCAGACAGGGAATAATAAAGAAGCATCATAAAATCTTCTAGACCATTATGTTATGATATTGTGCTAATTATCTGAGAAGCAGCCAAAGTTCTGTTGGTAAATACAGAGGATTCACTTATGCTATGGGCTGCACAAATATAACACGCAAGTGTAAATTTTTCAGGAATTGGAAGTACCAGTATTTTAAGTCATTTCAATAGACTAGATTGTATCCTTGAGCAAGTGTGAAAGAGCATTTGTGCGTGATTGCAATCTCTGGGAAAACTGTACCTTGAATGCATTTCCTCTGGCTTTGAGGAGTGACACTACTTACTGTACATCAGTAATTATGTCAGTAATGAATGACAAAGGGAGAATAGAGATGAAACAGATGTAGTCAATTTATAAAACGAGGGAACATAGAATTCTGCAACTTGAGGAAAGAGAAAGTTTCACTTAAAACAAGAGGTTCATTTTACTTTTGAAATTTCAGGCTTCTAAGAAACAAGGAATCATTCCATAATTAAGGATGAAGAAGCTGGTGGTAATTTCTTGCACTTCTAACATGGAGCAACAACCTGCATTTGTACTTTGGGTGTTTCTACAACTGCCTGTAGAACCTATAGAAAGAAAAGAAAAAGAAAATATAAAGACCACAAAATTTGAAATGGGACTAGAATTCTTTCTCTGTTTCAAGACAAGATTTAATTGATCTAAGCAGTTGAGAATGGCATCTGTTTGCAAACAAGTTTTAGTGAGTTAGTGGCTCCAATCTTTGGTGGGCTGGATTTCATCCTTCAAGTATATGTACAGTTTTAATAATTTCTAATTTCTATTCATTTATTTTAAAATTTACATTCCTTATAGAAGATTGGTTAAATACCACAAAAACACTAATGGAAAGATATATGTTAATAGAGAGCATAAAGCAGTAGTTCTTTTCATCAGATCCATAAATTGTATCCATCTGATTTAAATTTTTATGTACTACTTAAAGATTATCTTTAGGAAAACAAAAATCAGTGTTGAAAAGAAAAATTATATCTATCTTCACTCTTGTTTCTTGGCAAGAAGGAATGCTTTTGATATTTTCAATGGATTGTATTGTATGCAGGTCTTGTAAACAGCAATCTGAATTTTTTCTCATGCTATCTTTTAGTAACTATGCATGGAAATTACATAAAGTAATTCAGAAACCAAGAACTCAGAATATCTTATAATAAAAACAGATTTTGCCCTCTTTTCATGATAAAATTTTAACTATTTTTCAATATATATTTGTATGTACATTTGGCCTTTATGAACATAAAAAAGTATGGAATTTTAAGATTTACTTAAATCACAAATTATATTATTTTCAAAGAGTAAATATAAAAAATGAGTATTTGTCATGAATATTATTCAAATATGTTAAATGAACTGTTAGTTTAATCGTTAATGACTTATTGATCTAAAAGTTTTAAAATCTTTATTGCAACACAAATTGATGAAATAACTAGAAATTTCTTGTGATGTGTATTTTTTTATATAAAATTATTATGCATGAGTTTGTGAGTCAAATAATGTTAGAAGACAATTTAAATAACTGTCGACACTTTGTTATAAGCATTTGATAATGGATTTTAAATTCTTTCTGTTTGCTATTTTCTGCTTTTAAAAAGACATTATTTAGTCTTCCAGTATTTAGTCTTGGGACAGAAGTCTCAAGTCTTGAGAAAGTTGGATTTGGCATTCAACATGTTTTGAGAGCAATGCAGTCTAATTGCTAGAATCCAAAATTCCCTTTCATGTGGCTTCCACATTCTCTGGACACTCCTGGCTCCTTCTGCATCTGCCTTGAAATACATACCATATCAAGAAATGAAAGATTATTTAAATTCTAATGTTTATTTTATGGACAAAGCATGATGGGATAGAAATCTAAAGATTGCTCTGTGCATTTGTTGTTCTTGATGATGATTGGCTTTCATGCATCCACACCCTTTTCTATTTGAGAGAATTTCCTAATTGTGGTGAAGAAATATGATCTATACTTTATCAGTTGGATGTTTCTGCTCAGGACCTAAACAGGGTACAGAAATAACAGGGTGACTTAGAATTCATTCACAATTGCATGCAGGGCAGTGAAGTAATTCACTGGCAGGGTGGTGATGTTCTGGGTCATCATAATCCCAGAGTTCCTGGGGTGCAATTGAAGCTCCCTGCCTTCCTTTGATTAAGATTGGATTTTTGAGCCTTGGTCTTGAAGGATCTCCATAGGTTATGTCAGCTGAACCATAGTTTTCTAATAGTTATCTTCTTTACTGTTTAAGATAACCAGCATCAGTGTCTATTGCTTGTAGTGGAAAAATCCCACTTGATACAACATCATTCTTAATAACTCAGAAGTAGTTAAACTATAGATTCTTTTTTTCTGGAAAATAAAATATGATGTTGACATCTCATGGAGATCTTATTTTCTAGAAAAACTTCATTCTGATAAATGTAGCATCTTAAGTGGTCATTTTTCTCAGTGGCTCTTGAAGGAAAGTTATAGGATTCTGAGGAGTCAAGTGAAAAGGTGTGGTTTGATTCATGACTTCTTTTCCACTGTCCTATCCTGGACAATCTGACAATCTGCCATCCTTCATCCTTGTAGAATAAATGTATCTGATAGCAAATGATGAAAACCTGCTTCTTAGTCTTTCAAAGCCTTTATATCATAGGAGAAATGGGGAAAAAAAATCACTGAATACAAGAGGAGAGTCATACATCTAGGGATTGCAATGCCCCAATGAAATAACAATAACAATGTCTTAGCATTTATTTTGTGTTAATATTAAAATATAAATATAAAAATTGACAGTTTATTTTAATAGTATCTAGAATTCATACTTTAAAAATCATTGATTTAACATTTGATATATTTCAAATGTAAGAAGGATAAATCAATAAAAATGTTAAGTGAAAAGTTAAAAATATAAGAAATATAAAATTTAGATATTTATTAGTTGATGGTTTATGAACATTAGTATCAGATTAAATTTTGAAAAATACAATTATTTAAAAAATGATTAGACACTACCAAAAATGAAAAAAAATATTTAATCATAAATATTGGAATATATTTATGGAATGATTCCTTTATATTGGAATATATTATTTGATAGATATATAGAGAATATCTATTCTAATTGATAATAGAATATATTTCTTGAATTTTTGAATACACATGATCTTGAACAACAAAGCAGATTATTTTCTCAAGAATGTATTATCTTGTGTTTTTCCAGCTGTGTAATCATCCCTTTCTTTCTGCAAGTAAGGAAAGGTTGAAGAGAATTGCAAACTTATGTCAAAATGACATTTTATCTTCAAATAATTCCAACTTGATGATTTTGAGATCTTTTTAGATGATATTTTTGGAAGGTAAAAACTTTTTATTAAAATCAAGCAGTAGTTTTTTCCCCCAAAGAATTATTTCCAATCTGTGTTCAACCTCATTGTTGTTTTATCATGTACAGATAGATTCTTTTGCAGTTATCCATATCATTTTTGTACAGTCATGTTCATACCCTACTTGTTGAGAAATCTTTGACCCAGAGTAAGAAATATTCTTACAATAGAAGCTGTACTCTCTGGATTACTTTCACCTCTTCCTACTAAAGATTAAAGAGGTTATGGAAGAATACTTTTAAAAATGTAACTTTGAATTCTAGTGAAGCATAGAACTCTCTGGGTACATCTGGGAATATAAATGGTTGCAATTTCAGGTCTTTAAAAGGCTGAAATAATGGCATCACACCAAAAGATAATATGGTATTTCAGGGAATAAAAATGGCATGGGATGCTACAATAACAAAAAATGTGTATTATGATCACTAAGCAACACTGATTGGACATCTCATTGGACTATGGATAGGAGAGTTAATACCAGGGTCATAACATCATGTCTCCAGAAGGGACATCAAGACCTACTCATATATTCCCAGAGAACTATTTTTAACCCTTAAAGGGAATCAAACCAGTAGATAATACCCTAACCAAGCAAAAGCAATTCAATGGCAATAGGAAAGTGTTTGAAGATAGAAAGCAAATGGTAAAGGTTTGCATTTTATATTCACCAAGGGGAGCATAAAAATAAATAATTACCCTCCACTCAGTGGAGTAGCATTGATATCTAGGATATAGCATAGAGCCTATGAATCAACTAGCATTTTCAGAAGCTTTTTGTCAGTCAAGTTTCACACAATTGTTTTAATATGGTATAACAATACCTAGAAGGACTGCTTTTTTTTTTTTCATTTAGGAAATAATTTTTTGAGATGCCCTTGAATCTCATACTATGGAATTAGAATTACACTCCTCTTGCTGTTTTGGAGAGAGTAAGGATGAAATGTACCTGGTAAATTGACATTCTAGCTCAATCAGTGATGTATAGAGTTTTTTTTAACCATAGTTCTTATATAAATGCATTCTCAGAATCACATCTTATTCCTCCATTCTCTTCAAATCTTTTGAAACATTGATAGTTTTTCAGTTACAATTTATTCCAATTTTGTTCATATGATGGTAATTGCCAGCTTCCAAGACTGCAATGATGTTTATGCTTCCATTCATCATGTCAGATAACTTATCAGTTCACAATTGTCTACTGATTGCTATCCTTCTTCCCTTGAGCCACTGAAAAACTTGGATTTTAATATCCAGGATGAATTTGCACTTTGGAAGTTTTACAGTCTCTCATCCATGTTTAAATTTTCTTGTATTTTTTTACCCATTTATTTTTCTTGGGTTTTGTCACCCAAGTATTTATTAGAAAACAAAATAATGGCAGAACTTGAGACCACTGTAGTGTATGCAAATGCATCAGCTGAGGAAAGCATAGGTGATACTTCAAGAGTAGAGAGCACTGGTTAATATTTGCTGAACTGTGCTATTTCACTGGCTTTGCAAACAATGAGAACATAGGCTGTACTGCTCAATCTTATAAAGGATTTTGCATATTCAAATATGAAAATATTTGAGACAAATCACATTCTATTAAAATTAGCACTGTACAGGCACATGACTGATCCATGACAACCGGTAGGGTGCTCAAGGTAATGTCTAACTTCTCTTCACAGGGATTTCTGAAATCTAAGGTTCTGTGGCAAAGGAGCACTATCTCTGTTCTGATTCTAGCCTGGATTTACCTTTTTCTGCTCTGATCAATGTCTAATGGCATTTTTTTTTTGTCCCAGGCTATTCATGGTAGCAATGGGCCACCTCAGCAAATACTCTCTAATCACATGTTCTATGTGAGGCAATGTTCTAGGCTTCAATGACTTCTGAAGGAATAATTCCCACATTTGGTCCACACTGTGGAAACCATTATGCTTCCCAAGAAGGCTAAGGATTTTACTGGTTACGTCATTAACAGGTAGCCCACTGTCCTATGTAAAAGGAAAACCTTATAGTGTCAATACATGGATCAAGGGGAACAGATTTTTTTTAAATGTTATATTCTAACTTGGAATAGAGCAAACTGAACCCACAGAGTTTTAAAATGTCCCCCAGAATGCCTAAAGTCTGACAAACAAAAGAACACTTATTCCTTTGTAAGGGTCCGGCCAACGTCGGAGGAAGAGACCACCAAGAGACCGCGGCTCATGCAACAGCAAAAGGGGTTTATTGAGGATCCAATCCAGTGCGCTGGGGCTCCGTGCTCACTCAAAAAGGGAGAGCAGCCCAGAGCCTCCAGCAGGGGCTGAGCACTGCTTAAGTACACTTTTTGGGGAGGGCGGGGACTTTACATACATCACAGTCTCCTTTAACAAATCATCATACACCGCAGGAAAATCAAACAACAACTCCTAAACATGATTAGTTCATTCATTGGCTGGAACAGGTCAGGCGGGAGTGATAGGTCAGTTCTAAAGGGGGGGGGGGGGGTACATTCAAACTGATTGGTTTAGGCCCTGCGATGTCTATGTGCAAAGTCACACAGGGTCCTAGGTTATCAAACAACCAGTTGGTCAGGGGAAATATTTACTGGGCGGTTCCAAGTATTGTCTTAACAGCTACAGGAATTTCAGGTTTTACATGTAGCATAGGAACTTAACAATAACTGGTCCTTTACATTTTAACTCAGGCCTTGCAGCTTAGAAACTGTACAATGCCCGGTCTTTTACACTTTAACTTCAGTTTATTTTACCCTTACACCTTAGCCGTCTGTTAAGACATTAAAAAAGGCCTGCCAAATGAAAAGCAGCATATGCACACACGACAGCAAAATCTTGTGGAACTTGTGCTTGGCTTGACAGGAAGCAGTGCCAGCCTGGGCTTGATGCCTGTGTTGTTTGGTTCGTGGTTTTTCAAAGTGTCACAACAGAAGGGAAATCTTCAAATAGCAAGACCTTGTTAAGAACATCTTCACATTTTCCAGGTCACAGTGTAACATAATGCTTGAAATGATACCTTTTTATTTAAAAAAATGTGGGCCCAGGGCAGTGGTGCATGCTGTAATCCCAGTGGCTAGGGAGGCTAAGGCAGGAGGATTGGGAGTTCAAAGCCAGTCTCAGGAAGAGTGAGTTGCTAAGCAACTCAGTGAGACCTTTTCTCTAAATAAAATACAAAAACAGGGCTGGGGATGTGGCTTAATGTTCCAATGCCCTGAGTTCAATCCCCAGTACCCCTCACCCCCAAAGTGTGAATTCTTTACTTTAGGTCTTATAATGATCTTTCATACTTTATTAAAAAACACTATGTTTATAGCATTAGTACAATATCAAATTGAAACTAACTTTCAAAGACAAGAATTATAAGGTATGATATTTACGTTTTTTGCATGCCCTATCCCAAATGGCTCTTTTTGCTTGTTGTATTTGAATTTACCTGTGAATATCCCTAAATAGTGTGGAAAGAATATCAAAGAGAAATGTAATTTAAAATAATGTATAGGTGCTAAGGTTGTATCATTGGTACAGCAGTTGTCTAGCATGTGTGAGGCACTGGGTTCAATCCTTAGCACCATGTTTTAAAAAAAAAAGAAAAAAAATACACACACACACACACATAAAATAATCTGATAAAAATGTGTCTGTATATGGGGGACGGTTTCAGGGATATTGCATTTGTCCATTTAAATTTGTAGTGTTTCCAGTTTTAACATATTCATTACTCTAAGATACCCAGTAATGAATTGTATGCCCTAATTGCTTCCTTTACTAGATAATAGTTGCAGATTGTTATCACAAATGCCATTTACTCAGTGTCTCTATTCAATTGGTGAATTATCCTTACCTTGTACCTTTTTGGTAATTCCATCGCTCATTAACACCTCTATCAGGGAGGGAGTGGTAGAGGGCAAAAGTATGAGATAAAATTCTCATGCTTTTCTTTTTTGTTGATAGCCTTGACAAAAGATTTAGGAAAGGCTCTTATTAGCCTTTGACAACCATCTTGTGGGGGGGGTGAGGGGGGCGATATCTGTCACCAGTACCCAGCTAAACTGCAGGTATGTAGTTTGATTGCTTGTGCAGTGTTCCTTTAGAGGCATCCCTCACCATCTCTTTCTATACTGAAAATTCTCTGCCTACTGCGTGATGATGCTTTAAAAATAATTTAAAGAATTTCATTTCATAACCAGAAATAAGGCTTAACATAAGTCTAACTTGGGAATAGTAACAATGACAGGAACACAGACCAAAGTATACATTTTAGTACCAGGATTCCTTCCTTAGGAGAGATATTAAAGAAGGAGTGTCTATAGAATAAAAGAATAAAAACAAATGCAGTATATTAAGTAATGAGAAAGTAATCTTGTGCCAATATGGAAGACCAAGGGACATATAGGAAAGAGCAACCAGGCACAAAGAATTATGTTTACAATTGGCTCAGGGGCAGTCATCCTCACCAGTTTTGGGTAATCTAGAAACAAAAGTACTTTCCCCAGAGTTCTGACTGTCAAAATGTTTGCAGCATATTTCCAGCATAAATTCCATGTATATATTAGATGTGTTGATTTTTTTCTTAAGTCTGTTCACTTACTTCCTAGTTTGAAACTAAACTCATACAATGCCATCCCTTTAAAAAGTCTTATTATCAAGCAGAAGTACTCGATTCCCTATGGTTATCTCATGAGAACATTGTTTGCATGTATCCTACTTAGTATTATAGAGATTGGGGCAGAATTGCATCATGGGTAATAATATATAAACTGTAGAAATAGATTTATTTTTGATTACTGACTTTGCCATCTCTAAGTTGTGTGACTTTGGACGTGTTACTTCTTTCTCCCTCCGTTTTCTTGTCTATAAACTGGTGATAGCAATCCTGTTTCCTTAATTTAAGAGTATAAAATGAGACTATATCCAAAACATAGTTGGCACCAAGTTTGTCATATTTTAAACAATTAGGAATGACAGAGTGAGTGGTAGTCTTCTAGATTGATAGTGATAATTCTTATTATGATGAGATATAAAGGTTTTTTTTTTTTTTTTTTTTTTTTTAAATCCAGCAACTATAAGATCCTTAGATTAAGGAACTATGCATTATTTATTTTTTTATGTGGTTGGAATTGCACATAGTACACAAATGTGCATTTAATTAATTTAGTAGGAAATGTTAAAATATTGAATTAATTGAGGATAGTTCTTTTAAGGAGGTAAAAATTACAGTCATAAAATATTAGAAAATACCATGTATCTGGGTTATTTTGAAATAAAAGATAATTTGAGTTGCTAATAAAGTCTTACCAAATATGTCTTTTGAATATCTGATTTCTTGATAAGATAACAATGATTGAATTTTCCAGATTAATTGATATGATGCATCATTTCTGAAGTGTTTGAAAAGAAATGGTTCATCTTGTAGTTTCAAAGTTTCTTTGCATATTTTCTTTTTATATGCTGTTTGTGTCAAAACCTTTATTTTTACTTTATAACTGAAAGGGATTTGATAAACTTATTTAATAGGAACAGAAAAGATCTGGAGCTCTTTATCTAAAATAATAGAAGATTATGGGGAGAAAGTAGTATCATTCTTCAAATAAATTTATAATGATGTTATAATGTGTGTTTAGTCAGGATTGTTTTGACTACAGGTGAGAGTAGATGCTGCAACTCAAGAGAATTTAAGAAAAAAAGGAATACATAAATTTGTATAACTGAAAAAAGCAGCCTTCATACTTTGTTGTGGGGCAGGTTGCTCAGAAAACACACCAAGTCCCAGTTTTGTCCAAATTGAAGAGTCTTTTGGCGACTATTCCCTACAGGACCCATAACTGTCTCTGCAAGGAACAGCCCCAAGCCTGAGCATTTTAGGATATTTAAAGGCAAAAACCACATCTGGGTTGACTTAGCTGCAAGCAAGCAGGTACAGAAGCTGGATTGGGCAGTTAGTGAGACAATGCAATGGGTACATTGGTATTTCTCACGGGACTTTCCAGGTTGGCATAGCAGCAAGCAAGCAGAAGGGAAGTGGGTCAAAATGACCCTAGTTGAGTACAAGTTAGAGAATGGTTACTAATTTCTAGATAATCAATCTCTGACAAGGTACATTGCCCAAGAAAAATGGAAAGCAAAGAGAACAATTTTACATTGTATAAGAATAGCTTTGTTGTGTTGCCAAGTATGTTATGCTAGGTAACTATTAATGGGTACAGAGGTGGGGCTTTCCCATGGGAGAAGCATTTCTTACATGATATGTAGTCTCAGAGTAAAATGGAGTCTGTTTGGTCATGGTCCATATAGCCTGGCCCATAACAACTTGGTTCCATATTTGAAAACCCAGATACTCTTTCTGTTCTTCTTTTATTGGCCCCATTTCCTGACAGCAAGATGGTATCCTGAGACTCTCCACTTCCTAGTCTGCTGAAACAGTGAATGTTTTTATTTCTCAACAATTTAGAGCAAAAGTTCTGAGCTGAATTGAGTTTTGTACTCTTTCCTGAATTGATAAATATGTTCCTCTAAGTCCTATGAATCCATGTTTGAGTCTTAGGCCCACCCTGGGACACAGTAGCAATCAATAAAACTAGATCCATATGTACTGAAATTTGGTTAGGGGTTATTCTCCATGGAAATTCCCAAGTTCTAAGTTCTGAGGAAAAGAAAAAGAATGGATAAGTACTGTAAATTGGAAAATGGAATCCATGGTTTCCATATTACTTTGTGGGGGAAAACTGGAATCAATTGGAAGAAATAGTTGTATGTCAGGTTTCAGTTCAGCAAAAAGAAGAATCTACTATTCAGAACTCACAAAGAACTAGCCCATCTAAAAAGTTAGATTATTGCCTTTAAAATTGTCTTCATGATTAGGTTTGGTGATCAAGTGTGATAGATGGGAATCTATGATTTTTAAGACCCGTTTTTAGTCTATAGGTTGTTCTTTGACTTCTTTCTTCAAGTTTAAATGAGATTGTATGCTAAATATTTTTGAGGATAGGTATATAAAACATTATTACTTGCTTAATGAAAGCACAGGAGGTCCCAGGGGAAGAACCCTCCTTAGAAGGCAACCTGCTTTATTAAGAATTCTGATAAAGACAATCTTGATGTTTGTCTAATGCTTCTTGTTAGTTAAGTGACAAAATATTTCTCTTTATGTTTATGCAAAAAAAAAATGCAAAATGTTGCTTTTTTGAAAAATTCCCAATTGAAGATAAAAGTAATATCTCTCTAGTCTCCAGCTTTATGATTATGTAACTTATAAACTCTCTAGTCTTTTAATTCTTTTGCGGTCTGAATGCCTATTAAAAAATACAGTTCTTTCCACAAAAGTGGGGAAACTAGAACTCTGAAAGTGTCGTGAAAGTAAAAATGTACTGCTTTTGGTTTCTTAAGTTGTTTTCTATTCACAGGTATATATAAACAGGAAATGAGAAAAAGGAAGCAAAAATTATTGAGCATCAATAACTTTTCTCATTTAATCCTCCAAGTATCTTTAAACATAGCTATAATTAGTGTCATTAGCATATGAAAGACTCAAAGTTGATAAAGTTTTTGTACCTTTGTTGAGTTAAATTACTTGCCCAAATTCAGGACCTTGACCAAGGTCATACTTACCATCTAGAAGAGCTACTTTCAAATTTGAATCTGGATTTCTAAACCTACTGTCTTTTTTTTTTAATCATACTATATTGCCTAAGAAAAGAAATGAAAAAATATGAACTTGTTTTCCACTGATCCCAGATAGTAGTACAAAATTCATTGTTTCCTATTTAGTTGATAGTTCTGTTTATCTTCAAATGCAGTTGCATGTATGAGAGGGATGGTACTACAGGCAAATAAGTACTCATAAAGCAAGAGTAGAAACCCGAATTGAATCCATAATTTAGTAAAATATATAGAAAAAAAAGCTGTATGCATTACATAGTTTGGGGAAATAATAATACTTTCTATAGGAATCAGCATCCACAATTATTACCTTATATCATCTCTACTTATTATTGAGTTGGCATGGTCACATGCACTTATCTTCTGAACCTTTATGAGTGAGCCCATTTAAAATGCCATATGGATTAAAAAATAAAAGTAACTATAAGTAAATGGTGGAAATATCAGTAGAATAGAGAAGGGAGAAGGGGGGGGGGAGGAGAGGAGAGGAAGGGGAGGTATTGGGCCCTGAATTAGAAAAAAACACATTCCATGGTTTTATAATTATGTCAAAATGAATCCTATTTTTATGTATAACTAAAAAGAACCAATAAAAATACATTTTAAAAAAGGAAGGAAATAGCTTGTTTTCAACTTCAACCTTACTGTGGATTTGTCATATTAATTTCCAGCCAAAGATTTTGTAGCATTTCAAAAGTAAAGAACATTGTTTATCACTAAATGTATTGGAGTTAATTGTAATATTATTTCTCTAGAAGGTTAATTGGCTTTCTTTCCCATAAACAAGAAGTGTGAATATAAAAAGGCAAAAGACTCTTAGCATTCAACTATAGGCTGTGTAGACTTCAGTTTCAAAAATAAGAACTGACATACATAAAATTGCAACTTCATGAAAATAAATTATTTTCTCATGTATGAAAACTTTGGTGTATAGCTATGTTAAATGGAGGCCTGGACTCTAATTAGAATAATAGTCCATGTTTGTGTAATTATATCAAAATGGATTATGCTGTCATATATAGTTAAAAAGAACCAATAAAAACAAATAAAGGCCTTGGAGAGTTTTAAGGACACTAGGCTCGAAAAGGAAACATCCAGGAACGAGTAAGATCTTGAAGTGTCTTCCACTTGTCATATGTGTTCTTTAGAGCCTGTTAGAAAACTACGTATTTCATATTACATCTGATCCTTAGCAAATGGATTGTTACTGCATTAGAAATCTTATAGAATGTTTAAAAGAATTTACAAATCAGTGGTTGTGTGCTCCATGCCTGTAATCCCACCCCAAAGGAGGCAGAAGTGGGAGGATTGCAAGTTCAAGATCAGTCTGGACAATTTAGTAAGACCTTGTATCAAAAAATAAAAAGGGCTGGACATGCAGCTCAGTAGAAGAGCACCCTGGGTTCAATCCCCAACACTGCAAAAACAACAACAACAACAACAACAACAACAACAAAAAAAACCCAACAACTTTACAACTTGTTGTGGGATGTCAAAAATTCTTATGATACCTACTTTGAATCTTGGGAACAACCTGCAGTTCTTATCTATTCTTAGGTTTGATCATGGGTAATAGAAGGAGTAACATGTTCCTGGCTTGTTTAGTGGTATCAACTGTTTAAAAACAGAAGGAGCTACTTCTAAGTAATCACTAGTAGTGTTGGCCTGGGTTAGGATGAACTATGACAAAGGGTCTAAATGGCACAGCAGAGTGTAGTATCAAGAGAATGGAGTTTGTATTTAGTTTGTGTTCTGCTCTGCAACTTTATGACTCCCTGACCTCGGGCAACTTCCTTATCTGTAAAATGGAGGAGAACGTAAACATAATATGTGTGTACAATAAATAGACAGTAGGGACTCAATAAATTTTACTCTAACTTGATTAAAGAATTAAGAGAATTAGAAATTAGTGGAGTTGACCAGAAACTTTTCTAGTAACAATAGCTATTAACCAGCTATATGTGGATAAGTCTGTTACCATCTCTATATTAAATTAGATTGAGTTTAAGATTCCTTCAAGATATTATTTTTTATTATTTTTAATGATCCTTTAAAATGAATTACGTTTGTATTCATATGTATATAATTTATACTCCTTTCATTTACATTTATTAAAAAGCATTTTATGAGCATCTAATTTTGCACAAGGCACTGCCCTAGTTACAGGGCACTTAGTGGTAGCAATCTTTGCCTTTAAGAATCTCCTGGGACTGGGCGAATGAGGAATGTGATGACCTACAGCTCAAAGTCCTTCCAGCAAGGCGCCTTCCTGTACCAATTCACGAGGGGAATCCCCCTGCACGGCACTCAGTCCCTACTGTCTATTGCACATACACATTATGTTTTTTGATTTTTACAGTATAGTTATTTTCTCTTCCTTTTTACAGATAAGGAAGTGGCCTGAGCTCAGGCAGTCTTAAAGTTGCAGAGCAGAATACAAACTAAACATAAATCCCATTCTCTTGACACTAAACTCTGCTGTGTCATTTCGCAGGGTGCCACATGGCTCCATAATATAAGAACTGAGTTCGGGAATGAGAAGGTCATGGGATAGCAAGACAGCCGGAAATATTAAGGTGTAATGTGGAGAGGGGTGTCCCTCAGGCCCACTGGAGCCTCCTGCCGAGTCAATTCAGTGTATCATGAGGCTCTGCAGAAAAGATGCTGTTCCCTAAGTGTGGCCCAGGAATGCCACATGCAGGGGGAAGAAAGGACAGCAGTCACCTCCAACAATACTCTGTTCTATGGAATATTGTTGATTAACTGCATTTGGGTTGAAGATACAAAAGTGAAGCAATTTTGTGTTTTTAATATTTAAGGACAGATGTATGCTTTTAATTGGTCTCAATTTCTTCTTAGAATCCTGATATGTGGATAAGTTTATCTGTCAGTTTAGAGTGCATTTTTCTATGGATACTATTAAATGTTAAAATTGAAATTCTGGCAATCTGAAATTCAATCTTGAAGAAGGATTTGCTTGGCGCACTATAGAAAACAAACAAACAAACAAAAACAGGCATTGCCTAATAATGGTCTGTTAACTTCTCCATCAGGAAAGTGTGAGGAAAGTTAATATTTTTTCAAGAATTTAATAAAGAACACAGTGTAGGTTAAAGGCAAAAATTTGGGGCTGGGGATGTGGCTCAAGCGGTAGCGCGCTCGCCTGGCATGTGTGCGGCCCGGGTTCGATCCTCAGCACCACATACAAACAAAGATGTTGTGTCCGCCGAGAACTAAAAAATAAATATTAAAAATTCTCTCTCTCTCTCTCTCTCCCTCCCTCCCTCTCTCACTCTATCTTTAAAAAAAAATAAATAAAATAAAGGCAAAAATTTAACAATATCTATGTAGTCAGTCTTGGCAAGTTTCTAAGTTGTGGCCCTGGATCTTGGCTCTTTCCTCCGTGTAAAGAACATTTTTTTTTAGTTACATATGGACACAATATTTTTATTAGATAGTCTATAAATTGAACACGGATGTGGAGATAAGATTCCAGACTTTTAGAGTTTTTCTCCCCTTCTAGTTATTTTATATATATATATATATATATATATATATATATATATATATATATATATGTATAATATTTGCACTTGGCTGAATCCATGGATGTAGATGGATATATATGTAATATACACATATATATAATATATATATTCTAGTTTATATATATATATATATATATATATATATATATATATATATATATATAAAATAACTAGAATATATATGTGTGTATACACACATACACACACACCCCCCACACACATGCACATATCCCTTTTAGATGGAATTATCCAAACTCTTATTTTATTTGAGTGTCTGTGGTTAGTGCTATTTGTTCTACTCAACGAACATTTATCAGATACCATCCTAAAGGCTTTGTCCAGTGCTCTGAAGTCCTTTTGAATTTCACAATGACTTCATGAGCATCATGGCTGAGCAGTGATGTGTGTGTGTGTGCTGAAATGTATGACTTGAATAAGGTCATGTGTCTTTGTACAATTGACTCTAGGCAAATTTTCTTTTTTAAATAAAAATAATGAAGCAATTTCTCTTCATGAGATTTGATGGGTTCATTTAAAGCTATTAGAGTTAGAGTATATCCCAAGAGCTTGGAAGACTTTCTATAGAGGACTCTAACCTAGTATATATATATATATATATATATATATATATATATATATATATATATATATATATATGTGTGTGTGTGTGTGTGTGTGTGTATGTGTGTGTATAAAATTTTAATATACTGGGAGCTTTTTTGGATATTTTCTTATGGAATAATTTGCATAAGTGTCATAACTAGGGAAAATTTCTCTGGGACTTCAGTTTGAACCTACCTGCTGAGAGCCATAGCCAAGTAAGAATGACACATGGCATTTTTGGTTGAAAGGTGACCCTGCTCAGGGATTAGGGTGGCTCCAGGTTTAGGGTGGATCCTGCTGTATTAGGGTGGCTCCAGGTTTAGGGTGGATCCTGCTGGGAATAGGGTGTATCCTGCTGCCTCAGGTGCCTGCTCCTTGAGTTCCCGTGGAGTTCTCGCGGGGTTCTGAGAGAATTGGTGCACAGAGCCCGGTGGATGGAGTGTAATTTTCCCAGAACGTGCGTGTAGAGAGCCAGTGAGAGTTCAGGAATAAAGAGTTGCTGTTGGAATCTACAAGGCTGTGTGGTGGCTCGGTTATTTTGTGCCCAGACAGACTGCGGCATTTGGTGGCCCGTAAGGGGAGCCCCGGGACACTCGGGGGTAAGTGGCGGAAAAAAAAAAAGCTGCCCGTCCATAGATAGGACAGGAGCAAATCTGCTCGTCCCTAGGCAGATAGGGTGAGAGGAAAAATGGCCATTTTGAGAAAATGGAGAAGATTGATACAGTATATTTGTGTCTTGTTTTGTTTCAGTGTATTGTATTGTTTTTGTAATGAAAATATGGAAGGGGTGTTAAGTAAATTGATAAGGGAAAGAGGCACCCCAATAGAACCAAGAGCAATTAGGGCATGTGTTGATAAAAGCCCAGGAACTCTAGTCAGAAAGAAAAAGAAAGTTCAGAGGAGGAAGGATTATCAGAAAAAAAGTTGTAGCAGAAGGCTATTACTGAATACTTTTTGTTACCGGAGGATGCGGGAATCGGTGCAGTGGCTGCCAGGTGCTCCAGACAGTCATGGCGCAGCAAGGATTTTCCAAGCGGTGGCAGCGGGCTCTTCTCCACCCCCCACCCAGGGAGCGGGATGCCACTTCAAGAGCCCAAATACAAAACTGACCCGCTCTTGCTCCCTGTGCCCAGTGGCATTTTGAGTCTGGGACACTCCCCGGACTATTCCCAGGGCCATCTGGGGCTGCCCAGGTCACTACAGTCAGAAGATGACCAGCATCCCTGAAGTTTGATCATTTCCAAGGTCAGTAACTACAATGGTTCTCCCACACCTGAAAGCTAATGAGTAATGAGCACTATTAAGGCTTATTTCAAATGTAAAAAAACCTTGAGATAATGTACTAAATTGTTCAGAAGGTTGTTTTCTTAGTGCCTGCTGGAATACTACAGGATTTTCTTTAGCCATCCGGAGTTGGAGTTCCTGCCTTCCTCCCAGTGCCAGTGAGGACGAGAGCGGAAGAATTTCCAGTGTTGCTGAGAACCGGACGAGACTTTGGATCAAGCTAGCTGCCTTCAGAACTTACCTGGACTGTAATTTAAGCTAGCTGCCTACAGAACTTACCTGGACTGTGATTTAAGCTAGCTGCCTGCAGAACTTACCTGGACTGTGAATTTACCTGGACTGTGAGTTAATCTATTGAGACACTGCTTTACCTGGACTGAGACAAAAAACTGTAATCTTCAACAAATTGTAACTCGGTATCTTTGTTAATAGTGTCATTGCTGGTATAATTTTTTCCAAGGACTTCTTGCATGGAGCTATCAATTGGCTTGGTATTGTGGCATTTTGTATCCTCCCCTTCTGCTTGTAGCAGATTATTTATGGTGTTTGTGTAAAAACCACTATGGTCGTTATTTAAATTAAACAAATGGGGGAAATGTTAGAGTCTATAAACAAGTCATTATGGCACCTGGTATTTTGCCAGGGGGAATGGTTTGTGAGGTGGCACCAGCAAGCCATTAAGTGTGGAGATTTCTTATTGGTTGACTGCTGTATCTGGTTTATGTTAATTAAGATAAGCTGTGTGGAATGTATAAATACCCCTCCAGTCCTACAATAAACAGCTCCCACTCCTGCTGTATCAATCTACACAAGTTGTTCGTCACCCCCCCCCCCCCCACAGTTATTTTCTGCAGCTGGACTGCGGCACCTAATGTGTTGATCTCTAGCTCAGAAGAAACCAGTGATATTGTAGCAATGCAGTTCTAATAGTTTTTTTTTTTTTTTTTTTTAATAGGGTTTAAAACACATTGAGTAGAGTCTATGGTCTTCTGATCTAAGAGGCTAAGCCAGCAAAAGGTAAAGGATACAAGTAGAGTTGGCCATGTGTATGTAGGTTCTACATCCATGGATTCAGCCAAGTGCAAATAAAAATATATATGGGGGGAAAAAGCATCTGTACAGAGCATTTCATTGTATTAGGCATTATAAGTAATAGAGATTATAAGTAACAGAGCTGATTTAATGTTTATTGGAGGATGTGTATTGGTTATACACAAATACTATGCCATTTTACATAAGACACTTGAGCATGTACACATGTTGGGACCTGCAGGGTTTCCTGGAGCCAATCTACTAGGACACAGGGACCATTACACAAACACCAGACTGAAACTCTAGTTTACTTGACTTTCCAGGAGTTTTGTTCAGTCTGTTTCTAGGGACAACATTGTTTCTGCCTCTAGTTTATGTATTTTGTTTTTTTCTTGAACACACTTTTATTTTTATCACCCCCTGCCTTTTTAATGATCTTAAAAAATATCATCTGGCAAAAGTATCACTAGTCTTGATTGAGCCCAGCTTTTATCTCCCAGTAAGAGAAATTATAAGGGCAGCATTTGCCTTAGATCCATTTGTCTTTCTGGAATTTCATATCTGTCCATTCAAATTCATCCCAGTACATCTGCCAGTCCTCATGCTGTGAAGCAGTTTCTTTACTCTCTGAGTCTTGAGGTATCAGGATAATAAAGCGACTCTTGTTACCAGATACCTGTTTAAAGAGAGAAACTATTCATTTTGGAATTTCACAACAATAATTCTTATTCTTTATAAGAAAGAAATGTAAATATAAAATAACTGTATTCTATGTTGAGTTTATCTGTGTCATCAGAAAGTTGAATCTGATTCTAGAGGGAGAAGTTACGGGGCTCACGGATTTTGTTTTTTTCTTGAAATGAAAATGTGCATCTAGTTAAATGTTGTGTCTTTTGGAAAAATTTGAAGGATAGCTCAACAAACACAGGTTTGGAGATACTCAGAGTATGCATTTGTAACCAAATCCCATAGGATTAGGAAAAATGATAGATTTTTGGCTCTGATCAACTAAATTTGGCCAGTGAATGTATTTTAATTGCTGTTACTATATATGAAATACTATTAGTGCTACAAAATGATGAAAGAATTGGTTTCTATTCTTAAGGAAAAATATTTTTTAAAAGTCTTTCATGGAACACTGAAGGAGTCTTCAAGAATATGCAGAAAAAGAAGAATTATGAGGAAGGAAAAGTAATCCTACTGTTAAGAAGTAGTTGGGCAGAGGTGGAGTTTAGTGTCAGCAGAGCTGACATAAAAATCTAGATAGTCTCAGAAACTTCTGGTTCATGTGGTCTGTGAGGATATAATGGAGGGCCCTCAGGCCCTCAGGAACTAGGCAGCACAGTGAGAGGAAGTAATGTATATTTCAGTCTTACTTTTTAAAATCAAATTTGCTAGTCATTACACTTTTGGGTATGGTTGAAGATAGCAAGGCAGCCTGAAATATTAAGGTGTAATGTGGGCTTATTAATTTTATCATTATCTATTACTTCCTCATTATTTGCTCAATATTAGTTAGGTTTATAATGTATACCTTGGGAGCTTGTCACTCTTCATTTTGAAAAATTAGTTCAGTTTGTAAAATAGATTTGTTACAAAATTAATGAAATTTTAGAATTAAAAATGATTCATTCTAATTCCCAATTTTATTGAGGTCCAAAGAGACTGAGAGAAGAGACTGCTCCAGAGACACATAAAATTTACTGCAGAGGAAGCAACAAATTGGTGTTAGGACTCTTCATACAGTACTGTTTCCACTGCTTCACATGATCTCACACCCTGAATGGTCATGTTGTGTGGCGGGCCACAAAATTGCTGATGTGTATGTCCCATGACACTTGCAGAAGATTTCTACTACAAAATAGTGTCAGCTTAAAGTGTTAACATAAATATTATTTGGGGCTATAAACTAACATAACATAAAACTCTACTTGAAAATGAGAGGACTACTTTGCTGCCTATGGAGTTTAAACAGAAATACAAATTTATTTTAAGGAAAAAAAGATAAGTGTGCCTTTTAGCCTTTCTATCTACAGTTTCCCCTGTCATCCCCTTCCTTTAATTCCACCCCCACTGGTCACCTTCCCTCCCTCCCTCCCTCCCTCCCTCCCTCCCTTCCTTCCTTCCTTCCTTCCTTCCTTCCTTCCTTCCCTTTCTCACTCTGTCTCCTTCCCTCTCTCCCTCTCAGACCCCTGTCTCATTTTAGAAACAGTAGGCTTTATCAGAGGACAATGTATTGACTACTTGTTTATCAGAATGTCATAGAAGGGGAGATTTTTCTACTAAAACTCTGTTCTTAGTTCAGTAGAAAATATGATTAAAAAGTTTATGATCAAATAGTTTGTTGGTCTTTTAGTCATGTTGCATTTTTTTATCAACACATCTCAAATAAAATTTAAAAAATTTAAAACAGAGAAACAGTTTGTGCTTTTTGTAAACTATTTTTGAAATACAGAATGTAGAATGAAAAGTGATCCTGTATTTACCATCCAGGGTGTTTCTCTCCTACTCTGTCCTTCTCTGGGTATAATTTTGTATAGTCAAAATCCAATTTTAAAATAAAATTTAGTATCCTGTCTTTTCCATTTTGTAGGGCAACATAAATAGTTCCCTCATGTGAATATAAACTTGTCTTAATCTTATATCTTCCAATGGGAGTGTATTATTGTATCATAAGTAACACAATTACTTAGCTATTCTCCTATTACTGGGAAATAAGAAAATTGCTAATATTTTCTATGATGAATAAGATACAGTCACATCTATATGCATCATTTTTATTTTCCTGTTTAAAATTTTATCCTCAGACTAGAATTGTATAATTGGGGAATGTAGGGGGAGGAGGGATGTGGCAAGGCTGGTCACTGAGTGCCAAGGTGCAGTTGGGAGTAAGCAATTCTGTGTCTTGCAAAGTAGGGTAACTATAGGTAACAGTGGTGCACTCTGTGTTTTAATATAATAGAAGAAAAGATTTGAAATATTTTCACCATAAATATTGAAAGACATAGATATGTTTAACCTGATTTAAACATTATACAATATACATGTATTAAAACACCATGTGGTATCCTGTTAATAGGAATAGTTTTTAAATTTTAAATAATCAGTTAGTATAAATTTAATTTAAATTAAAAGAAAATTATCCTCAAGCTAGAGTTACAAAAGTGGAATTATTAGATCAATAGGCAAGATTTTGCCAAGCTGCTTTTTTAGATAGGGTATGCCAATTTACAGTTCTAGTTATAGTACATGAAAGTGTTCACTTGTACTAGCACCTTGATGAAAACCTGCTGTTCTATTGGGTAGAAAGAGTTTCATTAGATTAATTGTCCCTTTAGATTTTTCACACTAACCTTCTCTGTGTGAAAATAAACAAAGTAATTCTCACTCACTTGTTTTATAGAGAACAACAGTCCTGGCTTAAGATGAAATCATAGAGTAGCTGCAGAAAAATAGCACTGCTTGTGGATTCTAACTGAGCCAGAAACCAAGTCAACATATTTCATGAAGAAACTTATGTGCAGAAAAAAATTCATGCCAACTTGATAAGGACAAATTAAGGAAAAATAAAATGGTCAGTATTCGAAGATCTCAGAATACAACAAATAGACTGAGAATTAAATAATTCAAGTCTGGGAGAATTATTTTATTAAATGTATATTTAGTTTTTTACTTGTACTTCTTGTCTCTAAATTAGCATTATTTATTGAATCAAGATTCTGTGTTATTAGAATAAAGAGACCCGTTGGCTAGCTCTGCAGATCAGGGTTTATTCTTGGACTATCCCTTGAGGCATTCTTTCACTTCTATTTTCTCTTGGCAGAACACAGCACAACACTGTAGTCATCTTAGAGAAGTTAGATGACCTATTAGCAGTATGGACTCTGGAGAAGATATGAGTGAAAAATCACATGTGTCCTTATCTCACCCCTCAAAGTCTCAGTTTTGTTATCTAGGAAGTTGAGATAACAATAGGACCTACATCTTATTGTTGAGGGAGGACCTAGGGAGATATCATAAATGGTGACAGTGCCTAGTAACAGATCAGCAAATAATAGTTTTCACTGTTATCCTCTTCATCCTGCTCTCTACCCTCCTGATCCTCTTTCTTATATCATATTCCTCCTGCTCCTCCTCATCATCACTATCCTCTGCTGCTCCTACTCATCACCATCCTCCTGTTCATCTCCTGCTCTTCTTCCTCCTCTTCATCATTATAATCTCTGACTCTCTGATGCTGTTTATGCTAAGAATTACTTCTCAACCATAACCTTGGGAAACTCTAGCTTTCAATTCCTTGCTTTCTGACATTCATGCATTTATCACTCTTTATCTAGAACAAAACAGATAAAGTCTGGATGCAAGGAGTTTGTATGTCTGTGTGGGATGATTAATAATTAAGAAATCAGGATATTAACACTTAGAATGTTGGGGGTTCCTCATTATTTAATGGTTCCTCATTATTGTGGAGCCAGGGAAGCCAGAGGTGGCAATGGGGAGTACTTGGCTGGAAGGTAACTTATTATTTATGAAAAGTGATAAAAATTTCTGCCAAATGTTATTTGACCTGTCTGAAACAGAATAAGAGTGAAGAAAGTAACATTTTCAGGAGAGGAAACATGCGTGGCAAGTTGAAGAGTCAGAAGGTGAGGCTGTGTGGCAGGAATAGACTAATCACAGGGAAGAGTCAAAGATGAGGAAGTCCAAAAGTAGGCTAGGGGAAGCAGACTGCATAGAGAAGGCCCTGCCAGCCATTGTTAGGGCTTTCATTTAACTCCTAGGTGAAATGGAAATCCAGACAATAGTGAACAGAGGAATGTCGGGTAAAGGTAGCAACGAGGACCCAATTGGAATGGCTACTTCAATAACCAGGTGGGAGAAGGTGGTTGCCTGGACTTGGTGTTAGCAGTGGCCATATGGCAGATAACTAGTTTGATTTAGGTAAATACATTTATGACTATTAATATCTTTTTAATTCATTGACCTTATAAATAACTTTAAAACTATCCAGTGGCCCATTCTTCTTTTGTTTTTTCAGTAGCTAGGCTTATTCTTGTATTCTTTTAGAATGCCCCCTTCAACATTTTTTATTGATAATACTCGTTTATTGTTAATTATTATTAAGCATTTTAATATCCTTCTCTCATTGTCATTCTTCTTGATTCTTCATCATCCTTAAATACCCTGTTCCCATTCCTTTAGGTCTCTGGATTTTCCTCCAAGATTATCCCAGACTTGAAAACGTGAGCACCTGAAAGCCCCCTAACACTTCTGGCCTTAGTTTGAACATGAACAGATTCTGGGAGACAGACTTCTTCCAATTCAACTGCAAGTTGTCCTATCTTGTTAGTGATTGACTCTTGGCTTCCAACATGATTACTAAGGCAAGTCACTATGTTAAATAGAGAAGTGCTTTACTATTTTGACAGTCTTGAGACTTAAAATATGTACATTGGATTGAATTTAAATATGCTTAGATGTTTAAAGTGCAAGAATTGTATTATACGTCTTGTGATGGGACCTATATAGTGTGTAAAAAAACCCCGTGGATATGAGAGGTCCTTTGCAAGCAGGAATGTAGTACTCCTGTGGGCAGGGTAATCAATGCCTTCTCCATTTGCCTATTTTTTTGCCTTTACATATTTGACTCATCTATTTGTCTGCAGAATCCAGGTCTTATCATCTTTCCCCTGATGGTGTTTGGTACAAATTAGGTAACTAGCAGCTCTATTTTGTTGGTGAATGCTTGTCGAACCAGCCACTTGCTCTTTCTCCTGACTGGAAAGTTCTTTTTCCAGAAAGATGTAATTTATGTGCTGTTTTTATACAGGTTTCTACAGGACTATCATCTCATCTGAAATAATTTCCTTGTCCATCCTCTCTAAAATTACATGTGGCCACCACTCTTCAACCCTTCACTTTTATTTGTGTACTTTTACTAGTGTATTTACTTGTATATTTGTCCATTAGTAGAATGTAAGTTCCAGGAGGCCTTAGATGCTACCCCATGGTATACCCAGAACTTGGCCTATGCCTGACTCAGAATACTGCTCAAGAATAGTATTAAATAAGTAGCGGAAAGAACAAATGAGGCTTGTCTTCTGCTTTCAAAAGACTAAATAACAAGGAACAAAATATTTTACAATTACAATGTAATAACAGCAATTCAAGAAGCAGCTAGAAAAGATTTCCCATGTACAGGAAGGGGAACATCTCATTATTTGGGAGGAAGCAGAGGAGACTGAAGCTTGAAGGATGAGTTAGCATGTCTGCCCTTTTCCAGATCTCATCCACATTGTCTGTTTAGTACTCAATGCTTACAGATATCAGGGTCTGCGTGTCTAGCTCACCTTCCTCTGGCATTTTTCAGTGTGATATTTGGAAAAATGGAAATTAATATTTTATGGATGATCATGATTTATTCAAGGAGTATGAATAGTAACATCCCAACTGAATTTAAAAAATCCAAGTCTGAAAACAAAAGCATTTGAAGACTGCTCCCTCAGAATGGGCCTTAGATCCTTTGACTATTGATAACCAAGCAGTCTCTATGGCTGCAGGTGTGCTCACTTTGGGTTTATGAGTACAGCATGTGCATGCACTGGGGTCAATGCCTCCCTTTGGGCATCTAAAAAGTAGCTGGAGAAGAGATTGGTTGTGCTCTCTGCTGCTTTCATGGTTGTTAGGGGAAGGTAAGTATTTCTGCAGGCTGTAAGAAAGCCAGAATCTCTGATTGGGTGTGAATATAAATATTTCTTTTGAATCTGTTCCTCTTGCTATTGCTAGTCTCTGGGAATGCTTGAAGAGTAGCACTCCATGTCAGAGATCAACTTGTTAATTTAGTTGAAACTGCTTCTGCTACTCTACAGACATTTGCAGGAATTCAGATTCTAGACAGCTAGTGCTGGAAAAAAAAAAAAAAAAAAAACTGGTATCTTCTTTTTAACCTCAACTGTCATGCATGTGTTTTGTTCCCTTTCTATTACTGGCTGAGTAAAAATCTTTAAGATTACCCTCTCAATATTCTATGTAACAAATCATTTGAAAGTGAAGAGTTAGAAAACAATTTTACTAATCCAGGCTCTGCTAATAACTATCTTTATGGCCATAAAAGCTTTCCACTGAAACCAGGTACTTTAAATTAGTACACTAAACCACAGACTTCAGAATCAAAAAGCTTTTAAAAATTGTGAAAATGAATTGTGTTGGTTAACTTTGCATTGTTGTAACAAAATACCCTAGTGAAACAACATAGAGGAGGAAAGATTTATTTTGGATCCATTTCAGAGGCTTTAGCTCCTGGCCTTCTGGCTCCCATATTTAGACAACTTTTAGTATGTTTTGTGTCTTTCTTTGGGAATTTTCTAAGGAGCAGGGCTATTTCCTAGTTTGTACATGCTGAGGGGCACTTCTATCTACCAGCCCTGGTTGTGGGTAGATTTTTCTCACTGAGTCCTGTTCCTGGTAAGACCATGGCATGCCTCCTACTTAAGATTTTTCTGATGCTGCACAATTTGAGGAGATTTATTTTAGTGAAGTTTGCAAACCTGTTTACAGTGCTACCTTATATTGATAGCAACCCACCAAAGGATTCTGAAAGTTCTATCTGATGAAATTCTCCTGGGATTTTTGTGCACACATAAATCTACCTGCCCTTCAGCAGCAGAGCTGGTGTGTGTTAGTATATATAAACATTCTACCATAAGTTTCTGTAGGCACTGAATTTTACCACTACACTGTTCAATGTTTTGGCAGGAAACAAATGGCACATTCAAATTTGGGAATTGAGGACTATTTAATAGATAGGATATTTTCAATGATACGGATAAATAAGGAGACACATAATAGCTGGTGCAGTATTGTGGGGCTAGTAACTAGTGAAGAATCATTACTACACAAAAGGCAAAGGAGAAAAGTGGGAGAAGTTACCTTGAGAGAGTAGCTTTATGGAGAATGTTACCTAACAGGAACTTGGGCCTTCAGTATCAGGCCACATCAACATCTGCCAATGGGCAGTAGGCAGTGAGGTGAACAACAGTCCCAACCCATACCTTCTGAATCTGCCAATAAGTGGAACCACTCAGGTAACAAAAAATGCTCTAGTCATTTGGCTCCTACAGGTTGTCTCAGCTGATTAATTAGTTTGTGCAATCCAGTATATTCATCACTGAACTTCATGTTCGAAGTTTCTCTTCTTTCCGAGCCTCAGTTTGTTTAGGCTCTGAGCCTGAAATGAAGAACATCATTATTTAGCTTCTCTTCCCATCACACCATTTTACCTCCTCTCTCTGGCTATTCCCAAAACCTCCACTGGGGCAGGGGGTGGCAAGAGGACTCACAGAACAATTTTTTAAGAAAATTTTTATTTGTTTTAATTAGTTATATATGACAGTAGAATACATTTATGCACTTTGATGTATCATACTTAGATGGGCTATAATTTTGCATTTTTCTGCTTGTACATGTTGTGGAATCACATTGATCATGCAGTCGTATATGTATATATGGTAATAATGTCTGCTTCATTTTACTATCCAATCCTGTCCCCACATTCCCTCCCCTCCTCTCCCTTCACTCCCCTCTACCTAATCTAAGGTAGCTCTATTCTTTTCTAGTGCCCCCCTTATTGTGAATCAGCATACACATATCAGTGAATACATACAACCTTTGGATTTTGGGCATTGGCTTATAAATAACCCATTTAATAAATGGGCCAAGGAATTGAACAGATACTTCATAGAAGAAGAAATACAAATACAATCAATCAACAAGTATATAAAAAATGTTCAACATCTCTAGCAATTAGAGAAATGCGAATCAAAACTACTCTAAGATTTCATCTCACTTGAGTCAGAATGGCAGCTATTAAGAATACAAACAACAATAAATGTTGGTGAGGATGCAGGAGAAAAGGCATGCCCATGGATTGCTGGTGGGACTGCAAATTGGTTCAACCAACCTGGAAAGCAATATGGAGATTTCTCAGAAAACTTGGAATGGAATCATCATTTGACCCAGCTATTCCACTCCTTGGTTTATGCCCAAAGGACTTAAAATCGGCATACTACGTAATGCAGCCACATCAACATTCATAGCAGCTCAATTCACAATAGCTAAAGTATAGAACCAACCTAGGTATCCTTCAATTGATGAATGGATAAAGAAAATGTGGCATATATTCAATTTAATATTACTCAACTTTAAAGAAGATTGAAATTATGACATTTGCCAGTAAATGGATGGAGCTGGAGACTATCAAGATAAGCAAAATAAGCCAATCCCCCCAAATCAAGAGCAATTTTATCCAAATAAAGTCTCCCACTTCTAAGGGTGTCTTCAATTTCAACTTCTTAATAACCTTGAGATAGATGCATCAGGAAGTAAGAGTGGCAAAACCAATTTTTGGTCTCCTCTCTTGCACCTCCTGCAAGGAGGCTGAACACTTCACTTTGGGATGTGTGGGAATGTAAGGGAAAAGTGGTGACACCATCTACATGAGGCCTCATCCAGGACCAAGGAAGAGAATCCTATGGCGCACACTGTTAGGCAATTTTTCAGTGGTCTCAATAATCCTTGCCAGCCTCTTTAGTTTAAATACTTCACGTTCCAGGATGTTCCTCATCCCACAGAAGGTCTGGAACAGATCATGCATGTTTTTTAAGATGGATTAGCAACTTCTGCAAATTCAGAAGACAAGCAGTGGCAATTAAGTGTTAAAGGCAGACAGTGGTATATCATGCTGTAAAGGAGAAGATGTTAGAAACTGACTGAGAAACCTGTACTTGAATCATGGTTTCAAATGAGATCTCTTCCTAGGAAAAAATATGTTGGTATTACGTTGTCACTTTAGCATCAGTCCACCGCCCGGCCCCTCCCCCTGCTCCTTTGTGGCTTCCTTTTCTTCAAAAACTCTACCCTCCATTCTTGGGCACAGATGCCACACTGCCCAATGTGCCTAACCACATTTCAGGTAGGAAAACAAGGGAGAAATAGAAGAAAGTTTGGATGCTTATGCTTCCAATCATTACATACAAGAAGTCAGAGGTTCCTATTTCATGGACCAGCAAAAACCTGGGACAGGAAAAAAAGATATTTTCCTCTACTTGCCTGTGCTATAAGAATGAGACTAATCCTTGGTCTATACTCGAAGGACTTAAAAACAACATACTATAGTGACACAGCCACATCAATGTTTATAGCAGCACAATTCACAATAGCCAAACCATGGAAACAACCTAGCTAGATGCCCTTCAATAGTTAAAAGGTTAAAGAAACTGTGGAATATATATACAATGAAATATCACTCAGCAATAAAATAGAATAAAATTATGGCAATCACAGGTAAATGAATGGAGTTAGAGAATATCATGCTAAGCAAAGTAAGCTAATACTAAAAAAAACAAAGGCAGAATGTTTTCTCTGATAAGTGAATACTAATCCATAATGGGGAGGGTGTGTGGAGGAACTTTAGATGGGATAAAGAGGATGGGGGGCATGGGAGGGGCTGTGGGAGAGGGTATGGGAGGGGGAATGTGGATAGGAAAAATCGTGGAATGAGACAGTCATCATTACCCTAGGTACCTGTATGATTGCACGAATGGTGTGACCCTACTTCATGTACAATCAATGAAGTGAAAAATTGTGCTCCATTTGTGTACAATGAAATGAAGAGCATTCTGCTATCATGTAAAACTGATTAGAACAAATAAATAAATTGAATGAAATTGAAAGGAAATTGAGGCATTTTTAAAGGGCAGATATAAATCAAAAAACAGAAAATTGATAAGCCTGTGCATATTCAGAAAGGGAAATTAGCCCAGAGTTGTTGATTTTGAGGTCTTCATCTTTAAGAAAAGAATATGGGGGAAGGAGAAAGTGAAACTGACTTTCATATTTGGCTAAGATACATAGATCTTTCTCACCAGTATTGAATAAATGTCACCATAGATGTATTCTGATTCTCTAAGGTCACCTTTCCATTAGTTAATAATCTTAAATAATTCTGTCTCCTTTAGAAAATTACATTGTTTGGGGTTCTGGGAGTCAAAGGATACCATGGAGGTAATATCTCTATTTTCTCCTTTCTTCCTCCTCCCACATTTGCTCTTTACTCTTCTAAGCCCTCTTACATCATGGCCCCTAGAACAAGATGAAGATATGTGTGCTGAAGGATTGTATGTATGCAGATCTAAGTAGTCTTGTGTTTTCTGTGTTAATAGCTGGCTAGTGGATAGTGAATTATAACCTGTAAACTACCTTGCAACCCTAAGAGGAAATTGCTAGGCATCAGGATCTTTCAAATATAGCATGTTGTCATTTGCAGCTTATATGCATCTTAGCCACAGTGGGATACTTTTATATTCTTTTATAAAACTTAGTAGTTTTCTTTCAGCTAATAGTGACTGAACCTGATTGTTTCACTATTTTTTACAGGATTTTTTTACATAAGCCATACAGTCTTATTTATTGTTGTAGAAGTCTTCAGTATGATATTTTACCCTTTCTGAATTTTGTCCCTCCACAAAGTCATTTTAAAGCACTGACTTCCAATGTGACTGCATTTGGAGATAGGGTCTTTGAGATGATATGTATTAAATGGACATAAAGGTGGGGCTCTAATCTAAATGAGGCTGGCACCCTTGTGACAAGAGACAACCAGAGTTTACTATCTCTTTTTGAGAATATAGTAATAAGGTGGCTATCTGTACCCCAAGGAGAGAGCCCTCACCAGACTCTGACCCTGATGGCTTCTTTTTTTAAAATAAATTTATTTATTTTAATGAGGTGTATATGACAGCAGAATGTATTTTAATTCATAGTACACAATTACAGCACAACTTTTCATTTCTCTGGTTGTACATGATGTAGCATCGCACCATATCTAGGGTAATGATGTCCATCTCATTCCATCATCTTTCCTGCCCCATATACCCTCTCCATCCCTTCCTCCCCTTTGCCCAATCAAAGTTCCTCCATTATTCCCATCCCCCCATTATGGATCAGCATCCACTTATCAGAGAGAAGAATCAGCCTTTGATTTTGGGTATTTCACTTAGCATGATATTTTCCACCTACATCCATTTACCAGCAAACACCATAATTTTATTCAATTTTAATGCTGAGTAATATTCCATTGTGTATATATACTACAGTTTCTTTATACATTCATCTATTGAAGGGCATCTAGGTTGCTTCCACAGTTTAGCTATTGTGAATTGAGCTGCTATGAACATTGATGTGACTGCATTACTGTAGTGTGCTGATTTTAAGTCATTTGGGTATAGACCAAGGAGTGGATTAGTTAGGTAAAATGGTGGATCCATTCCATGTTTTCACTGATTTCTTGATTGGTTGTACCAACTTGCAGTCTCACCAGCAATGTATGATTGTGCCTTTCCCCCCATATCCTTGCTAACATTTATTGTTTTCTCTATTCTTCATAGCTGCCATTCTGACTGGAGTGAGATGAAATCTTAGAGTAGTTTTGATTTGCATTTCTCTAATTACTAGATATGTTGAACATTTTTTTTCATATATTTGTTGATTAAATGTAGATCTTCTTCTGAGAAGTGTCTGTTCAGCTCCTTAGCCCATTTATTGATTGGTTTTTTTTTTTTTTTTTTTTTTTTTTTGGTGTTAATATTTTTGAGTACTTTATATATCCTGGAGATTAGTGCTCTATCTGACATACATCTGGCAAAAATTTGCTACCAAAATGTAGGCTCTCTGTTCATCTCATTGATTGTTTCTTTTGCTGAGAAGAAGCTTCTTAGTTTAAATACATCACATTCATTGATCCTTGATTTTATTTATTGTGCTTTAATAGTCTTGTTAAGAAAGTTGAGGTCTAATCCCACATGATGAAGATTTGGGCTTACTTTTTCTTCTATTAGGCACAGTGTCTCTGGACTTGATTCACTTTGAGTTGATTTTTTCTGCATGGTGAGAGATAGAGGTTTATTTTCATTTTGCTGCATATGGATTTCCCAGTTTTCCCAATACCATTTGTTGAAGAGTTATCTTTTCTCCAAATAAATTTCATGATTACCTTTTTTATTTCTATAAGTAATGATGTTGGGATTTTCATAGTCACATTGAATGTGGATAGCACTTTGGGTACTTTGGCTATTTTGACAATATTAATTTTGCCTATCCAAGAGCATGGGGGATCTTCCATCTTTTAAGATCTTTTTCAATTTCTTTCTTTAGTGTTCTGTAGTTTTCATTGTAAAGGTCTTTCACTTATTTTGTTAAATTAATTCACATTTTTTGAGGCCATTGTGAATGTGGTAGTTTTCCTAATTTCTCTTTCAGAGGATTCATCACTGATGTATAGAAATGCATTTGATTCATGGGTATTGATTTTACATCCTGCTACTTTGCTGAATTTATTAATTAATTCTAGAAGTTTTCTGGTAGTTTTTTTGGATACTCTAAGTATAGAATCATGTTTTCAGCAAATAATGGTAGTTTGATTTTTTTTTCTATTTATATCCCTTTAATTTCTTTCATCTGTCTAATTGCCCTGGCTAGAGTTTCAAGGACTATGTTGAATACAAGTGGTGAAAGAGGGCATCCCCTGTCTTGTTTAAGTTTTTAGACAGAATGCTTCCAAGTTGTATTGGAGTTCTCATGTTACATCTAAGAATTTTTTCTCTGCTCTCTGGTATCTTCTGTTATCCATGCGTCATTAAATAGCAAAATGTTTAGTCTCCAGGTTTTGGTGCAGCTTCTATTTTTAATTTTATTATTGATTTCTAATTTTATTCCATTATGGTCTGATAGAATGCAGGATAGTATCTCTCTTTTTTTTTTTTTTTTTTTTGTATTTGCTAACACTTGCTTTTTGGCAAAACATATGGTCGATTTTGGAAAAGTTTCCATGTGCTGCTGAGAAGAAAGTGTATTCACTCGTTGATGGATAGAATATTCTATATATGTCTGTTAAATCAAAATTATTGATTGTATTATTGAGTTCTCTAGTTTCTTTGTTTAGTTTTTGTTTGGAAGATCTACCCAGTGGTAAGAGAGGTGTATTAAAGTCACCCAGTATTATTGTGTTGTGGTCTATTTGGTTCTTGTATTTGAGAAGGGTTTGTTTGACATATGTAGATGCCCCATTGTTTGCAGCATAGATATTTATGGTTGTTATGTCTTGTTGATGTATGAACCTCTTAAGTAGTATGAAGTATCCTTCTTCATCACTTTTCACTACCTTTGGTTTGAAGTCCACTTTATCTGATATAAGGTTGGAAAGCCCTGCTTGTTTACATGGTCCATGTGAGTGGGACTTATTTCCTCACCCTTTCACCTTCAGTCTGTGGATATCTTTTCCTGAGATGAGTCTCTTGAAGGCAACATATTGTTGTGTCTCTTTTTTTAAAATCCAGTCTCTCAGTCCATGTCTTTTAATTGATGAGTTTAGGCCATTCATATTCAGGGTTATTATTGAAATATGATTTGTATTCCTGGACATTTGCTTTATTTATTTATTTTTTTTACTTGACTTGATTTCTCCTTTGATTGGCCTTTCCTTTAGAGTAGTTTCTCCCTTTGCTGATTTTCATTTCCTCCTCCTGGAATATTTTGCTGAGCATGCTCTATAGTCCAGGCTTTCTCACTGTAAATTCTTTTAACTTTTGGTTATCATGAAAGGTTTTTATTTTCTCATCAAATATGAAGCTTAATTTTGCTGAATATAAGATTCTTTGTTAGTCTATTTTCTTTTAGAGCTTGGTGTATGTTGTTCCAGGATATCCTGGCTTTAATTGTTTGGATTGAAAAATCTGCTGAGATATGAATTGGTCTCCCCCTGTATGTGATCTGATTCCTCTCTCTTGTGGCCTTTAAGATTCTATCCTTATTCTGCATGCTATGCATTTTCATTATAATGTATTTTGGTGTAGATTTGTTGTAATTTTGTACATTTGGTGTCCTATAAGCCTCTTGTATTTTATTTTCCAATTCTTCATGTTTGGGAAATTTTCTGCTATTATCTCATTGAAGAGATTGTGCATTCCTTTGGCTTGAATCTCTGTGCCTTTTTCTATCCCAATAACTTTTATATTTGGTATTTTGATGCTATCCCATAATTCTTGGATGTTCTGTTCATGGTTTCTAACAATCTTCACTGTGTGGTCAACTTTATTTTCCAGATTATATACTTTGTCTTCATTATCTAGTGTTCTGTCTTCCAAGTGATTTAGTCTGTTGGTTATGCTTTCTATTGAGTTTTTTCAGAATCTCAATCTCTTTTTTGAAGTAATCTTTTGCTACCTGTATTTGCTCCCTTATTTCTTTGTTGGTGTGATAAATGCTTGCCTGTATTTGCTCATTTAGGTCATTATTTAATTAATAGACCATTTTAATTATGTTTATTATGAACTCCTTCTGTGACATTTCATCAACTACACTTTCCATGGATTCTATTATTGTAGTATCCTGGTTTGTTTGGGGCACTTTTCTCCCTTGTTTTTTTCATGATGTCTATGTGTCTTCATTTTTTGTAGTTTGGATCTGAGGCATTACAGTTTTACTGTATATTCTTGTAGTATCCATGCAGATTTTCTGTACCTCACCTTGGTGTTGGGCTTCCAGACCCTGCCAGTGTCCCAGGATGGATGCTATTTGCAACTAAAGGTGGTGGCAGTAATAGCAAAGGTAATTTGAGATAGCAGTGGTGATGTCCCAAGATGGATGCAACCTCTTTCTGAGATGGGGCTGAAACAGTGGGCCTCACACTGGCTTTAGGATGCTTGTTCCCAGATGTAGCAACTTCTAGGCCTTGTCTGTTGTCACAAGATGGAGGCTACTGTTGAGGGATGGGCTATGGCGATGGCTGCAGTGTCCCAAGTTGGAGGAAGGGTAGGCCTGGGCTCCCACGTTGGGGCACACCTGGCCCCAAACTGGGCCTGGGCTCCCTCACAGGTGTCGGGGGCAGTCCTGGGATAAGGCTTGAGCTCCCCTGATGGCTTCTTTATCTTGTACTTCCAGTCTCCAAAACTGTGAGAAAACAAGTTTGTGTTGTTCAAGAGACCATTCAGAGGTATTTTGTAATGGAACTGTAAGTACTCACATACAGAGGCATCTATCTCTGCCTACTTCCTCCCCCACAACTTTGCCTGTGGGGCCTGCCTCCTATTCCCAGAGAATAGACAACACATTTCAAATGTATGGGAGGTTTCTCTTTATATATAGCCATGAGACAGGCAGCAGTGGTCACCAGCTGACTAGGCAGACTGTTTCAGATGTCAGTAAACAGCTTTATTTTTTAAATAAGAAATTAAAAATTAACATTTGCAATACAAAGAAATTAGTGAAAATGTTATAAAAACCACACATGATGTGAGATTTAACATATTACTTTGAAAGAATATTCTAGGTGGGAATTACAGGCCATATAGCCTTCCCCAAAACTGTAGGAATTAGCTGTTTTACATTTCAATATGAATTCAAAATGAAATTAAGATCAATACAGTATTTCACAAGCTAAATCAATTCCAGTAAGGAAAATAAAACCACCCTTGTCTTTAAAATCTTTATTTAGTTATAGTTTTGTTTTTCCATGATAGAGATAACATGTTCTTTCTTTAATTATATGACAATGATAGCTGTGTTACTTTTAAAAAGTCTTTACTATGATACAAGAGAGTTTTCAAACAAAGGCATATGCATGAACACAGGGTGGAAATGGGCCAGTCCCCCTGAAAAGAAATTAGGACAGAGACCAAGAATTTAGAAGAAAGAATACCAACATTTAAATGTAGGCACAATTTTATAGAGAAGGCATCTGAGCTAAGTCAAATAGATAAAATATTTATCTTAGATAAAATATCAAGAGTAATTCAATTAGTGTGTGTGTGTGTGTGTGTGTGTGTGTGTGTAGTTACCTGTTGTAAAATAGGGTAAATAATGAAAGCTTAACCAGCACCAAAAATTAGTACAAACTAGAAAGAGTTACCTGCTTAATGTAGATTCTTACTAGATACAGAACACGGCTTCTCAGTTTCCTCTGCCAATATATCATTGTAAGAGCAAGATGTGTTATCATGGACTCCAGAAAGGAGTAACTGGGGAGTCTGGTGGGTAGGATATAATATAATTTATATCTGCAAGTAACAGGTCCACAGACTCAAGAAATACAGGCAGACTTGGAGATGATCATTTTCTGTCCTTTTATTGTCTCTCTTAGAGAACTCCCACTTAAGGAATATACTTACCACATGACAGGCACTATTTTCATTCTTACACATACATGCATGAAGATTACACACACACATACATCTTATTTAACCAACATTTTTTTATGTTCAATTTCACTTTCATAGCCAGTTCCACTAGCATGATCACTCAGCCAACTGCAATTCATTGGGCACTTACTATATGGGCCAATCCTTGCTGGATTCTTTGTGGTGTTATCTTTAATCCTTACAGTGTGTAGAGGTTTGGTATTACTCTCTGTTTTTAAGATAGAAGAACAACTTTAAACTTCCTAATGTCTTCATCTGACAGATATATTATGTGTCTCCTGTTTACCAGGCAAGGTAATAGATGGATGATACAGTGGCAAATATGACACGTTCTCTATTTTCAAGGCCTTTGTGTTGGGGGTGAGACACATGAACAGGTCATGATAGAACACTCTTAAGGGGCACTGCTGAGCATGAACAGCCTATGTGGAAGGAGAGAGAACACTATTCCACTCTGAGGGGAACTGGAAAGGTGCTGAAGGGAAAGCTTCTGGACTTTGAAGGACAAGTCCTCATAAGTGGGATTAGTGCCTTTGAGCCAAGTATGAACGATGCACAGATTTACAGGAACAGAGCTGGGAAGGGAGAAAAAAAAGGACACAATCGAGGCATGCTTCTTCTTTTACTTGATGTCACTTTGTTTTTATTCTATTTTCTAGGAGATTCACTCAACTTCGTCTTCTAATCATTTGACATTTTCAAGCTTCAACTAACAAAAACATCATGGTATTAGCACCAAAATAGACTTGTAAAACAATGGTACAGAATAGAGGACACAGAGACAAATCCACATAATTATAGTTACCTCATATTAGACAAAAGCACCAAAAACATATATTGAAGAAAAGATAACCTCTTCAACAAATGTGCTGGGAAAACTGGAAATCCATATGCAACAAAATGAAATTAAACCCCTATCTCTCACCATGCACAAAACTCAACTCAAAGTGGATCAAGAACCTAGGAATTAAACCAGACACCCTGCACCTAATAGTAAGAAATGTAGGCCCAAATCTCCATAATGTCAGATTAGGCCCTGACTTCCTTAATAAGACTCCTACAGTGCAAGAAATAAAATCAAGAATCAATAAATGGGATAGATTCAAACTAAAAAGCTTCTTCTCAGCAAAAGAAACAATTAGGGAGGTGAAAAGAGAGCCTACAGAATGGGAGCAATTTTTTTTACCACATGCACATCAGAGCACTAATCTCTAGGATATATAAAGAACAAAAAAATCTTAACACCAAAAAAATAAATAAATCAATAAATGGGCCAAGGAACTAATCAGATACTTCTCAGAAGATGATATACACTCAATCAACAAATATTTGAAAAAAATGTTCAATATCTCTAGCAATTAGAGAAATGCAAATCAAAACTACTGTAAGATTTTATCTCACTCTAGTCAGAATGGCAGCTATTAAGAATACAAACTACAACAAGAGTTGGCGAGGATGTGGGGAAAAGGCACACTCATACCTTACTGGTGGCACTGCAAATTGATGCAGCCAATCTGGAAAGCAGTATGGAGGTTCCTTGAAAAACTTGGACTGAAACAACAATTTGACCCAGCTATCCCACTCCTTGGTTTATACTCACTTATACCATTTCAATAAAAATACTTGTTTATTTTAAAATTTGTACTTTTTTAGTGTATTCAGTTTTTGTCTATTCTGGGAATATTCTATTTACACTGAATATTTTTTTTAATATTAACCTCTTCTGCTAACTTTTGTAGGCCAATAATTTTATTTCTAGCTAGAAATAAATTTATAATCTGATTTCTAATTTTATGACTAGCTAGAAATGTGTTTTACAGTTTAATTTGGAAATTGTTATTTTTAAGAGCTACCTTTCACATTTTTGGAAATTTGGAGAAAATGAGATAAACCGCTGTGTTGGGGATCTTCAGAAAAAAAGAACCAATGAGAAATGTCCAAATCTACACTTCTATCTATCTATCCATCTATCTATCCATCTACCACTATCTGTCTATCAATCTTAGAGTTATGATGGCTAGTTGAATTGACTAAAGAACCCCAAAGGAAAGACCCTATGCCACCAGGTATTTCTACCACATGGATACACAGTATATGAAAACCTGAGGCTGCATAAATGAAAAATTCTGAGCTATCTTTACACACACACACACACACACACACACACACCCCGCACACACACACAAACTTTCTCTCTCAACAAATATATTATGAATGTAAAACAAATGAGCTAACAATGAAGTCACATCAGAATTATAAAACTTGCTGTACATTTGTCTTAATTTATTTTTGTGGACTAAAAATGACAGTCTAAAAAGTAAAAATTACTTTTTCTCAAATGAATTTTAAATATTAAAGAGAGCAAAAAAAACTTTTAAAAATCAATTTTTAATAAAATCTATTGTATTTTGCCAATATTAAAATTAATAATTAATTTGTGGTAATTAAAAAATTTAAATGTACAGATAGCAGAAATAATCATCCTTAATAATATCACTCAATGATACTGCTACCAGGATAATCATCAGCACTCTGAATCACTTGCCATGCTCTTGAATTAGCACTCCCCTCCTCCAGGTTAGTGCTGAGGGAGGGAGACCTGGTTTTAGCCTCATTGCACTTCACAGTCACCAGTGTGGCCTTACCATTTGGATATCACTTCTCAAGAGAGAAATTGTACTAGAGATGATGTTAATGACTTCTTTCAGTCTTCATTTTCTGAAAGCTTTTATATTACAGATAACTTCTGCTAGACTGATTATTGTCTATGAAGACAAAACTGATCATGATTAGTTTAAGGGATTAATGCTGGAGATAAAGCTAAATTCAAGTGGTTTTTGTTCTCTAATTTTCCTATCCCCAAGTGTTTATTTCTTATTTAGAGTGTTTCAGGGGAGACACCTCATGACCCGTGTGTGTGTGTGTGTGTCTTTTAAAGTAGGCTAAACATTATCCAGATCTTGACATCAAGGGACTAAGCTCATATTGCTAATCATCATGTCTTCCACCTAAAACAAGCTATAGTAGGAATTATTAATGAGCCATATCTTAAAACCAGCCTTACTTTGAGTTGAGGCAATGTGACTTCTCTAAGTGGTTGCTCTCTGGATTGGTCAAATTTGGGATTTGTGCTGACATCACTCCGAGGCAAACTCTATTCACATAAAAACTTGCTTCAGAAGGTCAAATTTATGATACCCTCAATTTAGGGAATTTAGTAAAAAATATCAAGTGCTGTACAACCTACAGTGTTTCTATAATAAGAACTTAGACCTTCATGTTTTAATGCTAAAATGTCAACAAATACAATCAAAGAAATAACATTCTTCTTAATTTTAAGAATGCAACATGGCATTTTAAAGCACAGTATGTAGCTTTCCTAGAATTTAATAAGACAAGGTTGAGCAGATGGAGCATAAAATGACAAGCTGTGTTCTAGTTTATTTTCAAAGCAGTGCTATTTTCTTGAGAACCAATCATTTAATTGGACTTTAGAAAATATCAGCAAATCAGAAATGTAAGAGAAGGTGCCAAGTAAATTAAACCTTATTGCAAAACATTACAAGTGACTCATTTGAAACCAAAAGGCCTCTTAAGGAACTACTAATTTAGTTAATCAAGGTGATATGGCTTTAGAAACTAAATTATGCTTAAATGAGGTTCTGATGTGGCTCTAAACTTTTAAATCACTCCTAGAATATGTTTACTCTGATGATAGAATTGCATTAGTAATTTTTGTTGGATATCGTGTAATCCAAGAGTATGGTAACAGAAAGGAAGAGACTAAGATTTCCAAGTGAAGTAACCTGTATTGGATGATGTATCAAGGCAAGTAGCTCAAAGCCTTTCCATGCAATTCTAACATGAGGTGTCAAACACACATATCCCCTTTCTTATTAACTTCAGTGGGAATAAGGAATTTCCCTTTTCTCTATATTTTACATCACAAGGCCTGGGAAGTTTCTCCTGGGTGTTAAATATGTAAGGTCTACATGTGGAGAGACTGGAGAGGAAAAATTAAGAGTATTAAGTTTTGGGGGGGATATAGGGGCATGCAGAGAACAAATTATCCTGCTGGAAGTTATTCTTCAGAAGCCCCATTTCTTGCTTTACCAAGAACTAAAGAAGGTCTCAGAGAATTTTCCTTGTTGCTTGCACTTTTATCCTTGGCTATCATTTCTGGAAAATAGCTGAGCCCAAAGTAAGTGCTATTTGAAACATTTTAGTTAAGATGTATGATGAGAAGACTTTTGGGTAAAGTACCAGGGACCAATTACCTCCCTCAGGTAAACAACTGGCACAAAATGTATGAAACAACTGCGTTTAGACATTGGTCTATGGGCAGCATAGAAGAATGATCCCAAGAGAAGCAAAACAAATGAGGTGACCTTACAGCTGTTCCCAGCTCACTACCTGCAGAAAGTATCTACCCTGTGGTAAAAGGAACAGGAACTAGAACAGAGCAGGAGAGTGTGGGAAAGGAGGGACAGGGAAAGAAGAAAGGAGAGGAGAAGAGAGAGCCAGGGAGCAGGAGCAAACTGAAAAGATCCAGCAGGATGACTGCAAATGCAGCAGCCCTTCTCACCCTCATTCTAGAAGGAAGCAATATAGAATGGAAAATGGAGTAGTCAGTTGAAGAGAAACACAATTAAAAGGAAAAAAAGAAAATTTCTGCTGAGAGCCATGGCCGAGTCTGTATGGCCCCTGGCATTTTGCCAACAGTATTGATTGACAGGCGAGGCATTACTATCCACCTCTGCCGCTACTTTTGAGTTCTCACATTATTTTGGAGTTCCCCTGGGGATTTCCGGGGATTCCCCGAGAGTTCCCATTGGTTGGGGAAGTGCAGGAGGAGGGATTTCCGGGAGAGATATTTCCGGCTGGGGGTTCCTGGATGAGCCACATGGCGTTTGGGAGGATTCCCCGGGAGCTGTGTGAAGTGTTTTCCTGCAGTTCAAAAATAAAGTTTGTTCCTGCTTCAGTGGCTTGTGATTTGTGCCCAGCCAGACTGCGGCAAATTTCATATTAATATATTGCATTGTAGAAGAAAGAAGTTAACAAAAGGACAGATTGAATCAATCAAGAGGGTAGTCCAGGAAATGAAACACCAAAATAGGATGCAAATACAATTTACAGAGTTCGGGGAATAACCAGGGATCCAAAATTCACCTTTACAAAGCTAAAAAGATGAATTAAAATCACCAAGCAACAAAGCAAACTGTATGAAAATTGAATTGAATTATTTCAAGGAAGAAAAGATTAATAGAATTCATGAAGACATAAGAAATAGATCAAAATAGTTGCATATATATATATATATATATATATATATATATATACATATACATATGTATATATATATTAGATATATATATCTACATATACATAAGAACATATACATAAGAAAAATTTTTTGGTAATTATAGAATATAATAGCTTAAAATAATTTTAAAAAATTAAAAATAAAGTCAGAAAAAAATCCCTGAATTAATGGCAACTGAATTTGGAGGTTGAAAGAACATTAGTTAAAGAAAAATTGTTTTAAAATAATCAAGAACAAGACATGCTTTGTTTAAATTATTGGTGTTTAAAAAAATACATCATTCTTTAGGCATCACAGTAGAAAGTTCTGTCACCTTCTATAATGGAAAAGAAAAATATCAAGACAGTTTAACATTTTTTCCAAAAATAGTTAACCATTTTCTGGGAAAGAGGAATCCAAAAGTATTTTAGCTGGCTAAGTTGTTTTTCATTTGTGACTGAGCCCAAATTCTCAAATAAGCAGTTTTATGGGTCATCATGTCAGCATCTTATATTAGTGAAAACTAGACAAGACTATAAATGAAGACTGATATACTATAGGTCAAAATTTGAAAGATCATATCAGAATTTTGTGTGTGTGTGTGTGATATATATGTATCAAGCTAACAACTATGAAATAAAACATGCTCTTCCATCCTACCTTGGCATATATACCTTTTCAACAATCTGGAAGACCACGTTTAAATTTGTAACTTTTCAACTACTTGGAGTTCCAAAGTAGATCTTGGTTGAGGGGCAAGAGCCAGATTGGCCCCAGTAGACTAATCAATGTTTGATACCATGAGAGGCGTCATTTGCACATGTATGAAAATATTAGTCCACACATCTAAGCTCTATCTGTATCTTTGCAAATATTGGTCCCTTGGACACTCATGGGATGTAAATATGGGGGCTTGTTATATCCTCAGAAGGTCAGACCTGGGGAAGGTGCCTATGGAGGCCCTGGAAACAGGCTCAAGGTTGTCTGATTAGAGAATGTTGGGACCTCAAGTAACCAAAATGTGGTCTAGAGCAGAGGTTACAAGCATGAGGTTCCTTGAACCTGGAGATATCTTGCTCCATGGGGAATACTTGAGTTGGGTAAACTAGTGCAAGGCCCTTCAAAGTACAGGGGTTGGGCAGGAGCTCCTCCTGACCAGCTCTAAGTGTGTAGTAGTGGCTGCAGCACCCAGGAGTCCTCCTTGAAGAAAATAAATGGAATCCTGCTAACCAAGAGAAGAATGGAGGCTGTAATTAAAAAAAAAATCAAACCAACAGTCATCTCCAAAAGATGGTAGAAGAGTACCTATGATGTTCAATAGTCAGAAAGAGACTGATCCAATAACTCTGCATTGGATCATTATTATTTTCTCTATTTCAAAAGGCAAAAGAGTGCATTCTCAAGCACATGGCAGTTCATAAAATACAGGAAATATGAGTCTTTTTTTTAAAAAAAGAACTTTAATGTTTAATTCCAGTTGACTGTGACATGACAGCAGAAAAATGTGCTTAAGCAGACTGGAGGTTATCATTGTGTCTATTTAAATATAGAACCAACAGTGAATGAGGGGATTATGGTTATAGAGCAGAATACAAATGCTGTAATAAAAATAACTACATAGCCCAATATTAGGAGGTGGGAAGTGAAGACTGAAATTTATGTAAAGGTGATAATTTTCTCACAGTTAAAAGCAGGGGGTCAATTACTCTGCCCCAAATTGAATCATGTTATTTAAAAAGAAATCATAACTATACACTTTTAATATTGTTCCTGGTCTATGTTTCTTACTTGTAGAGGATAAAGGAAATTATATATTGAAATCAAGAAGCGTGTATTTAAAGTTTGGCAATTTCTTCAGCTTCCCTTAGATATTTTTCTTTTATTAAATGTAAAAAAAATAAATCTAATACTTTATTTTAGCAAGTACTGTGTATAGGAAAATCAACTTTTATAAAATTACTTTCCTCTTTTGATTATCTTCCTACATCCATACTGATCTAATGCCTTGTTCAAATATTTATGTACCATTTTTTTGTCTACTCTGTGATCTGTGAATCTTTATCAAGAGATTTCTAGAATAACAACACCTTAATATCATCCTGTATGCTTCTTGGGTATTTTTGGCTAAGTTCTTCTTTATATTTATGTCCATTTCTTGATTTCATTGCATTCTAATGAAAATGTATAGATTTTACAATAACAGAAAAGTCTTTGTTTAAGCCAGATAGGTTTGCAGATCATCGATTCAGAATTTTTGGGTGAGCAAACTTCTGGTGGAAGTTGTTGGCAGAGGAGGAAGACAAAGGAAGAGAAAGAATTATAATGAGGAAAGGAGAATGGGATTATTGACATAATTGTCAGGAGCTGCTATCACACTGAAAGCTGGGCTTGCTTCCTTTTGGTACTCACGGACAGATCAATCTGACTGCCCATCCTTGCTTAGAATTTCAAATGAGCCTCAAGGATTGAGGTCTAAGTGGAATAGTATCTGATGATACTTATGTTCAGCCACCTATACATGCTTGAGAAAGAATGCAGGATTCAAATACCAAGTTATAGTGCAGTCATCTCTTAGTAGGTCCTTTTGAGCTTGGATACAGAGATCTGTGATGGACAGAGACATGGTGAATAACAGGAGCACAGAGAACTCTGGAGAATGGAATGAGGGAGTTCATTGCCCATGGGATCTCTTAACACCCTTTCAGATTCTAGGGGAAAGTCTCTCAGATGTATTCTGCAATCAGTTCTCCTTTTTACTCTATAAAAAACAAGCTGAGAATGGAGATATCAGGGGAAAAGCAGGGGAACTGAAGGTCCTGGAACACATTGTCAGGAGGCTCCTGGCTGATAGGGAATCGCAGAAACCAAGAGACCAAAAAAGACTTGGAATGAGAAAGGCAGAATGAAAAAGAAAATTAAGCCAAAGACCTTTGAGTTTAAATATGTAAAGTATGAGACTACTGCCAAAATTGAAAATTTCAGATGACATCTCTGTTCTTTAGATATCTACAGCTGGCAGCTCAATTTTGAACTGAAACTTAATTTCAGGAGTTGTTGAGATTTTTATAAGACATATTAGATTCAATCATTTTAAATTGCCATTTTAAGCAATTTCATCTGATTGAAACTGATTGATTTCAATATTGATTCTCTGATCCCCGACTTTCCCCTGGAGTCAGTAGATTTGGGTGCAAGTTGTGTCCCAACCATATCTTAGCTGTTTGAACTCTGGGCAAACACCCTCTGTAAGATTTATTTTCCTTACTGAGAAAGTAGAAATAATAATATCAACTTCCTAGCATTATGGTAAATATTAAATGAGTTAAGTTCATCAAAGTTTTATCCCAAAAAGCATTTAATGGCTGCTTTTTAAAATTTTTATTATCATTAAACAAATCTTGGTGTTACTCCCCTGCTTAAATTCCTTCTCTGACTTTCCATTGCCCTAGGGATAAAGTCGAACTCTTTGACTTGACTTGCAAAACCTTTCATAACTTCTGGCATTTGCTTATATCCTCAGCATCTCTTCTCGTCATTCCCATAAACATTTTTCATACTTGCCAAACTTGTGTTAATTTGAAGTCCTTCCACTTCTCATCATATCACATTAACTCTCATTTCCTTAACTTGAGACTAGTGTACAAAATCTGACCAAAAAGTGTCCCAGGTCATCTGCCTCCATCCCAGATGCCACCTCCTCATGGAAATCAATTAGACAACTCCTGAGCTGGGAGGAGTGGCTGGAGAGCTCCCATGTTTTATTGTATTTTGCCCTTCTGTTTGCTTGGTATCCTTTATTATAATTCTCTGTGTCACTGTCTCCTTTACCTCTAGAGATAACATATCTAGGGTATTTCATATTGTCTCCCATAGCTGAAGATATTGCTTAACACATTTTAGATGCTCAATCAATCTCTACTAACAGTGCCACATCTTGGAAGTATACATGCTATGGATTGAATGTTTGTCCCCTCCCCCAAATTTATCTATTGAAACCTTAACCCCCATTGTGATCATATTAGGAGGATGGGCCCTTTGAGGGGATTGGGTCATAAAGGTAGAACCGTCATGAGGAATTAGTGTCATCATAAGAATAAGGAGAGTTTATTCTCTTCCTCTGCTCTCCACATGTAATGATGGATGCAATGACAAGACAGCCTTCTGGAGACCAAAAAGTGGACTCAATCAATAAGAATTGTTCTCCTGGTACCTGGATCAAGCCACTAGAATCATGAGAAATAAATTGCTGTTTTTTAAATACTCTGTCTATGGTAATTTGTGATAGTAGCCTGAAAAGAAGATAATATATGACAAGAAATCCATTTTTCCCTATTCTCCCAGTTATTACTATTTCTTTAGACAGAATTCATGTTGTGTGGCTTGGTTGAGGAAAAATAAAATTCTTCATTACTGCCAGGTATACCTAGAGACTTATTCTATATAAGTAAGTACCAATGTAATGGCCTTCAGGTTATCCCAATATTACGTCTTCCTTTTTTTAGGCTTATTTGAAGCTTAAATGATCAAGCAAAATTTAAAGCAGTCATAAATCTAAAACAATAATGTTCTAAATGTTGTTTTAGAATGTGATTTACCCCATATTCAGGGCAATCATGGAAATAAGATAATTCACTTCTTATGAAATAATATTTTTGGAAATCTTAGAAAATATTGTTAATTTTAGTTTTCAAATTATTGCTTTTATATCCTTTTTGATTTATTTAGCTTATATATAGATGATCTTACACCATTTTAGTGTAACTAAAAATGGAGAAAAATTAGATAAAAAATGAATACCTTTGCTCCATGATGGTGAACATTCTAATTTAGAAAGAGACCAGTTTACAAAGGACTCTACTTAACCAATATTAACTTGATCTTCCCAGGAATGATGCAGTCTGTTTTCTAAAAGGGGAACAAAAGATGTAGCTTTCCATTTTCTTCTTAAACCTCTGTTTTAGTGAGTCTCATTGTTTTTCTTTTTTTAATTTACTTGCAGATGGACACAATATTTTTATTTATTTCTTTTTATGTGGTGCTGAGGATCGAACTCAGTGCCTCACACATGCGAGATGAGTACTCTACCACTGAATTATGGCCCCAGCCCCAAGTCTCATCATTTTACCTTGAATGGTTTATCCGTTTGAGAATATATATAAAATACATTACTAGAAAGAATGTTTTACCCATGACAAGGAAGTGGAAACTAAGTCCAAAAGACATAAACTGATGGCCAAAGTTTATTTAGCTAGAGAGCAGAATTTTACATGCAGATCTTTTCATAACATAGATACAAAATAATTCATAGCTAATGTGCTTTAAATAAATTTTGCTTTTGATGTGTTAGACAAAATAATGATCTCTTCCATTATTTTACTAAATTATTTCCCCATGAATTTTATGAAGTTATTTCTGACTAATTTTATGGTTATTGACAGAATCTTCAACATCAACAATTAGTCAACTAGATGTCTAGAAAGTATTATAAATGTTAGCTCTTAAACATTGTGGAGAATATCATGAATCATTCAGTACATTTTACATACAGGATTGCTTTAAAGTCTTGGACTTTTGCTTGTATTTACTGTAGAAATATTTCTTATAATGTTATTTAAAGTCAGTAATTTGCTACCTCTTTGGTATCAGCTTGTCAAATATTGTTCTAGGAAAACAAACAAAAATTGCCTATGTGAATGGGACTGAGGAGAGAAATTATATTTATTGCCTATTGCTTATTTAGCTTTCTCATAAGACTTTAAGTAGCACAAATTATTGATGGAAAGTGACACCATTATTTCATCCTTCCTTTTATTGCCTTTCACAGGATAAATACTTAACCTCTAACTAAACATTAAGATTATTCTTTTTTTCCTAAAGAATATCAGGGAAGAATAAAAAATTCCAAGCTTAATATGGAGGAAGAATTTTTCCTTTTATTTTATGATGGATTTGGTTATGATAACACATAGTAAAACAATAAATATTTTAATATTATAATGAAGAATTTTAGCACTTGCTGATCAACTAAAATATATTTAAAATTTAATTCCTTTGTGTTTTCTTGGATTACTCCAAATAATAATCCATATCTGAACATACTTTTTAATTTTCACATACAAAATACTCTTCTTGAAACCAAATTCTTATGTAAAATTTATTCTGATTCTGCATATTGATGCTGGTTTCTTGGATGCATTCATTTTCTGAATATTCATGATACTGAACATATATTATTTATTAAAATTTTCTGAAGTAATTTTTTAAAAATTCCTCACAAAACTTTGTACCCCTGTGGTTCTCAACTGTAGATTATATAAGAATTATCTGGGAGCTCATTAACAACACAAACTGTTGGGTCCAATTCCTTGGAGATTCTGATCTAGGGCCTGTGGGATAAACACTTAACACTTGAATAACACAGCTGATTCTTGAGCAAAAGGCCCTCATCACGTTTTTAAAAGCTGCTGAGTACATTTATTCCAGTGCTTTCTAGTAATCAGTATTTCAGAGGAGAAATCTGAGATCATTGTCCTCCCTTCTGCTTCTGATCCTGTTATAACCCACTGGACATTGTGTTCCATGGGTAGATATAGAAAGGGAAGGAGGGAAAGAACCCAATGGTACTGATGTATTTCACTGATTTAATGGAAATGCATTCTAATCTTTTGCAAATAATTTGCTTTGTGTAGAGTCTCCTCTAATGCCCATACCAAGTCTTCGTCTGTATTTCTGGAAAATGTAAATCTGGCATCACACTAAAATAGAAATGTCAGGAAAATAAATTTATAATAGCTTTCTTTTTCTTTAAAAATATCAATGTATTAAAAATGGTACCATGGTTAGTTGAAACAAAGTTTGCCAGAATATATAGATGGACACAGATATAAACCTATATTTTTTACTTACTCATGTCTTAGAGTCCTAACATCCTTCCTCTCTCTCTAACATCATCAGTATCTTTGAGCACTGGAATTAGAATAATAAAAAAGGTTTAATCATGGTTCTGTTATCTGAATTCTGTGTAACTATGGCCAGGTCTCTTAAGGTACCTAGCTCTTTACCTGCAAAATAAGGGGTTAAACTCTATATTCCTTTAAGGTAGTATATAGATGTATATTTTTGTTACATAATGAGATCTTGGGGCACTGAAAGATCATTAACCATAAAAGAAGATTATATATATATATATATATATATATATATATATATATATATATATATATATATTGCTATTATAGCAATAAGTGTAGTAGGCTATAGTATATTTTAGAAAATTTCAACAGAAATGAAAAAAATGTTTAGGTTAATTATTTTTTACTTCAAGTTGTTTTTAACTAGAATCCATAGGCTTTGCTAGAAATGTGAAGAGCATTTTTTTCTATTCAGTTTTGATTTATGAGATAGGTACTGAATTTGGAGTTCAAAAACATACATCCTTTTCCTTATTTTTAACAATTATATCTTTATCATTTATTTATTTGTATATGTATTAAAACATTTAAATATTCAAATAAATTCCTATTTAGTTAAGAAATTTAACTTATCTGGAAGTAACATTGCCCCCCTCCCTTTAGTTAAAATAATTTGAATTTGTGATACTGAGTTAATGAAAACATAGCATTTGGAATTTGTACAAACAAACTAAATGTCCTAAAACTTGTGATTTATGTAGTAAGTACTAACCTTCAAGTCACTAGAAATCCCAATTCTAGAATATCCCAGAAAGTTTGAAAAACAAACACTAGTTTGTACCATTGACTTGGTGATCCCATGGAGCATTTGAGAGAGGACCATATGACATTAATAAAGACATTATAATTTTATTCTGACTTTTAAGGATATAAAGAAGAAAGGCATCTCACCTGCTGGGAGGTAAGCAGGATTCTAACAAGTGCTAAAACCTGGAAGCTGTGCTAATTTTGAGTTAGGAGCAGAAACATCTCTAAAAGTATTAGGATTGTGATCCAGCCATACAACAAAAATATGGTAAGTAGTTTTATATAGTACACATTGAGGATACAAAGACAAATAAATCCCAGACATCAAGGAGCTTGGAAAAAGACATTAAATAAATAAGAAAAATAAAAAATAGATGTAAAAATACATGCTTTAATAAAATCATGTTGGGGGGGGGGTTAGTATCAGCCTATTCTTTTTCTTCTGTTTTTTTTTTTTTAATGCTAAGCTTTCAATTTTTTGAAAAGATCCCTGATGGTAAATTGTCTAAGCCTGAGGATGCCTCTGTGCTTAAGTTATTATGTGATGAAATGCAACCCAGCTGGACTGACTGGGAAGCTACTTTAGTGCTAAACTCTTGTGACAAGTGGCTGCACCTTAGTCAATCACAGCAGCTGAGCAGCAGTTACAAGTAGCCAGCCAGCTGATTTAAACAGGCAAAATGAAGAGGAGCTGCAGCACCTTGTAAATCACTTCCGTTTTCTGTCCATAAAAGTCTCTGACTAGAGCATATCTTGGCGTTTTTTTGATCCTGCTCTGAGGGCTGCATATTCTAGACTCAGGTGTAAAAGCCAGTTAAGATCTTTGACATTTTAATTTTGTATTTTGATGCTGGTGATTCCAGGATTCCACCAAAGTCAGTGGGCAGACAGTCGTTTAAGGAATGTAGTTAATATTTCTTGGGAATAGTGTTTGGGGAGGGAAGAAACATTTCTAATTGGGGTGATGCTTTTTCTTCAGTTGGCTCATCTGTAGTTCTGTCTCATTCCTTGTTGTATCTTTCCAAAGATTCTGCTTTTTCCTACCTTAGGACTCCAGTTTTCTCAACTAGTTTTTGGCTACTATAATCTAGTTAAAACTCTTTGCAAAGCCTATTGTACGTGTTAAATGTTAGACTGGCCATATGAAATTAACAAAAAGCTAAGGTTTCTGAAGTTGTAGATCAATGTCAAACTCTTGACTCTAAGCAGAGATTTCCTAATTAGGAACAGATTAAAAATTTAATGAGAACTGAATAGAGCTGACAGAAAACTAAAACATTGTAAAGAACAAGAACATGGAGAAACTGACATTAATTGAACAGCTTTTTTTGTGTGGGGGGGGTGGGGGAGCTGACCATTCAGAACTTTAGAATATGAGCTGTCTAGGAAACTTCTACTTTATAAGTAACTGCTGTGACTTTATATTTCTTTTCCAAAGCTTTTGTCATCTTTCCCTTTCCATGGGTTACAAACATTTTCCCTTATACAGGCTGGGTGTGATTGAGAGTTTAGCACTTGTATTTCTGCCTAACATCCGCTATAGTAACATCTTTCCCTTTTACTGTGTACCCCAATTTACTGGTCTCCTTTATGAGTTCATTCTCTGCCTATATCTATTGAAACCAGGGTCAACATGATATCAGCCTAGTGGGAAATCAAAGGAGAAAACTATTAAATGTAAAAACTGTTTTTAGTTTCAGCCCATTGCTCAAATAAGTTGGAATTATTCTTGGTTTCTCATGCTTTTTCTTGTTTTCTATATCAAGCAAGATCCCAAGTAATGCTTAAGCTCTTGCCACAGTGGCTATTGGCTTCTGCTTTAAGGCATATGAATTCCTCTGACAAAGTTCTTCCTAATATCTCCATATATCTCAATATCTCATCTTCAACAAGCTGAAGTAAATGAAACCACCATAGCTGCTCACAGCTGGAGTTCTGAGTGAGCCCATTAGGCACAATACTCAAATTTGCTTTCCTCTACTTGTGCAATCATTGCAAGCCTAAGTAATGCAACCTATGCTACTTACTATAAAGTGGCAACATCCTCATCTGTGAGCCTTCCTTCCCTGTGGCATTTGGGTATGGTTGCCCTGAATCTGGTTTTATTGTGGGTAGTCATGGTGGTTTGCTCACTGACAACCTCCTTTTCTACTACTTGATTTCTTGTTCCAGTCCCGTTCTGGAATACATAATTCCTGGTCACAACTAAAGTATGCCTCTTTAGTCTTCCTTTTCATGCCATGTCCTCCTAGCCCAACATTAAATGATCCTTTCTTTTGAGGAGATTTCCTCTTCTATAGCTCATTGACCATGTGTTTTTGCACCTTTCTACTGATGCTAGTTTGACCATGAGACCAAAGTATACCTCTAAAGATTCCTTTGAGTCTAAGAAACCATCTTTTCTAGAGATTTTCCAGAGACATACTCTTTACAGCTTTTTCCTGAACATTTAGGTTTGAAATATTTCCATGAACTTTGCTCTTCTTTGGTTTGGCAGATGTTACCTTTGCAATGTTTATTGATAAAATACACAAATTATGGGTTGAACTCAGTCTGAGGTCTTGAAATCAATCACTGAGGACCTACATAAATAAAAACAATTAAACAACAAGAGGTAGCCATCTTGTGGGGAGTGGATTAAAGTAGTTATTTAAATCTATGGGCCTGAGGATACATGGCACAAGTCTGAGGTTAACCCTAAATTACCCTTTCTAGTTAATATTTACTGTAGCCCTTGAGACTGTCTGGACTCAAATGCAACAAAAGGTCTATCTCCTAAAAACTGTTTTCTATTCAATATTCTATGTGATGAAGATTAGGTGATAGCAATCACTTATGCCTCCTACCACACTAGTTCTAACCTGTGGAACATAAACAATTATGGCAGATAGGGGCCAAAGCAGTGATTCTGACTCAGAACACCTGGGAGGTTTTGTTACAATACAGGTTGTAGGGTCCCCAGAGTTTTTGGGGTCTAGTAGGTCTGCCAGAAACAGAACTGGCATGTCTAATAAATTTCCAGGCAATGTTTCGTGTTGCTGAGCTGGTGACCACACTTTGAGACACCTGATTTAGTTTCTGGAAACAAGAGTAAAGCTAATCAATACCCTGGATTACAGTGGTCCAGGTGTGTGTGAAGTTTGTTTTGCTTTTTCAATTCAGTAATCCTACCCTCTGACAAACAAGGTTCAGTATATCAGATTCAATCAATTTCACCCATCAGGAGGGTTGCTCTTCTTTGTGGGATAGGAAGAGAATAAAATCCTAAAACTATACAATGATTTTTATCCTTTTCTGAGTGATTGTTGCTGTTTTGGGGATGGAGAAATATTAAAGTCAAGAGATTTTCTTGAATAGTTAAAAGAAGTAATCAAAATTTTTCTTTTTGTAAGAATTCAGTGTGGTACAACAATAGAAATAATTCCAGAGGAGCATAGAAATGCTATGAAGAGGAACACTGATTCCTACCCCCTTTTTACAGGAGCATACTGCTGTCACTCAAAAGAAAAAGTAATGTTTCTGTATTTACAGATATTACATTAGAGTTTAACAGTGTGATCTTGGAGGTTACTTAATTTAAGCCCCTATTTTATCTAAAATATGGAAATGAGAGCAGGGTGTTTGTAAATAGTAAGTAAAATAATACTTTAAAATTGTGTTTACATTGCTTGGTCCATTACATACTTATTGTTCAAAACCATTCTCTCATTTCTCAATTGTTGTAAATAATTGTTTGGATTTTAGTCTGGCACAATACAATTTCTTGGAAATTTCATGTTCTTTTCTGTCCCTGAAATCTATCTTTGTATGTTTTCTTTCTAAACAGTAGCTCTGAGAAATGTAGTGTATTTCAAACTGCTTGAACACTTGTGCTGCAACAAAAATGTCCTTATGTATTTTTGTTTGAGAATAATAGAACAAATCACTCTGAACTCCCTCTTTCTGCCATTCCTGGAAGCTACCTCCTTACTAGAATAGACATGTTTTCAAATCTCTCAAGGGATTCTTCTTATTATCCCATTCTTCAATAGACATATGGAGGAGAGGAAAGTTCCTATCACCACATAAAATAATCCCCCAGGTCTATCCTTGTTCTCTTCCCAACTTCTGCTGTTGACTTCTGATTGCCTAGTATTTTCCCATATTCAGAGAGCTTTGGAACTTGCCCCTTGCTTCTGCTCTACAGTTTCATCATGTCTTGAGTGCCCACATACAGTTCACACAAGCCTTGAGCTTAACACTATCCAGGCTGCATCAACTTCAGTGGTCATTCCATCTGTTCCATCTAGCCATCTACTCCAAAGTAGACAAATATTCAATCCTTAAGAACTTGCCTTCCCCAAATCTTAAATTCACTGGAAATCTTGTTCCTTGGCTCTACCATTCAGTCTTCTCTACCCTTCTGATCTCCACAAATCTGATAAATGGACTCACTTGCTCTCTGGCTTCTAGTTGGGTTTAGTGAATGGGCAATCTGATCAGAGAAGGGGATAAAGAAAAACAATCGGCATTTATTCCACCTGCACCCTCCTTGCAGGATTGCTATGGACTATTAAGAGGTCTTTTCAATGTAGATCTTTTGTGTTCTAATACTATTTCTTCCACCTAAGCCTTCATATTGAGGTGTGGTTAATACCTTGATATAAATCCCCTGTGAATTATGTGGTTTCTATACATCCTGTCCTTGCAAACATATTTGTGAACAGCTGCTTTATTAAACACTCTAATTATCCAGTGTGAGAATTCCATGTTTCCTAATAGGGACATTATTATCCTAGCCATCTTACTATTCCCAAAATATCTAATTTCAAATTCCCTATCTGCCAACATATCAATTACTTTCCAATTTTTATTTTTTTAAAAAAATGAACCTAGATGTTCTGGTCTTTTTTTTCTTATATCCTGTGAAACTCTAGCCCTGCAACAATCCAGCTCTCTGAAACTTATTTCTATATTGCAACAAATTAAAAAAAAAAAAAAATCAAACTACAAATTACTACAAATTCATGTTCTTGAATCTCAGGCTTTCAGTAATAGCCTTGTTGTAACTATCTTACTGGCTATTTGAAATTCAATTTTCTCACTATCTTCAGAATTGATCTAGCCTTCTAATTTATCAGAGAAGCCAAAACTCCAGTTCATAGTTCCTTAACCTATTCTCTGTCAGCTTGTCTTCTTTCCTACTTCTGTATGTGTAAGGAAGGTTTTCACAGCATCACAGAAGACCCAACCCAAAATGGCTTAGTTTCTTTATTGTCTTCAATGTTTGGGAGACTCAAGAGTAGGTCTAACTTGTATAAAGCTGAGAGATCACATGTCTTCAGAACCTGGTTCTAGCAGTCTCTTGACTCAACTATACTGTCTCTGGACTCTTCTGTTGACATTGTGATTGAAAGGGCCCTCTCCTGCAGCCTCTGGAATGACTATAGTTGCTTCAGATATCACTGCTTATATTCTTATGTAAATGCGAAAGGCTCTCCTTTCCCTCTAAAAGTTCTGGGCCAATCTCTAGTTAGCTTGAATTGAGGCAACTCTCCATCCCTGAACCAACCAACTTGGAGGATAGGCTGATTAGCTTAATTAAACTGACTTTTTTAATCTTAGGTTTTGTCAAAGTACCTGTGTAGTTGAAAAACACCAGTATTGTTTTATTGTCTTGTTATTGAGAAATGAAATGTGAAGTAACCCACAAAATTACAATTATCTTATATTGGATAAAGGTGCCAAAAACATGTACTGGAGAAAATACAGCATCTTCAACAAATGGTGCTGGGAAAACTTGAAATCCATATGCAACAAAATGAAATTAAACACCTATCTCTCACCATGCACAAAACTTTCCTCAAAATGGATCAAGGACCTAGAAATTAAAGCAGAGCCTCTGTCTAATAGAACGAAAAAGTGAGCCCTAATCTTCATGTGGGATTAGGCCCTAACTTTCATAATAAGACTTCTATAGCACAAGAATTAAAACCAAGAATCAATAAATGGGATGGATTCAAACTAAAGTTTCTTCTCAGCAAAAGAAACAATCTGAGGTGAACAGAGAGCCTACATCCTGGGAGCAAATTTTTACCCCTCACACATCAGATAGAGCACCAATTTCTCGGATATATAAAGACACAAAAAGCTAAACACCAAAAAAATAATAATAATAATCCAATCAACAGATGGGCCAAGGACCTGAACAGACACCTCTCAGAAGAGGATATACAGTCAACAAATATATGAAAAAAATTCTCATTATCTCTAGCAATCAGAGAAATGCAAAGCAAAACTACCCAAGATATCATCTCACTCCAGTCAGAATGGCAGCTATCATGAAGACAAATGGAGAAGATGTGGGGGAAAAGGTTCACTCACATTGCTGGTAGGACTTCAAATTGATACAGCCAATATGGAAAGCAGTATAGATATGCCTTGGAAATTTGGGAATGGAACCACCATTTGACCCAGCCCCTCTCCTCAGACTATACCTAAAGAACTTAAAAACTGCATACTACAGGGACACAATCACATCAATGTTTACAGTAGCATAATTCACAATAGCTAAACTGTGGAGCCAACCTAGATGCCCTTCAGTGGATGAATGGATAAAAAATGTGGCATACATACACAATGGAATTTTACTTAGCAATAAGAATAAATCATGGCATTTGCAGGTAAATGGATGGCATTGGAGAAGATAATGCTAAGTGAAATGAGCCAATCCCAAAAAACAAATGCAGAATGTTTTCTCTTATATAAGGAGTCTGACTCATAGTGCAGTAGGGAGGGGGAGCATGGGAGGATTAGATGAACTCTATATAGGGCAAAGAGGTGGGAGGGAAAGGGAGGGGGCAGGGGATTAGCAAGGATGGTGGAATGTGATGGACATCATTATCCAAAGTACATGAATGAAGACAGAAATTGGGGTCAACCTACTTTATATACAAACAACAGATATGAAAAATTGTGGTGTATGTGTAATAAGAATTATAATGCAGAAAAAACAAAGTACATGTATGAAGACATGAATTGGTGTGAACATACTTTATATTCAAATATATGAAATTGTGCTGTGTATATCTAATAAGAATTATAATGCATTCCACTGTCATGTATTTAAAAAAAATAAAATCAATTTTAAAAAAGTGAAGTGTTATGTCCAGTCATGAAGACTGAGGCAGAGACTATACTAAGAAACCTATTTGGGCTGGTTCTGCCCTTTTGAAGCCAGTATAATACCCAATGGAAATATTTCTGGGCCCCATGTACCACACAGAGGAACTAGGTCATACTTGTACCTCATCTGGAGCCCCTACTTGTGTTTAGTTAAGCTTCCCTACAGGTCTCAACCATATTCACCCACAAGGAAAGGCATGAACACTTGACCAACAAAACTAAAAGTGTTAATACCATATCAAAGGGACTTCACCGGGGAAATTTTTGTACAATCTGACTTTATTCATAGAAATTACACAAATTCTATGGGATGATACTATTAAACTAATTTTCTTTAGTACTTTCATCCCAACCTAATTAGCAAAAGAAAATAAAAAGGGATAGTGTAATTGGGCTACAACATAGTCTAGTTTCTCTGCTGTCTAGTTTATGTAGTGCTCCTGAAAACTTGATCAGAAAGTTGAACGGATCATCATTGTTCAGTCACTTATATGACAATAAATTAACATGAGAGAAAAAAAAATCATCTGTGGAGAACTCTTCAGTTTTGTATTGTAGAGTACAGCAGAGACCTTCAAGGAAACTTGGAGTTCTTATATTCATGTGTAAGCACTGAACTAAAGTATCTTGTTTCAAGAAACTTCAAAACATTTTAGGTTCTGTTATGTAAAATGTCTGCAATATTTTGCATACTGCATGAGAATAAATATGCAAGGCTTTCTTTTGAATAGTTATCAAAATTGTGGAGTTCAACACACTTTCATCCCTCTCCTCCACTTCAATTCCCTTGATTTCTGAAGAGCATATGCCTACATATTTTCTTGGTAGAAAGAAACTTAATTACAAAAAACTGTATTGTAATAGTTTCTCATCAAATTGAATCAATTACATAGTTTGCCACTTATGTAATTTTTTTGGGGGGGGAGGTGGCTTGGTTTCCTGTGTGAAAGTGAAAACCTTCATGATTTTTCCCTTCTCTCCAAAGCATAGTTAGGAAATTTTCTAAAAACTGATTGCATCACTGGTTTATTTATCTTTCTCCTTACTCTTATGGCTAATAGTTATCTGTGTTTCTAATTACAAAACCATGACTAGTGAAGAATGACTCGGGACCAATTCTTGGACTTGAGTGCTGAGTTTGCCACTTAATATGAAATTTTTAGTGGATGCATTTGATAATTCCTGGGATCAGCATAAGTCTTTTGAAACTGGCTAATGAACAAGCATTTTAAAAATCTTTTTTCCCCAATTTTTCAGCCCAACCAAACATATTGGTAGTGAGTATGTTAACATCTCCAGTTCTTGGAAAGAAAACTTTTAAATTATCCTTTTAAAATGAAAGAATATTTGTTTCCTCTTTAACGAAGAAATTGTTTAAAAAATAGTACCAATATAGTGCAGTTTGGAATTTGCAAAATTCTTTCCTCATCCTGATCTCACTTTTGAGGTAAAGTGAGAAATATGGGTCTGAATTAAAATGCAGTCAGCTCCTGTAACTTGAAGTGGATGCACCGTTTTATAGTGTAAGGTCTTAAGGGCTGTTTCCGGCAACCAGCATTATTTAGGTAATAAGAACTATGGTAAAAATACTATAGTCTGAAGACACTGAGACTTCTTGCAAACATTGTTAATCACTTCAGATATGCTCTTGTTTACCTATGTTGAACAAGCCTCCATTTGTTTACAATCCTAATAGAAATGATTATTAACTAAATTCCTGGAGTGAACAGCTTGCTGTTTTTGTGATGAAATAGATCTATTATTATCAAGCCAATACTGAATTGTTTTGTTTGAAAGATTTTTCAATTTTCCTTCTTATCTCTAGTACCTGTGTATCAGTAACAATTCAGATTAATTTACATTCTTCATTTTCCCTCCTTACCTCAAGTCTGGCTTAGTCATTGCAGAAATGTTGCTATAGCTGTCCCAGCAGCTGCAGTGATTTGCATCAATTGACACCCCAGCAGCCAACCCTACTTCACAGCCTGGCAGTTGCTACTGTTGTTAACACCTGTCCCAAAATTGTTTTAGACAAACTCTACCCCCAAACCCAGATTCCTTTTTCTATAGAGTATTTTTAAAAATTAAATATAAATGCTAATGTGAGTATAGGCAAAAGGTATGTGTATACATATAAAGCATGGACAAGTAATATATTTGTGTATATAAACTAGTAACAGGCAGAGATATTTGGGTTGGAATAAAAGCTTCATCACTTTCCAACTGTGGCCCTTAGGCAAGAGACTCATTTCCCCTCCATAAGTATTTTTTAACTTTGAAGAAATTCCAGGTCATCTGTAAGGAATAGATAAAAAATACCTAAAGCATCTGACAGTTATTGATACTATGAACGTGCTTAAAAATGGAGACCAACTTTATTTGCAGCAGATCCACCTCCCCAGTTACCAGGAGCTGGGTGTGGGTGAAGGATTAGAGGGTAATATGCGTGGTAAGCGGGATTGGAAAGTAGTTGGAAAAAGCTTATCACCAAAAAGTTTGAGGGTGGGGAAAAATTGGTCCTTAAGTTCTTAGCACTGTTTTAGGCTGAGAGTATGAACAAAACAGACAGGATTCCTACCTACTTGGAGCTTAAGTTCAAGTAGATTTTAGTTTTACCTTCTTGGTACCAGAGATTGAACCCAAGGACACTTAACCACATCCCTAGCCTTTTTTTTTTTTTTTTTTTTTTTTTTTTTAGATAGGGCTTCACTAAGTTTCTTAGGGCCTCACTAAGTTGCTGAGACTGGCTTTGAAGATGTGATCCTCCTTCTTCAGCCTCTAGAGCTTGTGGGATTACAGGCATGCCTCACTATGCTTGGCTTTAAGTAGACTTAACAGCCATAGTCCAGCTAAATCCCAAGAAATATTTCAAAGACGGCAATAATAAAAAGATCAGTTCTAAGCATTGAGGAAAAGGAAGGAGGATTTAGTCCTCAAAAAATTGAGATACAATTGGATACAATTCCATAGATGTCAGAGGAGGGATGATGAATGAGGGAGAGGGTAGAGGAAATCAGAACCTAGAATTTGTGTGGGGAGAGAGTGTTAGGCATTTTGTCACCATGATGGAAAGCTGAGAACAACAATGGAGAACACTTATTTTGACTCAAGATTTTAGAGGTTTTAGTGCAAGATAGGTTGACTCCATTCCTCTGGCCCATAGGTGAGTCATGGTGAAAGGAAATGGCAGAGAAAAGCAGCTCACCTCATAACAGCTGGGAAGCAGTGAGGAGAGACGGGAAGGGGCCAGGGATTAACCCACTGAAGGATTCATAGCTGAATGTACTATTGGAAAATGGGTAAACTGTACGAGGTGGGACCTAGTTGTAATGGGGTGGGTCCTTTGGCTATATGCCCTCAGGGACTATGTCTTGTCCCTGGCCCCTCCTCTGCTTCTTTGTGTGCTTCCTGGGTGTCATCTGGGTGTCATGAGTTGAGCAGCTTTGTGTCACCATGCTCTCCCTGTGTAATGAACTGCTTTACCAGACATTTTTTTTTTTTTTTTTTTTTTTTTGAGACTGGGTCTTGCTGAGTTGCTTAGGCCTTGCTAAGATGACCATGGGCTGAAACTCCTGAAAGCAGAAGTCAAAATAGTCTTTCCTCCTCAGGTTGTTTTCTTAGGTATTTTGTAACAGCAACACAAAGCAGACTAACAGCTACAATTCAAGGGTACTGCTGGGCCTGTGTAGCAGCCCTGGCCAGAATCCATGCTCAATTCTGCCAAGATTTATAAGGCTAGGGATCTGTCTTCTGTGCTTCTTGTCTGGTCATCATTACACAGAAGCATCGAGACAGGACCACACAGCAGGATATTACTAGACATGTAAGTATTTGTACATAAAACCAAACTATGAGGTTCAGGTGATGTCACATGCTAAATTGTATAAATTTATTATGATGGGATTTCAGAATGACATATTTGAAGTTTAAAGATGTCCCATGACCTTGAATAAACTTGCCCTGGAAATATCGTTATTACAACCATTCTGTGAGGAAACTAGAGGTGACAAGAAGCCTCATGACATCTGGCATCCTTTGTGAAAAGATTCCTCGGGCCTAGCACAACAAAATGTAGCTTGTATAGGAGGGCTAATTTGAACTGATTCTAAAACTCAGTTCTGATTAATTTACTATACTTATTAAATACAAAGGCTGGAGTGTGGAGGTCAAGAAATGTAATGGAAATGGGGCTTAAAGGTGTATATATGGAAGTTAGCTTACCTTGATCTGTTCCCAACACATTTCCAGGAATGGCTGTCAGTGAAGGGTTTTCTCCAGGAGGTTGGGGGGAGCGGGGAGAAGAACCTCTTTCTAAAGAGCAGTGAGTAGTATGGGAGTTGATATTCCTGATCAAAGTCTTTTATTATTTTAGAGAGTTTTTTTAATATTAGTTTTCGGTGGACACAACATCTTCACTTTATTTTTATGTGGTGCTGAGGATCAAACCAAGTGCCCCGTGCATTCCAGGCAAGCACACTACTGCTTGAGCCACATCCACAGCCCCTTTTATTTTTAACCCAGGGCCACTTAACTTACCCACTGAGCTACATCCCCAGGCATTTTTTTTTTAAGACTGTCTTGCTGAGTTGCTTAGGCTTTGTTAAGTTGCTGAGACTGGCTTTCACCTTCCAAATATTCTGCCTCCTCAGCCTCCCGAGCTGCTGGACTTATAGGCATGTACCACCAGGCCCAGCCTGAAGAGTCTTTTAAATACTGGCATACACCCAAAGAAACATAAAAACTCTAGTATGTGCAAGGTTTCTAATACAATTCCTAGGTTTCAAATCACTTAGAGTTGATTTTTGTGCAGGGTGAGAGAAAGGCTCTGATTTTATTTTGTTGCATATAGATTTCCAGTTTTTCCAGCACTATTAAAGAGGCTGTCTTTTCTCTAGTGTATGTTTTTGGCACCTTTGTCTACTATGAGGTAACTATAGGCACATGTGTTTGTGTCTTCTGCCCTATTGTTGCCTGTTTTGGTGCCAATACCATGCCTTTTTTGTTGCTATAGCTCTGTAGTATAATTTAAGGTCGAGTTTTGTGATGTCTCCTGCTTAGTTTTTCTCAACTAAGTATTGCTTTGGCTATTGTGGTTCTTTATTTTTCCAAATGAATTTCATGACAGCTTTTTCTAATTCTATGAAGAATGTCATTGGAATTTTAATATGATTTGCATTGAATCTGGATAGCACTTCAATAGTAGGATCATGTTGACAATGTTCTGCCTATCCAAGAATGTGGGAGATCTTTCCATCTTCTAAGGTCTTCCTAAATTTCTTTTTTTGGTATTCTGTAGGTTTCATTTTAGATTCTTTACCTCTTTTGTTAGATTGAGTCTGAAGTGATTTTTGTTGTTGTTGTTGTTGTTTTTTGTTTTTTGAGGCTATTGTGAATAGGATGGTTTTCCTAGTTTCTTTCAGCTGATTCATTGTTGGAGTATAGAAACAGTTGATTTCTGGGTGTTAATTTTCTATTCTGCTACTTTGTTGAACTCATGAGTTCTAGAAGTTTAACCTTCTCAAAAGAAATACAAATGGTCAACGAATATATAAAAATATTCAACATCTCTAGCAATTAGAAAAATGCCAATTAAATTACACTGAAATTTCATCTCCAGTTAGATTGGCATTGTCCTGTTTGCTGAAATTAATCTATGACTCTACTTGAGTTTATCTCACTTTATTTTTGAGTCTCCTCAATATTCAATGTGTAACCTTAAGGGTATATAATCAACCTTTAATAAAAGGGTGGAGGCAGGTCATCATTATAGCTAATGTTAAATTATTTTAACTTTAGTTTGCTTTATTTCCATGCCTCAGAAGGAAATGGAAAATAACTTTCTAAATATTTGAATTACTGGGACTTACGGGCTTTTAACGAATTCTGCATTACTGGACCAGTTTCATCACTAACTTTGTATCTCAACCCCTGTGAACCTTATTTACATCTGTTAAAAAAATGAGTGAGGGTGATCTACAACATTTTGATCTGGAAAAATGTAATACTGCATCTCATAAGTACCCACTCTGTAGAGAATCAGATATGACTGCGAGCATGCTTGCAAACAAGACGCCCTGCTGTCTTCTGGTGGAGCTTGCCTGCAAACAGGATGTTCTGCCAAGTGGGCTAGGAGGGCTCTGAGAAAATTTTTATCTCTTCTTAACAAAGAGCAGAGCTCAGAATGCTCTGGCCCAAGAGTAGATTAAACCATGAGAAGCAGGTTACTTCTGATTAGTAAGTTACTTCTGTATACTTTGTTTAGCTAGCTTAAAGACCTGAGTCATTGCTGTTGGAATGCTGCCTTCTTTGTTCACAACACTATTAAAAGATGGCTGTAGTCAATAAAGGGACTTCTGCTGCTGCTGCTTCTTCCTTGTTCATGCTGATCTGCACTTGAGTTATTTGCGGCACATTCTAGTTATACCCCTTCACAATTGAACACCTGAGAATTTACAAAAAAATGAATTCCACCATTATTTACAACTCTAATGCACCAATAAAATATGAGAAATCTATCATAAACAGCCAAGGAATAGATTATATCTAATCTACAAATGTGAAAACTGAGACCTGTACTATACATAGAGCCTAAGTTGAATAGACAACATTCTTGAAATAGAGAAACTATTTAGTCAAGGGTGAAGAATCTGAAGCTAATTGTTCACTCAGATCTCTCCTTGAACACGATGTCACTGACCCTTATTTCCATAGCTTCTAAATAAAGAGCAAAATGTAAATACAGTCATCCTAACTCCCCATGACAACTTGACACTTGCTGGGCTAGATCATTTGCATTTTCTGTTTATGAAGGGAAGCAGAGCCTGGTGTGATACTGAGGGATATGGCTAAGGAAAAGTTGCTTCCCTCAGATTCAGTGACTTGTGAAGAGGCATGCTTTCTCATAGGATGTCTTGTATCACCACAAATACTCTGGTTTATGATGCCACATGTTCTGAATTTTTCATTGACTGTTATTGTCACAATAGACATTGTGGTTTGCTTAACAGAAGTAGTTTTCTTAGCCAGAAGCTGAAATAACATAAGTTGCTAGTGAAGATAATTGAAGTTTCCACAGGATCATAGATATGTGTTAGGTGTCTAGAAATAAAATATATTAAACATGATGTAACCTTGAAGCAAAAAGAAGGCAGGATTCTGGTGTCAGACTCCATACTCTATTTGCTACTTACTCACTGGCCCTACTTACTTAGGCTCTCTGTACACTGAAGTTTTGTCAACAGTGAAATGAGGATAAGAATGTTACCAACCTCAGAAAGCCCATTGTACAGATTGAATTAATAAGTGTAAGCTGCTGACATTAGTGTATATTCCATAGGGGGTGCTGGATAAGTGTCTGATGTTATGGACATTCTAAGAGCTACTGCTTGTTGACTATTTTGTCAAACATCTAGTTTGTTGATTATTTTTTAATATATTAATTCCCTTAATTTCACAATGGTCCCTTGAGATAAGGACCATCATTATTCCAATTTTATAGGCCAGAAAACTTTAATGAAACTCAGTCTATTCCCAAAATCGCATTGCCAACTTGTGGGAGCCCCTCTCAGAATCATATGCTCAATGTTGAAGCTAGAAATGGTTGCATTCTGATAGAAATAGTCACAGGGAACTCTTGGCATTTAGGTTGATGAAAGAATTACATTCTAGGATGCACACTTATTCTTGAAAATGGTTGATAATATTGGTATTATATTTGTCTGCAGGACACCATTAATTTTAGAACATTAACTTCCAGTTGGATATATTTTTTGAAAAGTTGTGAATTTGATTTAATTTTAGCTGCCCAGAATCAAAAATGTTTAGCATTGATCTGTGATTTTAAAACAGTTATCAAACGAACATGTGGTCTTCAGTGCAGATGTCTGGAATAAATTTGGATTGCAATGAGATAGCTGAATCATTCTATTTGTGTTGATTCTTTCCACTTTGCACGACCACATACTAAAGTGGTTTACAATCACTGATTAATTCCTTTTTATCACATCTCCATAAACTTAATATTCCCGTTACCTTTTTAACCATTAAGTTGGCTCATTGAGAATACCGATGTTTCACAGTTGAAGGGAAGTTTATGATGTCTTAGGGAAAACAAGCTTAGAAAACAGATCCAGTTTCTAATGGAATCTTTGAGAAAGCTACTTAAACTCTGAATCCCTTTCCTTAATTATAAATGAAAGGCTGTTTTAACTTTAGTGAGAAAACTGATGTCAATTACAAATACTGCATCAGGAACTTTATGGTTCTCCAATAAAACTTATTATGAAAAGTCTGTAATAAAAAAATAGGAATTGGAATAATTTCATGAGTATTAGTCATGGTTCTCCCTAGAGACATGAACGAATGGGATATTTATAAATGTGCCTACCTACCTATGAGGTTTCAAGGAATTTATACATGCAACTGTGGGAACTAGCAAAAGTGAAATTTGTAGGGCTGACTGGAAAGTCAGAGACAATGTTGAGTCATAAGTTAATCTGCAGGTGGATCAGCAGGCTGAGAACACAAAAACTCGGGCTGAAAGCTTGAGAGGGAATTGCTTTTTTGCAAAATCTGTTTTTACTCTAAGGGCTTGAACTGACTTTAGGTGAGGCCCACTCATTGAGGAGGGTAAAATGTTTCACTTAAAGTCAGCTAATTATAAATGCTAATCACATTCACAGCTACCTCATGGTAACATCTGAACTAGCACTTGACCAAACAATTGGGAATCATAGCTAGGCAAGGTGACATTACCTGTTATAACATCACCTATTATACCACAGAACTAATTTTTCATATCAGGGCCACCACTATGCTAAGTGTTGTAACTGTACTTTAAAGTGTATCTTGAGTCAATGGAAATGGGCCAATCATTCACAGAAGATAAATCATAGGCAAAAGCAAGATATTTGGTGCTGTCACTTGATTTCAGTCAGTATTCTATAGTGGACAGCAAGGATGACAGATTCCCAGATGACATGGGAGTAAAAATGCAAAAGTATATCTTGTTTTCTTCAGAGGTGCCCCTGGGTCTTTCCACCTTGACCTCGGCTCAAGTCAGATTCCCTTTAGGCCTCAGAATATTCTTCCCACAAATGTCCTTCTTACTGTCAGATGAAAGAATGTCTCCCAAATTAGCACTCTGAGCTCAACTGTGATGTTAGAATAATGGAGCCCCTTCTCCCTTAGCAACTGCTGTGGCTGCCTCATTCCCTAGGAAACGCTGGTTGCTGTGCTGGTGACAGACCATCAGTTGTATATTAAAGCCACATATGAGAGAGATAGCTGTTGCTTTGAAGGGAAATGTGGGAGCTCTCCACTCTCTACTTATGCAACAACTTAAGATATCCTTTCAAAGAAAACAATTCCAATGCTGCATTTTTGAAATGAAAGCCTAATGGAGCACCATATGTTAACTGAGTATTCAGCCCACATGCTCAGTGGGCTCCATGCCATTTCTTTGAGTGTATATATTTTTTGAAAGAGAACTAAATATATACTGCCTACCTAAGCCCTATAAAAATGCTCTTAGATGAATAGCTGGCTCTTAGTATTTTAGGTGCTTTACTGGGAGAGGATGTAATCTGCCCTGTGGTAGACCGATTGAGCACCATTATAGACTCTCACTATTTTCTTATAGTAAAATTTCTACAAGCAAGTTATCTAGGAAACCAGGAGCCTGAGTATACTTTTAAAAACCTTTCCAAAATGAAAACCTGTATCTGCAGGTTAAGAAATAGAACGAGTCACAGGCATCTTGCCATTGCTTTGCCCATGTGGCCTGTCTGCAAAGATTGGTCAGAAAATTATGTCATCCATAATTCAGTGAAAAGTATTTCCCCTGAAGTATTCTATCAAGGACTGACAGATGGCTGCACTGGAGAATAGTATTGGCTGATTATGACACCCTTACAAAGGGTCTACAATAAGAAATACTCTCCCGGCAGAGGCTCAGCTGGGGCCTTTTTAAAGATAATGGGTGGCTGAGAGCATGCCAAGGTCGTGATCTTGGAGACTGATCTTGGAGACCTGTGTTGCTGAAGTTTGATCAGAGGCTTCTGCAGTCCACCTGCTCTGCAAGCACAGTGAGAATGGCTTTGGAGGCTGCTTTGAATAGTGTATTTTGTGAACTATCCTGAGACTATTTGTAATACCATTACAGTGTCATAATGCAGGAGCTGGTTTCTGAGAAGATGGGTTCAAGTTTAGAAGTGGTGAGAATGAAATAAAAGCTTTGGACCCAGCTGTATTCTCTGCACAAATATACCTCTTCTTGAAGTTACAGCTATGACTTGAATTATGCTGGTTTTTATCTGATTTGCCTCATTCTTAAGGGACTTAGAAAAGAACTGCTTCAGTTGGTTTTGGCAAAAAGGAGGTCTGGCTACATGGTATGCAGCTAGGATTTGTGTACTTATTTCTGTCCCCAGCTTTTCTCCTCTGGAAAACAGCCTTTAAGGTAAAATGGAAGATACATGGGCAGTAATGACTATTTCATTTTTTTTTAATGACCATTAATGTCGACCTTGTTTGAAACTTGGAGGGCAAAGGAGTTAAGACCTTTTTGCTTATTGTTGGATCATCTATCTTTGAGAGACCGGAAAACATGCTTCCCCTTTTCTATCTGATCATCTTACTGAAATGATTCATTCGGACATTGGATTCTTTGAGTAATCTGACAATCTTTTTGTCACAAGAGACAACAAATATTAACTCCACTCTTGGGGAAAGGCAACTTGATACAACACTACCACAGCTTTGTCTCGGAGGTCCAAGCTTTTATCATTTAGTTTAATCCTTCCCTAATACATACACCTGCATGCTGACAATCTCTAAGTGAAGTTTAAAAAGGAATACTTTCCTTCTTGGAAGGGAGATTTCTGTCTGATCTGGGACCTGCATTTTTTAAATGCCTCATTAGGGATGTAGCTGTGTGAGATGGGTATTTTTAAGTCTCCCATGTTATAGAACTTTGAAACATTTCCATATGTTTTACTTGTTTCCCTGTAGCATATTATCTTTCATCTATATTCAAATATTTGTCCTAAAAGATGATAATTTTCTTGTGTCATCTAGAGGGATCACTAGAGAGTATCATCTGAGTTAACATTTTAATAAATAAATGTGTCCTCTTTGTGTTTGGCTAACTTTACCCCTCCTTTGGGAAATGTTTTTCCCTCATCTTGTCAAGATAATTAGACAATGCAATTGGGAAGTCTTCCCCAAGAGCCTCTGGAAATGCCCCAACTGCAGTGCATTGTTAGTGGAGTGAGCGGTGGATGTGGGGAGGTCATACATTGTGTGTGGAACATGACTCCCTGTTGCATCAGCTCACCCTAAAGTTTAACCACAACAAAAATTGAAATACTTCCACTCTGGGGGCCAAGGACAATAAGGCTTTCACCAAGTTGAAAAGGTTGATGTATAATAAATGCTATAAACTGAGTTACCTGAGTGCTTGTGCTGCTGTCCTCCTTGCTCTTGTTGAAAAGTATTAATCTATCATGATTATCAATTCTAAAAAAAAAAAAAAAAAAAAAAAAAAAAACTACATTACTTCAGAACACGAGGAATCATAATGTATGTCAACTTTTTATTTTTTTCATATAAATCTTATTATTGGGTCAAGAAATTATATACCAGCTCCCCACTATTAATTATAGAAAATTAAGTTTTAGTTCAAAGGCTTTCTGTATTTTTATTTTCAGGTAAACATTCTGGATACTTATTGTCTGAATTGCTTTGAATTAACCTTGTGCCTTTCATCTGAGTGTCATATGGTGTCCTCAGTATTTCTCACTTAGAAAAATGAGACTGCCCTAGGAGATAGAAGTAGAGTGGCAGAAATGCTTTTAGATAAAGACTTGAAATGTGGAGAATTTAGAACATGCAGAATAAGCTGAGAAGTATGGTAACAGAATTTAGTATCTTCTACAAAGATAAGTAATAGACTGGAACATTTTCTATGTACTAGGCAAAGAGGCTTTTCTTGGTTCAGGCAAGCACTGGGGATCTCTTGTGCTGTCCCTTCAGGTGAATAGGTGGAGACTGTCAATCATTCATCAGTGTTCCCTTTGGAATGCCAGAGTATAGACTGCCTGCTGCTGCAAGCAGATTGCTGTCATTATATTTTCAATACCCAGAAACATTACCTTCTTTTGACACCAAAATCAATTGTCTATGCCAGAATTATTTTTGGTGCATAAGGATTAATCAAATCCATCTATGTCTCACAAATCAGTGATGACCAACCACCTCCAGAAATCAATATAGTTACTTTCATTTCCATATTGTTGAACAATTCCTACAGAGCTTTGTCCTTGGACTGTGGAACTTCCATGGCAAAAAAAAAAAAAAAAAATCATGATGCCCTCTAGAAACCCTGATCAATTATTGATTAATTTCCCGAATCCTTAATATATCACTCAGTGGTGTGCTGGTAAATATTTAACAACTGGCTCTGTGGAAGTCTATATACAAGTTTGTAAAAATACATTTTACTGATACAAAAAAATGTGTAGCATGCAGAATATAAATGATACTCCTTTATTGTAAGTACAATATGGCCAACTGAATTTCACAATTCAGAACAATTTCATTGACTTTTGCTGAACTCATATCCTTAACTACTGGTTGCTAATGAATATAGTTCCAATATGAATTCTAGCCAAAATGAACTCTGGTTGTTTTCATTTAGATTAATGGATAAGATGAAAGTGAAACAATGAAGCCATGCTTCAGAATTGGTTGTTATAGTCTTCAAATACCAGGAGAGCATTTTTTCTGTTTTTCTTTGCATTTTTCATAATGAAATGGCTATGACTTGACATGATTTAAATTAATCTGCATTATTTTTTTGCCATTATTTCCTTATGTCTAGGTCAGGAGTTGGCAAACCTTTTTCTTCCAGGGCTGGATAGTAAATATCCTTAAGCTTAAGAAGGATGATTGTTGCAACAACTCAGCCATTAAACTGAGAATGACTGAGTACTTGCTATATTCCCATAAAACTTTGTTTATTAAAAGGCAACAGATGGGCAATATTTTATCTAGACAATTGATGAAACAATAAGTCATACCCCAATCTGTAGTATCTACCAATTTCCGTGGTGTAAAAATACCCCCCCATGGCTGATTTCAAGGTACCATTGTGATATTCCTGAGTGTGGAATTGGAAAGAGTAATATCACTGTTAGGTCACATTTCCACCATAGAGAAATTAGAGATGGAAATAATCTCAAGAGTGCATAATATAAAATTGAGTTAAATGCTATCATTTTTCATTGTTTTCTAATCATTTTTCTCCTAGTCAGCCTGTTTTGATTTAACTTTATTATTCATTGTGGGCCCACTAGCTTCCATTCCGCCAGCTTTTTAAATTTAGCACTACTTGGTCTATATTGTCACACTTTAAAAACCAATCTTGGGTTTATAGAACTCCCCTCCCCCCATAATGCTGCTATTGATTATAGGTGGTGGAAAATATAAAAATGTGGTTTTCCTTTTTAGTTAATCTCTACAACTTTATCACCTAATGATTTATTTACTAAAAATCAGTTTCCCCCTCCATATAGCCCATTTTTCAAAACTGAACTTCTCAAGCAAAAGTTTCCACCCCAGACTGATTCTTAGCTCACAAGTTTGCCACCACAGCTCAAGACCTGATAAATTGAATTAGGGGTGTCTGAGCTTAAGCTGGTTCCTTGGAGCAATTCTCTTAATCTGATCACACTGTTCCTGGGATGAGCTGACTGCTGAATCCAACAGTCTAAGTAGGCCTAAGAGGGTACACTCAGTAATACAGTGATAAATGGGCCAAGATCCAACTCTTCCCTGGGGTTTTTCTTTGGCTCAATTATCTTTCGCTTTACTCATTTTTCATCCTGGGCAATCATGATTCAAGACTTTAGCTACAACCTAAAGGCTGATGACACAGCAATCTTTACTTTCAATTCATAGCCCTTTTGTTGGCTCTAGAACTTTGACAATACATCTTTATCTGAAATATTCCAAAAGCAAAATAAAATTAACACATGTTTCCCAAAATTATCTGTAACTTCTTAAGTCTGTGATGAAGCTGCATGTTCTCTTGGTGACTGACAAGGGAGATAGCTGAGAATTACCTCACCACCTCCATTTGCCCCTGTGCACTTGATTCTCAAGAACTGCTATTTGTCTCAACCTTTCCAAAATATATTTCTTGTCCTTTAGTTCAATTCATCCTTCTTCCAATTTTAATAATAGTCCAACTGCTCTCATCTACTTTACTGATTCTGTTACCAGTATGACATTCCCAAATGCAAATCCCAAATCTTTTGTAATAACTTTTTAACTTTCTTATTCAAACCTTACCAGAGGTCTTTTCCTGCCTTACCACCTTCAATTCTTTCTATCCCATTTTTTTGTTGTTGTTTTTATTAGTTTCTAAACAACCTTAGGATCAATTATCTTTATAGTACATATGAAAATATATAAAATCATACTCGGTAGAAAAACAAAACACAACCAGAGAGCATTTAGAATGATAGTAGTCCCCTAAGACCTAGTTCCAGAGTCCATGTTCTTAATCACCATACCACTCCAAGTTTGAAATTTACTGCTTATAGACTTAACTCTTGGCTCTGATTCCATGTTTATATAGCAGCTTTATGATTTAATGTTACCTCATTTAAAAGTGCTCATTGAGAGAAGACACTTGTCAAGGCAAACAATCTTGTTTGATCCTATGTTTTGCTTCTGCCTTTAAAATGTCTCCTCAGACTTATTTAATGTGAATCTTTTTCTTGATTAAGGGCTCAGCCTTCACAATACCATAAGTCTTGGCTTCCTGACCCTAGAAGTCATAGAACTGGATCCTGAATGTGGCAAGTTATCCAGTAATGAGGACTCCTGGGAAGTAGCCAGAGAACTGCTCCTGATAAATCTGACCACAAACATGCCCTCCTATCCAGTCCTTAGGAACATCACCAGTGATGGCCTCCAAGGGAGCCAGCCCAGCATCCATTATTCTAGCTGTACCCAAGACTAGAGGTGAGCCAAAGTTCAAGGTAGGAGATCAGTTAAAAAAAAATGAGATTCTCCAAAGATGTAAGAATTGGACCACAGACCTAAATACAAAAATTATTTAAAAGTAGACCACAGACCTAAATATACAATAAACTATAACACAGAAGGAAATCTAGATAGCCTTGAATTTGGTGATGACATATTAAAATTAAAAGCATTTGCATTGCAAAAAAAACTGTCAAAAGGATGATGAAAACACAGCCACAGACTAGGAGAAAAAATATACAAGACACAACTGATAAAGAACAATCATCCAAAATATACAAAAATCTCTTAAAACTCAACACAATTTAAAAAATGGCCCAAGTATTTTGTATTAGTCTTTCTGAAACTATAAAGAAATACCTAAAGCAGGGTTCTTTTATTTAAAAAAAAATTTATTCATCTTATAGAGGCTGAACGCCCAAGCAACTGGTATAGTATTTAGCAAGGCCCCCTGTAATGAGTACATGCAGGAGGAAAAAGATAACATCTCCAAATTGGAAGCCAGAAAGACCAGGATTCCACAATCCCTTCTAAGGGCATTTTGCCAGTTGACCTGAGGAATACCCACCAGGATTTGCCTCTTAAAGGGCATCGCTAACTCTCAGCAACCTGGGGATAAAGATCCCAACACATGAACCTCTAGGACGACAAACAACCCCCAAATCATAGTAGACCTTAACAGATGCCTCACTGAAGGTGAGAGTACATAGCCAGTAGGAGTACAAAAAGATGTTCCACTTCACATATAATCAGAAATACAAATAACAATGCCATCTCATACCTATTAGGATGGCCAAGGTCCAGAACACTGACAGCACTAAATGCTGGTCAGGATGTGTAGCAACAGGAACTCCCATTCATTGCTGGAAGGAATGCAAAATGATACAGCAACTTTGGAAGACAGCTTGACAGTTTCTTACAAATTAACCACCATATGATTCAGCAATCACACTCTTTGATATCTTAGTGAAGACAGAAAATATGTCCACATAAAAATCTATAAATGGATGTTTATAGCAGCTTTATCCATAATTGCTGAAACCTGAGAACAACCAAGATGACTTTCAGTAGGTGAATGTATAAATTCAGACAATGGAATTTTATTGAGATTTAAAAATTTATAAAACTAGAAAAGCCATGGATGAAACTTAAATGCATATTAAATGAAAGCAGCTGATCTGAAAAGGCTGCATACTATATAATTTCAAAAGATGTCTCAATTTTATGTTTTCCAGAATGTCTTTTACTGAAGTTTTAATTGTATCAGGGGATAAATAGGCAGAAGGTAGAGGATTTCTAGAGCAGCAAAGATAAATCAAAGAGATTAATTACATGGTGCCTTCATTTTTATACACTAGTTCAAACTCAGAATGGTCAACACCAAAAATGAACCAACCCTCTTTTGAACAGTGGACTTTGGGTGATTTATGAGCTCTCTTCATAAGTTCACCAATTTTAACAAAAGTACCATTGCAGTGGTAGGTATAGATAGTGAGGAGGGCAATATGTATGTGAGGACATGGCATATGAGGACGCAGCATATGACAAACCTTAGTACCTTTTTCTTAGCTTTACTGTGAACATAAAATTTCTCAGAATAGTCCTTAAAAATTAGTTTTCCTATATGTGTTGCTGATATTATCATTAGAGATAATTAGGAATTCTAGGAAGTCTTAGAGTTTATAATACCTTTAAAGGTAGATGTTAAAAATGATCAACTTTTAACAATACTTGTGATGATGGGGCCCTAGGTTCAATTCCCAGTACCAACCAAAACAACTTAAAAAGCTAGTTCCATTAGCAGGTAATTTGGTTCTGATTTTGGATCTGAATTTGGATGTACACACACTGACCTGAAGCAGGGGCCTCTGTAGTATAGTGCATATTCTATTATATGGACTTGAATTTTCACCCCAAATGACTAAATTTCTTCCCCTTTTGATTCAGGCTAGACGACATACAAGCCTCAAGGAGTGTCTTTCATCCCTTAGATTAACACCTGTCATTCACAGGCAATATAAAGAGCCCTCTCTGTCCTTCCCTTCTTGTTGTGGTCTTCTGAACTTAGCATTTTAAAGGGTAAAAGTGAAAGTGATAAAAAGATTTATTTTTCCATACCATTTATAAGCCCTTAAAATTGCCTTTCAAGGGCTCCCCCAGACATAACAGATTTCCTTGGGAATTGTATTAATTTCTGTTGCTGTGGAAAAAATTATTATAAGCTTAGTGCTTAAAATGGCAACCATTTATTATCTCAAAATTCTGCAGATTAAAGATTTGGGCACTGTATTACTGGGTATATGGCTTAGAGACTCAAAGGATAAAATCAAGGTGGTGATTGGGTTGAATTCCTGTCCAGGAGCTCAGGAAGATTTCCACCTCCAAGCTCATTCTTGTTGTGGGCAGAATTCATATCCTTATGCTTCTAGGACTGAGCTTCCCATCAACTTGCTGGTTGTCAAACAGGGGATGCCTGCATTACTTGCTGTGTTTCCATCAATCATCAAGCCAGTTATAATTTGCCAAATCCTTCTCGTGCTTTAGATCTCTACCTTTCTTTCCTAAGATGAATCAGAAAAAAATGTTATTTCATCGGGCCCATATAGGTAACCTTCCTTCTTAAATTCAACTTTTTTATGACATGATCTGTTCATATACTCCTGTGATCTGAGCATAGGAATAAAATCTACCTTATCCATATTATCAGAGCATTCATGGGATGTGTACATCAGTGGGTAGGAAATCTCAAGAGTCAGCTTAGCTTTTTGCCTATCACAGGATCAAAAGGGGTTGTCAGACTTAGTCTTTTCAAGGTTTGGGGTCTTAGGTCAATATCTCTATACAAATTTTTTTTATCAATTTAGAAAGAATTAGACAGCAATATCTGATAACATGTATAGTCTTTTTTTTTTCCCAAATAGGCTAGGTCTAATTCATGTTTCATAAAATCTTTTCATGAAATGCTTATTAAATATCAAATTTTAACACCATGGAAAAATGAAAAATGAATGTAATAGAACTAGCCTAGCCAAATAGGGTATACCCTATCACATGTTTGACATTTTAGGCCTCCTTTTAATTTTCAGTGAGTCTGCATTTCTGAAAATCCAAATTCAGATCCAAATTCAGAATGCTATCCTTATCTAGCCTGAATGTACTGTCCCTTTAGATTGTGCTATGATTCCAATTCTTCATAGAGCAAACCATAATAGCTATCAAACAATATTCATTGAATTTGGCTCATTTTTTTTGCCTTTGGCAGTGACTTGCACATGCATCTAAATGTTCATCTTAGAAAACACATGTAATAGGTTTTTACATAGATTAGACATGATCTCAACTTGAAAAACTGAAAATCATATATGCTTTTGATTTTAGTATTTTTCTCTAGGGAGTGAGTGAATGGAGAAGACAGTGAAGATTAGTCTACTTCATAGTCAGTCGCCTAGTGATTAGATAGTCTAGTGTACTATGGTTGTGCCACATATTGTCATCCCCATTCAGCAAAGAAATTGGTTACTGATGCTTGTCATAAATCCCTAGACTTTTTCAGTTGAATATTTAAATGCTATGAACATCCCATCAAGGCCTGTGACTATGTTTACTAATCCTGAAGACTACATGTGGCACAAGTGGGTGTGGCAGGAATTGGTGGAAGGGAGAAGAGGCAGAGTTTTACTTGGTTGCCTGTTCTCTGCATTTCTATAGACATCATCTTGGAAAAAGTATGGTACTTGAAGCAAGCAGTTCAATAATTTTCAGTATCAATACAGCATGTTTGTGTCTGTTTCAATTTTACCCGTAAAATGAATAATTGTGCAGAAGTAAAAATTAAAAAAAAAACAACTATTGAACAATGATCAAAGTAAACTGTCAAGTGATTTAGAAAAATAGGCACCATGGTAGAATACATGCATGGCTAGTTCTAATATTTAAATACTGTAAATTATATAGTTTGCAATACACTTTTTTTATGTGCTGTTCCATAGCACTTTGTATTACGATTGTAATTTTATACTTTGTGCAAACATTTTGTTGACAGTTTTCTCTCATAGCAGACTAACAGCTCCATGAGATGTGTCTCATGATCATCATGATATCCACAATACCAGCCAGTGTCTGATAAATAACAGGTGTTCAATAAATATATAGTTAAAAGCTAATTGATGAAAAGAAGTCTGAAAGATAATATAGGAAATGTCAAACTTTATAGTATACAAATTAAAGGAAAATATGTCACATTGGTAAGATAAAAATGAAATATCAAATGTGCTTCAAAGTTATAGGGGAAAAAGGCATTTTAATCACTTTGTCAACTTAAATTGTTTTTATAGATAATCACAATACCTTTATTTTATCTTTACGTAGTGCTAAGATCAAATCTAGTGCCTCAAGGCAAGTACCTAACCACTGAGGCACAATCCCAGCCTTTTGTATCAATTTGAATAAAAAATTTGAACATAATTTGGGTGATGAACTTAGTGAACAAGAAGTCTGTTGATGAGATACACGTACAGCAAAATTCTATGAACAGCAGCAATTTGGCAAATTTATATCAATAGCATAAAACATTATGCTTGATTTCAGTAATTATAATTTCAGTGTTTTGCATCATAATTTTCACTGTAATAGAAGCTTCAAATATGGGAAACAACTATAAAATTTAAAAAGTAAATAGATTATTTCATCACATGTATATGTAAACATGTATACCCATTAAAGTATATATTTGAAGGATATTTAAATACTATAAATCATATAGTTTGCAATGCACTTCTTGATAACTGTTATGTATGATATGCCACTCTAGTTTCCTTTCCTGAAGGTCATGTATTTTTTAATAGAATGTCTTTTAGAACCATTCTACATTTACAAACATAAAGAGAAAATGGTACAAAGAGTTACCATGTACCCGACATCTAGTTTCCCCTATTAAAGACATTAGTTTGGTACATTTGTTGTCATTACTGAAAAACACTATTAATAACATTTATACTTTAAATTTCTTTAGTTGTTAATGCAATGTATGGGTGATGTTTAGTCATGACTTGTACTTTTTGATTTCTAAAAAACATTTTCAGTTTCCAATAAGAATGTTTTATAACATACTGATACTCCCTTTGATAGCAACTTCTTGAATACTTGAAAGACAACTTTGAAGGCAGATTCTTCAGCTCCACAAGTTTGGGTCATGAATTCAAGGAACAAGCAAAGTAACAGAAGAAAGAACAAAGAGTTAGCAACAGCTGCCTGGTGCTTAAAGATGAAGGTGATGTTTAAGTCCCATGAAGATGGATTTGGAAAACACTTCATGCTTCCTTTTGCAATACTGGAAAAAAACTTGTATCCCCCCACACCTCCAGAGATATCTTTGTACTACTGCAGTGGCTACAACTCGTGAATGAGGGAAAACAGAAGTAGAATCTGCCATTATAAAACCTGGAACTGCACTCTCAGAGATAAAAGAAATCTACTGGTAATTTAACTGCACATTAGAAAAGAACTCAATATTTTTCAGGGGAAGATAATAGAAACCAAATTGTCATTCATCAACCACAAATTTACCGATCAAATCTAACATTCTAGTTGCAGATTTAAATTCCCCCCTCTTTTTTTTAAAGGGGGGGAGAGAGAGAGAATTTTAATATTTTTATTTTTTAGTTTTCGGCGGACACGACATCTTTGTTTTGTATGTGGTGCTGAGGATCGAACCTGGGCCGCACGCATGCCAGGCAAGCGCGCTACCACTTGAGCCACATCCCCAGCCCAAATTTCCTCCCCTTTTAATTTCTTCATACAAAAGACCCTGTGCTGGGCCATAAAAATAAATACTAATATACTTATTTAAATCATACAGAATATTTGTCAAAATAGAATTACATTAGGAAGCAATCAAAAGCAATAAAAACAAGATATTTAGAAAATTCCTAAATATTTGGAAACCAAACAGCATACTAGCTAATGGATCAAAAAAAAACTCAGACTGACTGGAAAATATGAAATGATAATGAAAATGCAATTTCCCAAATCTGAGATGTATCTCAAGCAACTAATAAAAGCTAAATTCAGTTTTTTTTTTTTTTTTTTTTTTTTTTTTTTTAAATTTTTTTTTTTATTGGTTGTTAAAAACATTATAAAGCTCTTGACATATCATATTTCATACATTAGATTCAAGTTGGTTATGAACTCCCAATTTTACCCCAAATACAGATTGCAGAATCACATCAGTTACACACCCACGTTTTTACATATTGCCATACTAGTGACTGTTGCATTCTGCTACCTATCCTATCCTCTACCATCCCCCCTCCCTCCCCTCCCATCTTCTCTCTCTACCCCATCCACTGTAATTCGTATCTCTCCTTGTTTATTTTCCCATTCCCCTCACAACCTCTTATATGTAATTTTGTATAACAATGAAGGTCTCCCTCCATTACCATGCAATTTCCCTTTTCTCTCCCTTTCCATCCCACCTCATCTATCTGTTTAATGTTAATCTTTTCTTCCTGCTCTTCCTCCCTGCTCTGTTCTTAGTTGCTCTCATTATATCAAAGAAGACATTTGGTATTTGTTTTTTAGGGATTGGCTAGCTTCACTAAGCATAATCTGCTCTAGTGCCATCCATTTCCCTGCAAATTCTATGATTTTGTCATTTTTTAGTGCTGCGTAATACTCCATGGTGTATAAATGCCACATTTTTTTTATCCATTCATCTATTGAAGGGCATCTGGGTTGGTTCCACAGTCTAGCAATTGTGAATTGTGCTGCTATGAACATCGATGTAGCAGTATCCCTGTAGTACGCTCTTTTAAGGTCTTCGGGGAAAAGTCCAAGAAGGGCAATAGCTGGGTCAAATGGTGGTTCCATTCCCAGCTTTCCCAGGAATCTCCATACTGATTTCCAGATTGGCCGCACCAGTTTGCAGTCCCACCAGCAATGTACAAGAGTACCCTTTTCCCCACATCCTCTCCAGCACTTGTTGTTGTTTGACTTCATAGTGGCTGCCAATCTAACTGGAGTGAGATGGTATCTTAGGGTGGTTTTGATTTGCATTTCTCTGACTGCTAGAGATGGTGAGCATTTTTTCATGTACTTGTTGATTGATTGTATGTCCTCCTCTGAGAAGTGTCTGTTCAGGTCTTTGGCCCATTTGTTGATTGGGTTATTTGTTTTCTTATTGTCTAATTTTTTGAGTTCTTTGTATACTCTGGATATTAGGGCTCTATCTGAAGTGTGAGGAGTAAAAATTTGTTCCCATGATGTAGGCTCCCTATTTACCTCTTTTATTGTTTCTCTTGCTGAGAGAAAACTTTTCAGTTTAAGTAAGTCCCATTTGTTGATTTTTGTTATCAACTTTTGTGCTATGGGTGTCCTATTAAGGAATTTGGAGCCCGACCCTACAATATGTAGATCGTAGCCAACTTTTTCTTCTATCAGACTCAGAGTCTCTGATTTGATATCTAGCTCCTTGATCCACTTTGAGTTAACTTTTGTGCATGGCGAGAGGAGGGGATTCAGTTTCATTTTGTTGCATATGGATTTCCAGTTTTCCCAGCACCATTTGTTGAAGATGCTATCCTCCCTCCATTGCATGCTTTTAGCTCCTTTATCAAATATAAGATAGTTGTAGCTTTGTGGATTAGTCTCTGTGTCCTCTATTCTGTACCATTGGTCCACCCTCCTGTTTTGGTACCAGTACCATGCTGTTTTTGTTACTATTGCTCTGTAATATAGTTTTAAGTCTGGTATCGCTATACCGCCTGATTCGCACTTCCTACTTAGAATTGCTTTTGCTATTCTGGGTCTTTTATTCTTCCATATGAATTTCATGATTGCTTTATCCATTTCTACAAGAAATGCCGTTGGGATTTTGATTGGCATTGCATTAAACCTATAGAGAACTTTTGGTAATATCGCCATTTTGATGATGTTAGTTCTGCCTATCCATGAACAGGGTATATTTTTCCATCTTCTAAGATCTTCTTCTACTTCTCTTTTTAGGGTTTTGTAGTTTTCATTATATAAATCTTTCACCTCTTTTGTTAGGTTGATTCCCAAGTATTTTATTTTTTTTGAGGATATTGTGAATGGAGTGTTTTTCCTCATTTCCGTTTCAGAAGTTTTGTCGCTGATATACAGAAATGCCTTTGATTTATGCGTGTTGATTTTATATCCTGCCACTTTGCTGAATTCATTTATTAGTTCTAGTAGTTTTTTTGTAGACCCTTTTGGGTCTTCTAGGTATAGAATCATGTCATCTGCAAATAGTGATAATTTAAGTTCTTCCTTTCCTATTTTTATGCCTTTAATTTCTTTCGTCTGTCTAATTGCTCTGGCCAGTGTTTCGAGAACAATATTGAATAGAAGTGGTGATAGAGGGCATCCCTGTCTTGTTCCAGATTTTAGGGGGAATGCCTTCAATTTTTCTCCATTGAGAATGATGCTAGCCTGAGGCTTAGCATAGATAGCTTTTACAATGTCGAGGTAAGTTCCTGTTATCCCTATTTTTTCTAATGTTTTGAACATAAAGGGATGCTGTACTTTGTCGAATGCTTTTTCTGCGTCTATTGAGATGATCATATGGTTCTTATTTTTAAGTCTATTGATGTGGTGAATAACATTTATTGATTTCCGTATATTGAACCATCCTTGCATCCCAGGGATGAATCCTACTTGATCATGGTGCACAATTTTTTTGATGTGCCTTTGTATCCGATTCGCCAGAATTTTATTGAGAATTTTTGCATCTAGGTTCATCAGAGATATTGGTCTGTAGTTTTCTTTCTTTGAGGTGTCTTTGTCTGGTTTCGGAATCAGGGTGATGTTGGCCTCATAGAATGAATTTGGCAGAGCTCCTTCTTTTTCTATTTCCTGAAATAACTTGAAAAGTATTGGCATTAATTCTTCCTTAAAGGTTTTGTAAAACTCTGCTGTATACCCATCCGGTCCCGGGCTTTTCTTGGTTGGAAGTCTGTTGATTGCTTCTTCTATTTCATCTATTGTTATTGGTCTGTTTAAGTTGTGAGTATCCTCCTGACTCAGTCTGGGTAAATCGTATGACTTAAGGAATTTATCGATGTCTTCACTATCTTCTATTTTATTGGAATATAGGTTTTCAAAATAATTTCTAATTGTCTTCTGTATTTCTGTAGTGTCTGTTGTGATATTGCCTTTTCCATCCCGTATGTTAGTGATTTGAGTTCTCTCTCTTCTTCTCTTCGTTAGCATGGCTAAAGGTCTGTCGATCTTATTTATTTTTTCAAAGAACCAACTTTTAGTTCTGTTAATTTTTTCAATAGTTTCTTTTGTTTCAATTTCGTTGATTTCCGCTCTGATTTTGATTATTTCTTGCCTTCTGCTACATTTGCTGTTGTTTTGCTCTTCCTTTTCTAGGGCTTTGAGGTGAAGTGTGAGCTCATTTATTTGTTGGTTTTTCCTTTTTTTGAGGAATGACCTCCAAGCGATGAATTTCCCTCTTAAAACTGCTTTCATTGTGTCCCATAGATTCCGATATGTTGTGTCTGTATTTTCATTTATCTCTAAGAATTTTCTGATTTCTTCCTTTATGTCTTCGGTAACCCATTGATCATTCAGTAACATATTGTTCATTTTCCATGTGATGTAGGATTTTTCCTTCCTTCTTTTATCATTGATTTCCAGTTTCATTCCATTATGATCAGATAAAATGCATGGTATTATCTCCACCCCTGTATATTTACTGAGGGTTGCCCTATGGCATAATATATGGTCTATTTTTGAGGAGGATCCATGTGCTGCTGAGTAAAAAGTATATCCACTTGATGATGGTTGATATATTCTATATATGTCAGTTAAGTCTAGGTTGTTGATTGTGATATTGAGTTCTATAGTTTCTTTATTCAGCTTTTGTTTGGAGGATCTGTCCAATTGTGAGAGAGGTGTGTTGAAGTCACCCATAATTATTGTGTTGTGGTCTATTTGATTCTTGAACTTGAGGAGAATTTGTTTTATGAACGTCGCAGCACCATTATTTGGTGCATAAATATTGATAATTGTTATGTCTTGTTGGTGAATGGTTCCTTTTAACAGTATATAATGTCCTTCCTTATCCCTTTTGATTAATTTAGTCTTGAAGTCAATTTTATTCGATATGAGGATGGCCACCCCTGCTTGCTTACGAGGACCGTGTGCGTGGTATATTTTTTCCCAACCTTTCACCTTCAGCCTGTGTATGTCTTTTCCAATTAGATGTGTCTCCTGGAGGCAGCATATTGTTGGATTTGTTTTTTTAATCCATGTTACCAGCCTATGTCGCTTTATTGGAGAGTTTAAGCCATTAATGTTTAGAGTTACTATTGATATATGGTTTGTACTTCCAGCCATGTTTGATTATTTATCTTCTTCTTTTTTTTTTTTTTAATTTAGTTTGTTTCTCCATGGTTAGCTTTCCCCCCGCCCTCTGTCTTTATAGAGGCACTTCCCACTGATGGTTTTGGTTATTGTTTTTCATTTCTTCCTCGTGTAGTGTTTTGCTCAAGATGCTTTGCAATGCTGGTTTTCTGGCTGCAAATTCTTTTAGCTTTTGTTTATCATGAAAGATTTTTATTTCGTTATCGTACCTGAAGCTTAATTTTGCTGGATACAGAATTCTTGGTTGGCATCCATTGTCTTTCAGTGTTTGAAATACGTTGTTCCAGGATCTTCTCGCTTTCAGCGTCTGTGATGAAAAATCCGTTGTTAACCTTATTGGTTTACCCCTGAATGTAATCTGCCTCCTTTCTCTTGTAGCTTTTAGTATTTTCTCTTTGTTCTGTATATTGGATATCTTCATAACAATGTGTCTTGGCGTTGGTCTACTGTGATTTTGTGTGCTCGGTGTCCTGTATGCATCTACAATTTGTATATCCGTTTCCTTTTTTATTTCTGGAAAGTTTTCTGTAATTATTTCTTTCAGCAGGTTACTCATTCCCTTGGTTTGAATCTCTGTACCTTCTTCTATCCCAATGACTCGTAGGTTTGGTTTCTTTATGTTATCCCATATCTCTTGGATGTTTTTTTCGTGGTTTTTAACCAGCCTTTCTGAGTTGGCTAGGCTCTTTTCAAGATGATATATTTTGTCTTCATTATCTGATGTTCTGGCTTCTACTTGCTCCACTCTGTTAGTGATACTCTCAATTGAGTTTTTAATTTGGTTTATCGTTTCCTTCATTTCTAGAATTATTGTTTGGTTTTTTTTTATAATCTCAATCTCCTGATAAAGATGCTTAACTTCTTCTTTTATCTGTCTATGTAATTCATTTTCAAAGTGTTCTTTCACTGTTTGGATTTGCTGTCTCGTATCTTCTTTAAGGTTCCATTCCATCTGTCTAAGGTATTCCTTGAGTTCTTTATATGACCATTTTTCTGCTGACTCTAGGTCCTCCTGAATATTTAGGCTGTCCTTCATTGTTTGTACTACTTTTCTTCCTTGCTTTTTTATGCTGCTCATGTTTCTTCTTGTTCTGTTTGACTGCTGAGTTACTGTTTACTCTTGTAGATTTATTTGATGCTTGAGAGGAAAGATATTAGAAGGGAAGGGAAGAAGTCACTAAAGAGAATGAGAGTAGGCAGGTAGAATTCAAGGAAGGGGGAATAAGAAAATTGAAAAGAAATTAAAAGACAAAAGAAACAAGAATAACAAAGATTAGATAATAAAGAAAGAAAGGAAAGATGAAAAAAAAATTTTTTAAGAAAAATAATAGTGATAATTAAAAATTAAAATTAAAATTAAAAAAATAATAATAATAAAATAAAAAAAAATTAAAAAAAAATAGAAACATTGAAAAAAGTTAAAGAACAACAACAAATAAAAATTGAAAATGAAAGAAAAAGAAGAGAAATAAAGAAAGAAAAAAAAAAAACAAAAAAGAAAAAGAAAAAAAAATGATAATAATAATAATAAATGCAGTCCTAGAGTTCTATTAACTTCTCTTCCAGTAGGTGGCGCTGTGCCCACTGGGCCAAGCTTCTCCTCTCAACAGGTGGGAACCATTCACTGTGCAGCCGCTCTTTCTCCTAGACTGGGCGGGTCTCCAATCCTGAGTGTCTAGGGCCTTGTCTTGTGTTTCCTCAAGCCAGGCCGTGCTCACCTGTGGCGCTCACCACAATACTGGCTACACGCCAGGCCTGCTGCTCCTGGGAGCCCTGTTTTCATGAACACCTGGGCTCACTCTCCCTGTTTGCCTCCCTCAGACCCTAAGTTTGTAGAGCTTGGGGCTGAGATCCCCCAGCGAATTTGCTTGCCCTCCTGTAGCCACGCCCCCGGTAGCTGGTGCAAGAGACCTCAGTTGTCAGCACTGGTGGGAGCGGTAGCCGGGAGTTCCGCGCCGCGAGTCCCACGCTACTCCTGATTCCCTCGGTCTGGTTATTGCGTTCACAGGAGAGCTGGGAGTGGCCCTTAAGTTTTCCCTGCTGTGTGGAGAGAGATGACTAGGGGATTACACACCTGTCGCGCTGGTTTCAATGCAGTTATCTCCTCCGCCCGTGACGCCGTTTCTCTGCCACGGTGATATCCCATGCAAATGGTGACCGTTTGTTCCCTTTGCCAGGTGACCAATGCAACGGGTGGGTCCTGACTGTCTCTCCCAATCCCCGTTTCAGTCCTGTGGCCACTGCTTATGAAGGCTCGGTTGGCTTTTACCTCTGTAAGTTCCTAAGGGCCGGCCAATTATTTCAGCGGGATCGTTAGTGCTGAGTCACAGGAAGCAGGCGAACCGGAGCTTAATTGCTTACGATTCGGGCTCTGTGTGTGTGTTCTGAGGGGCCCAGCCTGTACACCCCAGATCCACGTCAGCTCAGCATTGCCTAGTGATCCTGAGCAAACAGCATTTAGACAGTTTACGGCTCCCTTTGCCCGCGCAGTTGAAGATGTCAGAGACTTGATCTCTCTGCGCCTGCCACCATGTTACATCTCCTCAATGCTATTCATGTTGCCCTTACAGCTTCCTGGTATAAGCAAGTTCTTGGGATTATACAAACTGCTGCTTCTGTTTCCAGTCCAGATTTCTAGAAATGAAACCCTGCCGCTGTCGCTGTCTCTGGGCCACGCTTGTCTGCGACCGTAGCAGAGCCGCCCTGGCTTCCGCAGCTCTTCAGCCCTGTGCCCGGCCCCAGGGGCCCAAGCGGCTGCCGCCGCGGCTCTCCGTCCCCCTCCTCCGGAGCACGGGTCCCCTGGCAGGGGGGTGCAGAACGACCCCAGAGCAGGCTCTGCCCGAAGGTGCAGCGGCGAACAGGCCACCGAGACACTCGAGGCTGCAGTCCAGCCTTCGGAGGACAGGGCTCGGCACGCAGCCCAGCTCCAACCTCTAGGTTCGGCTGCCGGACAGTGTATACAGAGCCATCAAGACAGCAAGCAGAAAGCAAATGGCGGCTCCCGCGGAGTGGATTTTCGGCACAGAAACCACAGCCCCGCCAACAAACCCAATCCACAAACTCTCCCTGTATAAAAAGTATTCAAAAAAAAAAAAAAAAAAAAAAAAGAAGGCGGGGCGCACTGAGCTTTCTTTGCCTCGGGTACTTACAATCCACTGCTGATTACACATTCAGCTTCTCCGCCCGGAGCGAAGCGAAAGAGGAAACCTAAATTCAGTTTTTAATGTATATATAAAAAGGTTAAATCTTATTGATCTAAGTATCACAAGGTTTTTAAAGAGAAACAATTTTAAACAAATCAAATTAAACCATACTAAAGGAAGAACAAAATAGAAAAATATCATTAAAATGAAATGCAAAAAAATATCAATAGAGAAAATTCAATGAAGCCAAACACTTGATTATTGAACACTAATAAATTGATCCTAGCAAAAAAAAAAAAAATGAGCATTAAAAAAGACATCAGGGATGGATGAAAAGAATTCACTATTCTACAAATATGGAATAATGATAAAAGGGTCCTTTGAGAAATTTTCTATTCATAAACTTTAAAACTTATTGCATTTTTTAACAGAACTGATCTATCTGAAAAGCAATATGAGAAGAAACAGAAATCAAAGCTCATTTCCTAAAAATTTGTATTTGTGTGGAAAGGGTTTTAATTACAAATAAACAAACAAAAATCCCCTATAGGAATAAATGTCTTTACTGGTAAATTTCATCAAGTATTTAAAGAAGGTACAAACCAATCATATATAAAGTCTTTAGAAAAATAAAGAAAACACTTCTAATTATTTTTTGTAATTATAGTACTAAAGCATAAGGACATCACAGAAAATGCAACTTTATCATTTTATATTTGTTAGTTATATACAACAAACACCAGTAAACACCCTGACATTATCATGAAATCATAGAACATAACCTACTGTTTTTTGGTTTCTGTGACTAAATGATCTGACCAAAACTATTTTAGAAGAAAAGTTTGAGAGCTTAGTTTCAAAGGTCTTAGTTCATAGGAATCTGGCTCCATTCCTTGAGGCTTGAGATGAGGCATAACAACATGGCAGAGGAGAGTGGCAGAAGGAAGTGACTCACATGATAGTCAGAAAAGCAGACACTCTATCATATACAAAATCAAAAGATAGACACCAAAGTCATACCCTACCTGCCTTTAATTACCACTCAGTTAATTTCATCTGAGTATTAATGCAATGATAGGATTATGAGAGTCTTAACCCAATAATTTTGCCTTTAAACTTTCTTTCATTATCTCACACATGAATTTTTGGGGGACATCTCACATCCAAACCATAACATTCTGCCTCTGGCTCCCAAAAGCTCATAAGCATCTCACAATGCAAAATATACATATTCCATTTTCAGCAGTCCCCATACTTTCAACAGTTCCAAGATTGCCCAAAAGTTCAAGTCCAAAGTCTCCTCTGAGAATTGGGGCAAGCTCACATTCTGAGGTGCTGTAAAATCTTAAACAATTTACAAGTATTCAATATATAAAGGTACAGAGTAAACATTTCCATTCAGAATGGGGGCATACAAAGAAGGGAGGGGACCAAAATAAGAACACTGAAATCCAGTTGGGCAAACAAGTCCTGTAGTTCTGTATCTGGCATATGGAGCACATGGCATCATGATGCTCTCTGAAGGACTTGTGTACATCCACCCCTGTGGCCTTGTTAGGTGCAGTTCAAGTGGCTTTTCTGTTGGCTTGTCTTTTCTAGGACAATATCCACGTTATTGGCATTTTAAAAAAATTCTTTGGGCTGGGGATGTGGCTCAAGCGGTAGCGTGCTTCCCTGCCATGGGCGGGGTGCTGGGTTCGATCCTCAGCACCACATGAAGATAAAATAAAGATGTTGTGTCCACCGAAAACCAAAAAATAAATATTAAAAAAATTCTCTCTCTCTCTTGCTCAAAAAAATCTTTTTAGTTGTATTTGACAGAATATATTGACATATATGTTATATATAAAGATCAAACACAGCCACCCAGAGATGGGCGTAACCTGCCAAGCACCAAACAACCTGTTTACTGCAAGACCCCTTCCACTGAAACCTTTTCCCTGACTTTGATGTACTCCCCCTTCAATAATTGGGGCCTTTTTCAGTTCAATTTCAGTTCCTATCAGGGATGGAAGACCCATCAGGCCTCTCCCCTTTTAAATCTAATTTCTAGCGTTGTCTTAATTTCTTACTGATTATTTCAGACTTATTACTTTCCCAGGCAGCTCACACCTCTGAGCAGGAATCTGCTTTACCTGTGTGCTGGTTACCCCAGCACATGACCCCCCGAATGCCAGTATCCTGCATTCATGCAGAACCAGTACCACATGCTTGATGAAAAGGTCTGCTGCCATTTAGAGCAGTAGCCAAGCCTCCAGAGACCCTGGATACAGCAGCATCTGAGTGCCTCAGTAACTGAGCATGTTGAAAAAACTTCCTATGCACCTGTGTGCAAGAAGGGTACACTACTGGTCTTTTAAGAGAATTATTACTTTTATTTCCTTCAACTCTGAGATGGGTATCTCAGGATCTTGCCAGCTCCGGAGATGCCCTCAAGCCATCTTTCTTACTGTTTATGGGCAAAGTCTTTAGCATTTCTTTAGTGGCAATAATGTCTAACAACTGCAACTTCCTTAGCCCCAGTTTAACTCTTGCCTTTCAAATTAAAGTTTTTCAAATCTTTATGTTCCTAAATATCACAATAAACTTGCCTAACAGTCACCAGCAATACCACTTCCACTTTTTGAATGCTATGTTGCTTAAAATTTCTTCTACCAGATAAGGATGTCCTTCACTTTTAAAATCAGCCTCACAGAGCTGGGCAGTGGCACACACCTGTAATCCCGGCAGCTCAGGAGACTGAGATGGGAGGACTGAGAGTTCAAAGCCAGCTTCAGCAATGGCAAGGCCCTAAGGAACTCAGTGAGACCCTGTCTCTAAATAAAATACAAAAATGGGATTGGGATGTGGCTCAGTGGTCAAGCGCTCCTGAGTTAAATCCCCAGTACATCCCCTTAAAAAAATCAGCATCATAGAAAGTCTCTGGACACAGGCATAATGCAAACAACTTCTCAGTCAGAACATGGCACAAAGGGCCTCCAGGACAAATACCGATATTTGTCCTTTGTTTCCTCTAAACACTGTTGAGCATCGTCTTCACTGTTCATGGTCCTATTGACGTTCTGGTCTTCTGAACTCCAGCCAGAATCATCCATTAAGCTCCACTTACAACAATCTAAAGCACTTTCAGCTTGCACAGCTACACATCTCAAAATTTCTCTCAATTCCAAAAAGCTCCCAAAGCATCTGATCTACATGCTCACATTAGTCACATCAGCAAACCACTCCTTTATCAATGTTAGTCAACTTTTTCACTGCTGTGACTAAAAAAGATCTCACCAGAACAATTTTAGATGAGAAGTTTATTTGGGGGCTCAGTTTCAAAGGTCTCAGTTCATAAGCAGCTGGCTCCATTCTTCAGGGCTCCAGGTGAGGCAGAACATCATGGCAGAGAAGCATCACAGAGGGAAGCAGCTCACATGATCAGAAATGAGACACTACGTGCCTTATACAAAATCAAAACACATACCTCAAAACCATACCCCCAATGACCCACCTTCAACTACATCCTACCTGCCTTCAATCACCACTCAGTTAATCCCATCAGGGAATTAATTCACTGGGTTGTGAGAGTCTTAACCCAATCATTTCTCTAAACTTTTATGTATTGTGTCTCACATGAGCCTTTTGGGGATACTTTATACTCAAACTATTACACACTCCAATTTACCCCTGAGCACTTCCCCTGTCCCCTCTTCCCCCTGCTCTCCATTCTGCCCATCCCTCTTCAATCCATTTACAGCTCACTTTTTTTTTTTAAATTAGTGTCCTGTGGATGCACCTGATGCCAGGACCACTGACACATTCATGTATGCACATATGACAGTTGAATCAGGTTCATTCCACTGACCTTCCCTTTTCTCACTCCTTCTTTGTCCTCAATCCCACTCCTCTACTCCTATTTCCTGTTTTGATGAAATTCCTTCTCCTTTTTTCCTTTTTTAAATCCACCCCCCTCAATCTCCCCTTCCTCCACTCCACTGGTCTTATATTTTGATGGAATCCTTAACCGTTCCTTTTTTCTCTCCCCCCTTATTTTGGACTAGCTTCCAGATGTCAGAAAATATTTTAACTTGGACTTTTTGAATCTGGCTTATTTTACTTATCCTCTTATTTGGGAGAAAATGGGGACTCCTTGGATTCAACAATACTGTGAAAAGTCACATAAGAACTAAAGTAGAGTACCAGGAGGTACCTGCTGCTCCCTGGTTTACAGTTTGACTTACAACTGAGTGTGAGGTTCTTCTGTGCAAAGCCATCTGTTCTACAAATTGCTAGCAGGCCTGGATTGGCTCCTCTTTAGTTCTCCCCAGTGAGCTTTTTCAGTGAGATTAAGCCACCAGGGAATGTAGACCAGAGATTCAAAACTTGCTCAACCAGTTGGACCAGCTAAAACTGGTGGCTTTAAGAGAATAGAGGTGGGTGTGGAAACGGTTTGTCAAGGGTCACCGGTTTCTGAGGCCCACCTTTCCCCGGGCCAAGCTGTTTACCAATGATTGGGTAGAAGATTTCACAACCTGTTTTCTATGCGAGCAATGCTGGGGACTGGCTTGACATAATGTTAGGTAGAAAGGCAGCAGAGTTTAAAGAACAATCAGACAGTGCCTTATTGAAACTTGGGAAGTCATTCCAACAGAGAATTCCCCTCCTAACTTTGGGTGAGGGAAGTAGCCCAAAACTTTCTAAAATTAGCACCAATTCCCTATTCCTGATACAAATTATCATCTGGTGTTTGTCTCATGTACTCCCAGAAAAGCCAACTAGAATAGAAAATATTAAATACCAGTAATGTTTTATTCCAAGAGGTCCCCTTGATGGGAGATCTCAAAGACTGTAAGAGGGTGAGAGATGCTGCTACTCTGGTTTCCAGAGGATCTGCTTAGATCTAGTCAAGGAAGTAATAATGTCCTATAGTCTGGGTTGGGGATTTCTTGGTAGCAGGAATGTCAGAAGGGACAACTAAATAAAGTCATTCCACCTAAAGTTAAAGACAATCACTTTATTATCCCTAATATTTGCTAAAAACAAAACCATGGCACTTTGGATCATCAAGAAATAATAACTATTTGCTGGTTGCAGTGGCACACACCTATGATCCCAGGGGCTCGGGAGGCTGAGGCAGGAGGATCGTGAGTTCAAAGCAACTTAGTGAGGCTCTAAGCAACTCAGTGAGACTCTGTCTCTAAATAAAATACAAAATAGGGCTGGGGATGTGGCTCAGTGGTCGAGTGCCCCTGAGTTCAATCCCTGGTACCCCTGACCCTGGCCAAAAGAAAGAATAAGCATTTATTTTCACAAAATTTCATTTAAGACTATAAATCACTGGACTTTACTGAAATACAGTTTAGTATAAAACATGAGGTCTTTGTTGCTGACCCCAAAGGACATAGGCTTGCTGGTGAAAGAGACCCTACTAGGAGAATGAGAGGCCCACATCCCTTGCGGCCTGATGGGCATGAGGATCCACTTCCTCTCAGCCTACAAGAGTCTGGCTGAAGTCTCTCCGCGCAGTCCCAGGCAGGGTGAGCAAGGCCCTTCTGCAGTAGTGAAAACCATGTGTGGAGGGTTCCTTATCTTTACAGTATCCAAGTGCCTCCTGTCAGGGAGGGCCCTGGGTGACTGAGCAGGGCTGATGTTGTGCAATCCAAGCTGAAAGCATGTCATGTCTTAGGATGAGAAAGAGGAGCAGGGCCATCATGGAAGAAGGGAACTCTGGCAGCCCAGGGTAAGGGACTCTGATGGGGACTTGGAAGGAAGAACAAATATCTAAAGAGGGTTCCTTCATTGATTAACTCATTTTTTAACTTTCTTGTGTTAAAGATTACTCTTCATTGACATTCCAGTGATCCAACAGCCTTATCTAATGTTCTGACTTTGGGGGATGGGGAGATTCTTATTTTTAATCGACACATAATAATTGTAATATTTATGAGGTAGAATGTCACTTTTTGGGGGGAGTGGGGTACAGGGGATTGGACCCAGTTGTACCTGTTGGCCAACTTCTCCAGATTCCCCTCTGTTCTACTGTCCCCAGCCACTGGTGACCATTTTTCTACTCTCAACTTCTATAGGACCAACCTTTCTAGATCCCATGTATGAGTGAGGTCATGTTGCATTTGTCTTTTTTGTGCCTGGGTTATTTCACGTAGCATAATATCCTCCGGGTACATCTGTGTTGTCAGAAATGACAGGATTTCATCCTTTGATGTGGCTGAAGAGGTGAGCTTTTGGCTGGGTGACATGTAGTGCCAACTTCTCCAGCTCTCATGAAATCGGTGTATCTTGGTACCAGCTCACGTTTGTACGGATGGATTCTGAGAGGCTATAGCACTGACTTCATGGTGGGTACACGGTCACGTGTGGGCTTTATAGCTAGGGCCGACCGTATGTGGGCCTTGATTGGTGTGGGGTAGACCTGCTGCAGGGATTCACTTGTGTAGTTCTGCCTTAAATAATTGCAAGTATTCACTTATACTTTCAAATGCGTATGTGTTTGGCTCCTGTGTTTTCTTTCTTGTACTAGACAGGTTAAAAGGAAAAGAAAGGTGGGGACAGAGCTCACGAAAATCAAAAGGGGATCGATAAAGGAAAGGGACCCCGAGAAATGGGAGGTGCAGAGGGAAGGCCAATATATTGTTATATTGTGTGCATATATGGATATGTACCAAACAAATCCCCTTAGTACGTACAACTATAATGCACTAAAAAGAAAATGTATGCATTTGGATGATGAGTTATAAGACCATGCAAAATAGCATTTATCTGATTGTACTTTGAGGACCAGATACATTTTGTCCTTCAATTGCTTTCTAGCTCTGGGATTATGGGCTTCTCGAGGGATATGACACCATCTTCATTAACTCACCCAATACTAGATATGTGAGTTCTGTATAGGAGTCCGGGGTTTGGTTTCAATGAATAATTAGAAATGGTCTTTGCACTCCAAGAACTTGTGACATGGTGCAGGTGGCTGATGTATAATTAAATAAGTACAAACTGGAGAGGCAGGTTTACGTTTATTTAATTGTTTTGGGTACTGGAGATTGAACCCAGGGGCATTTACCACTGGGCCACATCCTCAGCCCAGTTAGTTGCTTAGGGCTTCACTAAGTTGCTGAGGCTGGCTTTGAACTTGCCATCCTCCTGCCTCAGCCTCCTGAGCTGCTGGGATGACAGGCGTTGGGTGACTGCACCTGGCTCAGGTTTACTATTGTTAAACCAATGTGGATTTCTCCACAGACACTACGGACATTTTGGGCTGGATAGTGCATTGTCGTGTCAGATGTCCTGTGCATGCTAAGGAAGTTAGGATCACTCCTGGCTTCTACCTCTGGATGCTGGTAGCACCCCCTCCGGTAGTGGTGACCTCAAATGTCTCCAGATATTGCCAGATTCCATCCTTTCTCTCCCCCTCCACAAATCCAGGACTATTAGTTCCTTCAGACAAGATCAAAGGCATCACAGGAAGAGCACGTAGCCATGCTTGGGTGGCATTTTATTAATTCTGTATGCTCAACTCCTAGGCATGGCTTAATACATGATTGATAACTGAATGGAATACATACCAATCATGTCACCCTTTAGGATTCTTGGACTGAAGTCTAGTCGAACAGGAGGAGTTGAGCGGTGAGGCCTTAGGCAAAATTTAACAGATGAAATTTGTTCTGAATCATTGGTACTCATGTTCATCTCAGAAACACTCTCTGTAGCCCCAAAGGGGCTTGCTCCCTAAATGTCACAGGGCAGGTTCTCTAACACCTATTTTCCTGTAATAAACACAAGACGGTCAAGGCCTTAGCAAATACCAGGTGCTTGTAAATGTTAGTCATTATGAAGCCACATAAATGCTTGAAATTCCATCAGCCACAGCAGGGAATGAGTCCAGATTCTAAGAAAAAAAAAAAAAAAGCCCTGATATTCAACTAGTGGCTTACCCACCAACCACCCCAACTGGTCACCTGAAACCTAGTACATCTTAGAAGTAGGTGTTTTTGCAAAAGGTCATTAAATCCATCCCAACTTTGGGGATGGCATCCTGTTCCCAAGTCAGGTTTATTTTGATGTAAATTATGGCAAGAAAATTCACAGCACAACCCACACACTCCTTCACACATTCTCAGTCCTGACCAGAGTGACATTAGAATAATGGTTCAGCAGAGCTGACTGGTAAAGATCAGCCAGAACCACAAGTTGGCTTTTTTTTTTTTTCCTGATAAACTCAGGATATGTAGAGCAATAGTGGAAGTTTTTGTGAACAGGCTGGGTGACCTTAGGCAAGTGACAACTTCTCTGGTCCTCCATTGGTAAAACAGAGGGCAGAGAAAGTAATAATATAAAATCGGCTCATAGTACTTATTGATTCCTTCATCAGTGGTTTATATTCTTAAAGGATCATGGAATTTAGCTGGGTGCAGTGATGCATGTCTGTAATCCCAGCAGCTTGGAAGGCGGAGACAGGAGAATAGTAAGTTCAAAGCCAGCCTCAGTAACTTAGCAAGACCTGAAGCAACTTAGTGAGACCCTGTCTCTGTCTTAAAATATAAAAAGGGCTGGGGATGTGGTTCAGTGGTTAAGCACTCCTGGGTTCAATCCCCAGTACAAAAAAAAAAAAAAAAAAAAAACCATGGAACTGGTGGGTTCATAGGATTGGTTCCTATTTTGGGGAGTGGGAAGCAATGGCATCCAAAAATCCATCTTGACATCATTCTTTAAGTCTTCTTGAACATCCTGAAAACTCAGAGCAGGGTTCTGAGGCTGCTGGTCATGCAGAATAGCTGGGGGTAGTTACTTGCTGAATCTGAGCCAATACTCAACCCTCTCTTTGCTGAGATGGTGCTGTGTTACTTGCGATGATGTTCCTTGATAGAAATGTGACTCAACTGATTTTGGGCTTTCAATTATTGAACTTCCTGGGAATTCTCTGAAATCTCTTCCTTTCCTTAAGATAAATATTCTCAGTGAGTGCAGAGAGACCCACTGATGTTATTTAGAAGTTGCAATTAATAAGAACCTCCAGCCACGAATCTGTTGTCCCCCTACCTACCAACCCATTCTTTCTTTTATGATGTGCCAGAGGTTCGTTTTATTAGCAGCATTCAAAGCACATGCAGAACCAGCACAAGAGCAACTCCTTTGTTTTAATGTTGCTGCTAAGCATAGAAAAAAAAAATTGCATGCAGGAAAAATCTCCTTCCTCCTTTAATTCCTTCAGGAAGTACCTCCTTCTCCATACTTATTAAAAATGGGCAAGCAGTTCCAGGAGGCTCTTGGAGGTCTAAGTTCGTGAAGTGACTATGCATAAAGATGGCAGAATATCAAGTTTTGATAATTACACCTTTTCATGCGTATAGTGCCTGGAGTGAAATCGGCTTTGACTTTGGCTGATTTAATATAGCTTTTCTAATTTAAATCTATCTCTTCACTCCTACTTAGCTGATGTTCCATTTTAGATGGGAAAAATGGGTTCCTATTTCCCACTTTCTCAAACCAATAAAGATTCTGTATTTTTAGACAAGAGTGAAGGCATTGCATTTAATTTCCGACCTTGCTCTCTAATTCAAGAGCTTTGGGGAAGGGAAGGGTTTCGGTTTCTGTGTGATTAAACTGTTAAAGACAGGGCAAAAGAGCCAGGGGAGGCTCAGGTAACTACACCTAGCATAATGCCTGACTCAAATCCACAGGCAACGATTTTGGTTGCAAGAACAATGCTTTAAGACAGGAGAGAAGACTGTGAATAATCTTACAGCAGAAGAGATTGTCAAGAGACCTTACCAAAAAAGCATATTTGGAATGAACTGTGATGAACATGAAAGCAATTGGGTTCAGTAAGTAGAAAGAGTCAACCGGAAAGCAATGCAAGGTACCCCTTGGTTTGCTGTCTCTGGACATATGGCAGCCCAGGGAATGGTCACATAGCTGTCTGCTGGTTTTCAACCGAAAGTCAAGTGGGGGTATGAGTTCATTCCTTTAATAGGCACCGCCTGGATGCCCGCTCTGTGCTGTGCTCTGTCCTTCAGGGATGCCAAAGCAGTCCTGCTCTCAAGATGACCATTCTCCAAGACAGGAAATGGACAGGAAGGCGTGACATGTTGACCTAGGATCATAGATTGGAGAGGGGACCTCTTGTCCAAGGAAAATTTTTTCTTCCAGGAAAATTTCATCTTTTTTTTTTTTTTTAAAGAAATTCGTTTATTTAATAGCACTAACTTCAGAAAGCTTTTCATGAAACCAATTTTATGAGCCATAGTATAAAGTCTGGGTGAATCAGCATGATTTTATTAGCTACAGAACAAACCAAGTTTCTCTCCTTTCACAAGCATTTGGAAATTATTTGAATTTCAAATATGGAACGTTACCTACTTTTCTTTGGGGAAAATTCATATCTGAATCTTTAAAAAGATGGTCTCTATTCAAGTGTCGATCTTTTGTTTTCTGATTACACATTTACCAAGGAACCTCCCATAACCAGAAAACAGACAGGTGTCAGTCACTTGTGGCTTCAAGGGTGCTTCAGATGTTTATTGATTTGAACTGGGGACTGTGGCGTACACCTGTGATTGCAGTGGCTCAGGAGGCTGAGGCAGGAGGATTGTGAGTGACTCAAAGCCAGCCTCAGCCACTTAGTGAGGCCCTAAGGTACTTAGTGAGACCCAGTCTCAAAGTCAAAAATAAAAGGGGCTGGGGCTGGGGTTGTGGCTGAGCGGTAGAGCGCTCGCCTCGCACGTGCAGGGCCCTGGGTTTGATCCTCAGCACTGTGTAAAAAATAAATAAATAAATAAATAAAATAAAAGTTATTGTGTCTAACTACAAAAAAAGAAATTAAAAAGGGGGCGGGTGCTGGGGATGTCGCTCAGGGGTTAAGTGCTCCTGGGTTCAATCCCCAATACCAAAAAAAAAAAAAAAAAAAAAAAAGGAAGAATTTTATCAATTTGAATTTATTTTGATGATGCACAATTGTAAATACCTCTTTGAAATAGTCAGGTATGAATTAAGGCCACATTTAACATTTTCAAAGAGGAATAAAGACTGCATGGCTGCTGAATGTAACACATATTGATGCCATTTCCCTTTCACAAAATGATTAAATCAGCTGGATGCGGTGTTGCATGCCTGTGATCCCAGTGGCTCAGGAGGCTGAGGCAGGAGGATCATGAGTTCAAAGCCAGCTTCAGCAGCTTAGTGAGGCCCTAAGCAACTCAGTGAGACCCTGTCTCTAAATAAAATATAAAAAGTGGCTCAGTAGTTAAGTGCCCCTGGGTCCAATCCCTGGTACCAAAACAAAAAAAACAAACAAACGAAAAACCTAAATCAGATAAAAGTATGGCAGGAAAATCATGAACTTCTGTTGTTGGGTGGACTTCATACTCCCTATACGTTGTTGAATGCATGTTGTAGGCTGTACCAGAGGAGGATTAGTCCTTCTTTTGGAAATAGCAAGCTCAATCTTAATAACATTGATGCTTATTGTTAATCAAAACCCTAATGTTTAAAATGAAGCACTTCCTGTGGATACCTCTAGTGTCCACAGACCCAAATTCTGGACAAGGTGTATTCTATATTTTGGGACTCCTTGCCAGTGTTTCTCATGGAATATACATTTGCTGTTGCTACTGGAGCTAACATAGTTCCTGGAACACAGTAGGAACTGAACAAATTTGTGTGCAGTCGATGATCATTCAACTCAGAATTAGAAGCCATCTTTGAGACTCAGCTTGGGAGGTCCTTATTTTCAATTGTATACTGTATTGGGGGAATACCTCAGTCAGCTTTTTCACCACTGGGACTGAAAGACCTGACCAGAACCATTGTAGAGGAGGAAGAGTTGATTTGAGGGCTCATGAATTCAAAGATCTTAGTCCATAGAAAGCTGGCTCCATTTCTTGGGGCTGGAAGGGAGGCAGGACATCATGGAGGAAGAGTGTGGTGGAGGGAAGCAGCTCACATGGTGACCAGGAAGCAGAGAGAGACCCCACTCTCCAGAGACAAATAGGGACCCCAAAGCCACGCCCCCAATGCCCCCTCCTCCAGCCACACCCACCTGCCTCCAGCCACCACCCAGTTAATCCCATCAGGGGTCCATTCACTGGTTGGGTTAAGGCTCTCACAACCCAGTCATGTCTCCTCTGGACCTTCTTGCACTGTCTCACATGTGAGCTTTTGGGGGACACTTCCCATCCCAACCATAAGAGGGAACGACAGCTATAATAGAAATAGTCCTCCTTCAGATATTTGATATCTAATGGGGGTGAATCAAACAACACCACATCTAACTAGTCATCACTGTTTTTTGCACAAAGAAAAATTTTGCACACAGATCTATGGAAGTTTAGAGGAAGGACAGTTCACAAATCTTTGGCAGGAAGGAAGTAGAGAATGAACAGGCAGGTAGTGAAACAGGTAGCATTTGTGATGGGTCTTTGAGAATGAATCAAATTTTGACTGGCTGCAATAAGGGCAGGTGCCAAGGTCCTACCAGGTGGTCGGCAGAGTCTCAGTAATGATGCACAGATAGGAGTTTATACACGATGGCTTAGGGAATGATGAGTGGTTCAGTTTGGCTAAGACTCGGAATCTAGGGAATGGTGGGAGACAGCTCTGAGGAGTAGGTCATGGTTTAGGTGGGCTTTGAATGTTGGTGTGAGCAAAGGGTTGTTATTTCTGTCAATCAGAGATGGCCATGGCCAGTTGCAACAACACAGCTGTATTCTGGAGCGATGGATTGATACAATGGAAATCAGGAGTTAGACTCTTCCATGAGACTAAAAATATGACCCAATAGGATGAATTCTATTTTTTTCCACAGTCTCTCCCCACCTCTCTAACCCCTGTTGCCTGTAACAGTGCAAGAAGGTTTCGTGAAGTCCAGATTGGGCTCCCCACCGGCTGTCTCTTCTAATCAGGGACACCGATTCCACGTGGTTTGGTCTTTTTTTTTTTTTTCAATTCTGACTCAACAATTTATGAGTGGGGAAAAGAAGAAGAAAGCCAAAGAAGGCTGTGGGAGATGGTTTAATTGGGGATTTGAAAGGAGCCACCAGATTTATGCAGAAGCTCCCGGTTGTGACTGCAGCAGGCAGAGTTCGAGCCACTTGTACTGATCTCACTGCGCCCTGACAATCTGCTGGGCTGCCGCAGCCAGAACTGTCAGCCCTGGAGACACCCCAGGACGAGACTTATGAAGGACTTCATTATTAAGAAAAAAAAAAATTCACATAGAATTTTCATGTGTTTGATCTGCCATGCTTGGACAGAATGGTCAAATGCTAATGTCTTGAACTTCACTTATTGAGCTTCAATGAGAAGGTAATGCCAAAGCCAAGGGCACACAGAGCCCAGGTCTGAATCTATGCATATGCCGCCATGCAGATTAATGCCATCTTGGGGCTTTCTGCTTGGTAATTAAAGGCTGACATCTGCATACTTAAACATGGCTTGAACTGAATTTTTGATGTTCCCTTAGTGTCTCAAGTTTCAAAGTAAATATTTCAGGAGCAGCCTCAATACAACAAAACTTTCATATATATATATATATATATATATATATATATATATATATATATATATATATATATATATATATATTTTTTTTTTTTTTTCTCCCTGGAAAGCAAATTCTCTCTGTAGAGATTTTTGGGAGACTCTTTCCAAAATAACATACGATCTCCTGGTCTGGGGTAGAGTAAACAGTTGAAATGCAAAGTTTCACTCAGATTCGAGGTAATTTATTATGGATATGTTTTTATGTAGACTTGAAAATATGTACTTCTATCTCCAAAGTATGATAATCGACTTCTGAGATTCAGTTCCTAAGTTAATGACTCAAAATGTGTATAAAGATTTAAATGCAAGCCTCATGATTCATGAGATGGGAAAATTCAATGCTTTGTAAAATTAAAAGACCAGTGTAAGAAATGTTCAAATAATTTAATTTGTCAGAATATAATGAAACATTATGCAGGCATTCCAAAGGGAAACAACTGGGATTAAGTAATAACTAATTAAAAAGCACAACCAGAGTTATTCTACCTTATTTTTCCTTGGTTCTATGAATAAATAAACATCTTCTATGTACTTAGCACCTAGTTATCATACCAAAAAAAATTTAACTCAGGGCTGGGGTTGTAGCTCAGTGGTAAAGTGCTTGCCTAGCCCTTGTGAGGCACTGAGTTTGATCCTCAGCACCACATATACATAAATAAATAAATAAAATAAAGGTATTGTGTCCATCTACAACTAAAAATGTATTTTGAAAAATCTTTAAAAATTTGTAGACTTAATCCCATAAATTATCTTTTTTTTTTTTTTGTACTGGGGATTAAGCTCAGGGGCACTCAACCACAGAGCTACACCCCCAGCCCTATTTTGTTTAGAGACAGGGTCTCACTGAGTTGCTTAGCACCTCGCTTTTGCTGAGGCTGACTTCAAACTCGTAATCTTTCTGCCTTAGCCTCCCCAGCTCCTGGGATTACAGGTGTGTGCCACTGGGCCTGGCTATAAATAATCTTTTGATCTTTGGGTTCTTAGTACTTTTTAACAGAAGGAATAAAAACTGTAGAGTTTAAGATAATATCTTTGGCAAGTATCAGAAATCCACAAAGTAGTGATCACAAAAAGAAATTCAGTCGCTCGTATAACTGGAAAGTCTAAAAGTTACTGCTTCAGGCTTGGCTGAATTCAGGAGCTCAATTTTTAATTTTGTCCATGTCTCTCTATGATTCTCTCCTACTCTCCTCTCTAGGATTTGCTTATTTCTGCTTAACTTTATTCTTTAAAATGATTCCTTTCATATCATGAGCCATATGGCCACCACCACCTAGACCCATGTATTCCTCCTAGCTTAGTAACTCAAGAAGAAGAAGAAATCCATTTGTGGATAAATCCAAGAGGAGACTTTGGTTGGTTTCACTTTCATTTGAATCACTTGCTTATCTGTGATGTCAGGCATCACGACAGACAGTCCAGCAGGACTGTATCAGTGAGAGAAGATAGTTTCTTAAAAGCAGGAAGCTGTCAGGCCACAGAAGTGTCCTCTGCTCAATTACATTTTTGCTGAATCTATTCCCCCAGTTGAAAATCTCTCCCTTCCATTCAGCTGGTATGTATGTATGTATATATTTATTTATTGGCACCAGGGATTGAACCTAGGGGTACTCAACCACTGAGCCACATCCCCAGCCCTTTTTCTTTTTTTATTTAGAGACAAGCTCTCACTAAATTGCTTAAGCCCTCTAAGTTGCTGAGGCTGGCTTTGAACTTGTGATCCTCCTGTCTCAGCCTGGTGAGCCACAGAAGTGCACCACCACACCTGGCTTCAAGCCTTTTTACCTTGAATGAGTTCCTACATGTTCCCAGGACAAATTTCAAAGTATTCTCTAATGTGTTCCTTTGATAAGGATTCTGCTAATAAGCCATGGAGATGAAGATCCCCGATGGGAGAAAAGGCTAAAGGGCCCGCAGAAAACCCAACCTCTGGAGTTTGTGCCAATTATTTGAATTTTTAATGAACCGTGAGTAGTAAAACAAGATATTTTTAAACTTCTGGAAGCCCCAGTAAACCTAAGCCTATGTGTCTGAGCGTTGGCTTGTTTTGGGTTCGGAAAAAACAAATTTAGCAAGTAATAAGTATAGTTGGCTATCTTTGGGAGTGTGGGTGGGGGGATATATCACCAATTAAAAAAATCCATGATAGCAGGAGGGGTGAAAGACTGAGACTCGTCTCTCAGCTAATTGTCCCAATCAGGTTTTCCAAATTCCAAATTAATGTTATGCCATTACTATATTCAGATTGCCGGCTGATCCAGATGCAAGCTCTTGCTACCTGCATCCTGGTTGATTTAATGGATTTGTGCTCTGTTCGTGCCCCTAAGGCAGGAGGTCTGAGTGCCCCGGTGGGAGGGAGCTAGCCAAAAGGAAGGGAACAGAGTGATGGTGGGCAGAGTGAAGTACCATATTAGAGCGGATTGCATTTGCCTGTAAAGAAGCTTATGCTGAGTTTGAAAGCTCAAAGAATAAAAAAAAAATCATATAAAACGGGGTTGGATATTGACAAAGCAATAAGAAGCCTTCCCCAGCATTTCTCAAGAAGAGAAAGTCAATAGAGTTTGCATCCACCTGTCTTTCAGCCCTAACATCTGTGGAGATCTAATGAATACTAGCAGCTTAAAAAGCACAGTACGAGACCAGGGTAGCTAATACTAAGGCTGGTAAAAATGAGGGCTTACTTTAATGAGCCCCTGCCGAGCACCGGTTGTAATGGCTTTGCGTGTAATAACTCATTTAATCTGACCAATCCTCTTGTAAGTTGTCTCCACTTCACAGGTGAAGGATTGGAATTATAGAGTGGTCCCAGATCCTGCTCAAAGTCACTCAGATGGTAAATGATGGTACTGAAATTTGGACCCACTGAAATTTGGGTATACAGCTTGTGGTCCTACCCACTGCCTCTTATTGTCTCCTTATGACAAATTATTCCTCAAGATTAGTAGGAATAAAGCTGGGTTTCATTCAGCATTAGGTCCTTAGTACTTAGCACAAGGCCCGGGCCCCAGTGTCTAAACATCCATAATCATTACTCTTTGTTATTATTGTTCTAATTAGTTATACATGACAGTAGAATGCACTTTGATACATCATATATAGATGGAGTATAGTTTTTCATTCTTCTGGTTGTACAAGGTGTAGAATCATGTAGTCGTATATGTACAGAGGGTAATAATGTCCAATTCATTCTAAGGTCCTTCCTCCTCCCATACCCCCTCCCCTCCTTTCACTCCCCTCTACCTAATCTAAAGTAATTCTATTCTTCCCTAGCCCCCCACCTCTTATTGTGAATTAGCATTTGAATATCAGAGAAAACATTCATTTGGCTTTTGGTTTTGGGGATTTCCTTATTTCACTTAGTATGATATTCTCCAGCTCCATCCATTTACCGACAATTTCATTCTTCTTTAAGGCTAAGTAATATTTCATTGTGTGTGTGTGTGTGTGTGTGTGTGTGTGTGCGTATTTTCTTTATCTGTTTATCTGTTGAAAGGCACCTAGGTTGGTTCCATAGTTTAGCTATTGTTCAACATCTTTAGCAATTAGAGAAATGCAAATCAAAACTACTCTAAGATTTCATCTCACCCTCATCAGAATAGCAATTATCAAGAATACAAACAACAATAAATGTTGGAGAGGATGTGAGGAAAAGGTGCACTCATACACTGCTGGTGGGAAGGCAAATGGGTGCAACCATTATGGAAAGGGGGTTGGAGATTCCTCAGAAAACTGGGAATGGAACCACCATTTGACCCAGCTATCCCACGCCTTGGTTTATACCCAAAGGATTTAAAATCAGCATACTACAGTGATGCAGCCACATCAGTGTTTATAGCAGCTCAACTCACAACAGCTGAACCATGATCATTACTCTTGAATCCAAGAAAAACTTGCTATCTTTAAAGAAGAGTGAAATTATGGCATTCGCCAGTAAGTGGTTGGAGTTGGAGAATATCATGCTAAGTGAAATGTGCTAATCCCACAAAACCAAAGACTAAATGTTTTCTCTAATATGCTGATGCTAATTCGCAACAAGGTAGGGAGTACTAGGGAAGAATAGCATTACCTTTGATTAGGCAGAGAGAAGTGATGGGAGGGGAGGGGAGGGGTTGTGGAGATAGGAAAGATAGTAGAATGAAACAGACATTATTACTGTATGTATATATGTGACTGCATGATCAATGTGATTCTGCAACATGTACACTCAGAAAAATGAGAAGTTCTATCCCACCTATGTATCAAAATGCATAAATGCATTCTACTATCATGTATAACTAATTAAAACAAATTAAAAATTAATTAAAGAAGGAAGAACTACATAAATTTTTGCTTGATTGAAAAACTAAAAACCAGTAATATTTTGCTCCTTTCTTTCCTAACTCTATAGCATTTTGAACATCTCACTGAGGCTACTTGGGGTAGCCCCTGGGGTAACCAGTGCTCTAAGTTGCTTGGAACTCTTCAGCTGGCTCTAATTCCATAGCTGGAGATGGGGTCTGCAGCAGTATAAGAGTATCCCGAAGGCTTTGGAAGCATGCAGAGTCCTTTGATGGGTATCATCTAAAACTGGTGGAAGAATGGAGTTTGCCGCCATGTTCTTCTTGGATGTCAGCTAGATCACAAGGGAGCTTTCGGGAAAGAGGCTGCACAGCTGCAATTGGGGGACAAGATCTTGAATGCATGTGTGCTGGGGTTGCTCAGAGAGAGCATAAGAGGTCAGAGGGCATTGCAGTAGCCAATAGCTAGCTGTGAGGTTCATGGATCAAACAAACAAATGTAGAGGCAGAGAGTTCTCCAGGCGTGGAATTATTCAGAGCCAAAGAAGTGACTTTTTAAAAATTTGTTTTAATTAGTCATACATGACAGTAGAATGCATTTATGTACTTTGATGTATGATACGTAGATGGGATACAATTTCTCATTTTTCTGAGTGTACATGTTGCAGAATCATATTGGTCATGCAGTCACATATACACATACAGTAATAATGTGTGTTTCATTCTACTATCTTTCCTATACCCACCTCTACTTCCCTCCCCTCCCTCTACCTAATCTAAGGTGACGCTATTCTTCCCTAGTGACCCCCAGCCTTATTGTGAATTAGCATCCACATATTAAAGAAAACATTTGGCCTTTAGTTTGTGGGATTGGCTTATTTTGCTTAGCATATCGTTCTCCAACTCCATCCATCTACTGGCAAATGCCATAATTTCACTCTTCTTTAAAGCTGAGTAATATTCCATCGAGTATCTATACCACATTTTCTTTATCCATTCATCTATTGAGGGACACCTAGGTTCCATAGTCTAGCTATTGTGAATTGCGCTGCTATAAACATTGATGTGGCTGTGTCACTGTAGTGTGCTGATTTTAAGTCCTTTGGGTATAAACCAAGGAGTGATATAGCTGGGTCAAATGGTGATTCCATTTCAAGTTTTCTGAGGAATCTCCATACTGCTTTCCAGAGTGGTTGCACCAATTTGCAGTCCCACCAGAAATGTGTGAGTGTACCTTTTCCCCCACATCCTCACCAACATTTATTGTTGATTGTATTCTTGATGATTGCCATTCTGACAGGAGTGAGATGAAATCTTAGAGTAGTTTTGATTTGCATTTCTCTAATTACTAGAGATGTTGAACACCTTTTCACATATTTGTTGATCAATTGTATTTCTTCTTCTGCGAAGTGTCTGTTCAGTTTATTAGCCCATTTATTGATTGGGTTATTATTATTATTATTATTATTATTATTATTATTATTATTATTTTGGTGTTAAATTGCTTGAGTTCTTTATATATCCTGGAGATTGGGAGAGAATCTTTACCACATGTTCCTCCGATTAAGAAGCAACTTTTGAGCTGAAGGCAGAGGTAATAAAAAGCTTTTGCCTCTGGGGCAAAGCTCTTCATTTTCCTTTGCCATCATTTTTTTATATCTCAATAATAGAATTTAAAAATATACCAAGCTCTAAAAGTTATCTTAAGGATTTGTAAGGAAAATGTTTTAGTCAGTTTTTTTCGCTGCTCTGACTAAAAGATCTGACCAGAACAACTGTAGAGGAGGATAAGTTTACTGGGGGGCTCACTGTTTCAGAGGTCCCAGTCCACAGACAGCAGGCTCCATTCCTCGGGGCTCGAGGGGAGGCAGGACATCATGGAGGAAGAGTGTGGTGGAGGGAAGCAGCTCACATGGTGATCAGGAAGCAGAGAGACACTTCACTCTCCAGATACCCCAAGGCTCATCCCCAGTGCCCACCTCCTCTAGCCACACCCTATTCTCTTCCAGTCACCACTCAGTTAATCCCATCAGGAGATTGATTCACTGATTGGGTTAAGGCTCTCGTAACTCAATCATTTCTCCTCTAAACCTTCATTGTCTCACACATGAGGTTTTGGGCGACACCTCACCTCCAAACCATAACAGAAGACATTTGAAAAGTGCCTGGTGCAGTGCTAGGCATACAGTAGGTGCTCAATGGTTGGTGTTCATTGCTCCAAGTCAGGCTTTCTGAACCGCAGCAGTACTGACAGTTGGAGCTGGATATTTCTTTGTTTTGGTTGTTCAGAGCACTGTGGGATGTTCAGCAGCATTTCTGACCTCAACCCTGGTAGATACTTGCAATTTCCCCTCAGTAGTGACAATGAAAAATGTCTCTGGACATTGCCAAGTGTCCTATGGCAGGAGTGTGTGTCTTAGTTCATCTGTGTGACTTTTCTAAGAAAACACTTGAGATTGGGTCATTTATAAAGATTACAAGTTAATTTTCTCATAGTTCTGGAATCCGGGAAGTCTTTGATCAAAATGCCAATGTTTTGTTGTCTCATGATGTCTGTTCTCTCCTTCCAAGATGGTACCATGTTCTGCATCAAGGGGAAGGGAGTACTGCCATTCCTTACATGGTAGAAGGCAGAAGGGAAAGGAAATAAAACACCATATAAAGACTGTTTTATAAAGGCCTGAATCCCATTGGTAAGGGAGGAACCCTCAGGGCCCAGTCTCCTCTTAAAAGTCCACCTTCTGACATTGTCACTTTGACAATACACGAATTTGGGGGTGGGCACAATTTTGTGGTTTAAATTTGTCCCCAAATGCTTGTGTTGCCAAAGTGATGGAAGAGGTGGGCCTTTAAGAGGTGATTATCCATGAGGATGATTCCTTTATCAGTGAGATTAAACCCCTTACAAAAGAGGCTCCACGCAGTGTTTGGCCAGCCTCTCTAACACAAGGACACAGTGTTTTTCCCCTCCAGGGGATGTGGCCACAAGGTACCATCTCCAAGCAGAGAGCGGTTCTTGCCAGACAGCAAACATGCTGGAACCTTCGGTCTTGGACCTTCCAGCCTTCAGAACTGTGAGAAATAAATTTCTGCTTTCTATATTTCCTGTCTCAGGTCTTTTGTTATAGCAGCACCCTTGGACTAGGATGGGGTGGGAGTATCAGAAGCAAAACTGCCATCATCCTTCTCCCCATGAGTTAAACACCACTGGTCTAATTGGGAGAGGGAACAGTTCCCTCTGGTGCACTGGGCCAGAGAGTGGACACATTTCACATGTCATTCTGTTTTAAATGAAAATAGAAAATGCACAAGGAAAACACATTTGGGGTTTGGCCACCTTCCTGCTGGGTTCTGATTTTCTAACTGAATGGTGAGTCCCTAAAAGGAGAAAAAAAATCTGACAGAAATGGATGGAGCTGCAACTGACATTTTCCATGAGCCCTTTACAGGACAGGCTCCAACAGAGGAGGAGGAGAGCCGTGGGCTCTGGAAGATCCACACTGATCCTTCAAACGGTTCATTGCCTTTATTAAAGCTGTTGGGCTGCAGCTCATCTTTGTATTTAACTAGCTAATTAGAGAAACATGGTACCAAATACAGTGGGAATTCATTTAAATTACTTTCATTTAAATTGTAATGAAGAGTTCACTAATCATGAAGAAACCTGAAAAGGAGTTGCAAATATAAACTTTGATAGAACATACAGATGATATGCTCAGAAAATCTGCCGGCCTCCAAATGCTTGGGCATTATCTTTTATTTTATTTGGTGGGGAGGGTGGTGCTAAGGATTGATCTCGGGGGCCCTTGACCAGCTCCTTTTTATATTTTATTTAGAGACAGGGTCTCACTGAGTTGCTTAGTGCCTTGCTTTTGCTGAGGCTGGCTTTGAACTCGTGATCCTCTTGCCTCAGCCTCCAGAGCTGCTGGGATAACAGGCATGCCCCATCCTGCCTGTCTGGAATTATCTTTTAAGTAAGTTCATGCCATGGAGTGTATTCACTTGTAGGCAGAGTTACGCTATGGTTTAGATGTGAGGCGACCCCCAAAGGCTCGTGTATGCGACAATGCCAGAAGGTTCAGAGGTGAAATGACTGGTTTATGAGAGTTGTAACCTAATCAGTGGATTAATCCACAGATATGGATTCATTGGGTGGCAACTGTAGGCTGGTAGGTAGCGTGTGGCTGGAGGAGGTGGGTCACTGGGGACATGCTCTTCTCATCAGGGACAAAACATAAACCCCCAAAGCATGTCCCCAGTGACCTGAACTGCTTTTCCCCGCCATGTCCTTCCACCTCACCTTGGGCCCAGATCTCTGGAGTTGGTCCACCAAGGACTGAACCTCTGAAGCCATGAGCTAAAATAAACTTTTCTTCCTTTATGTGAGGTCTTTTGGTCACAGCAACAACAACAACAAAAGATCTGACTAAAACATACACTTCCTCCTCCGACTTACCAAAGACCATCTATATTCCTCTTTTAGACTATTTGCCAGGAATTTCCTGATAAAGCAAGATGGGAACTTTGGCAGTCTAAGAGCTGACAGGCTGTGGTTTTGCACGCTGACACACAGCATCTCTGCTTTACTGAATTTAACCATAGAGGCTTGCAGTGGCTAATGGTATCTTATAACCACAGTAACAGAAGCAGGAAATACAGCAACGGGGAAAGAACAATCCCCCTTTAGGCTTAGTGCAGTGAAAGTCCCTAAGCTGTGTGACCTAAGAGCCTCTAGGCTGTTGACAAGTTTTTTACCATATAAGGAACATAGAATGTACCCTCCAATAGAATTGCACCTACTCCCTTGCTTTGATGTACCACAAACTTGCTTATGATTTTCCTTACCACACCACATGCTCTTAATTCATATACATATGGTGCGCCCATTGAAGATACTTATGAAGTGGAACTGATATGATCACACACATACACACACACACACACACACACACAGAGAGAGAGAGAGAGAGAGAGAGAGAGAGAGAGAGAGAGAGAGAGGAGACTTCCTAATAACTTCCAAATAGCTCAGGGAGTGCAAAATTTGATTTCCATCTGTGATTACACCCAAGTAAAGGTGTTGCTAATGGGAAATAGCCTTGGGTTCTTGGAGCATTCAGAGCTGACCTGCTTCCTCTTCTCCTACCTTAGTGATGGCCTCTGCCTGTGCTTGACAACGAGGAGCCTGGTTTTCTACTGGGGAGGTTAAAAAAAATCTACCTTCCAGACATAGAACAGAGTGAGTGGGATACAAGGAACAGAAAAGTGACTTGGAGGCTTGCTCTAGCCGTAGTGATCTGAGAAGCAGTTCTGAGTCGAGTTCTAGCCTCAGGGACTGGGGGGTAGGAGAGGATGCTTGGGGTGGAGGGACCAGAGGAAAGCAGGACAGTAAGGGCTGTGATCAATTAAAGGAAGATGTCGGCCATTTCCCTTTGTAGAACTAGGGCACTACCTAGTAATGGTCAGGAGAATTATTAAAATTAGTGACAATAATAACATTACCATCAGGCACCATTGACGGATCACTGACGGTGAGTCTTTCACTGGGCAAAGCCCTTTGAGGGCAAGAACTCTCTGTCCTTATAGCACCCATGTGATATGGATGTTATTGTTCTCGGTGCAGTAGAAATAACAAGCTTCCCACTGTTAAGTAATAGGTCCTGACAGCACAACTAAATCAAGAACGCCATAATTGAACCACTGTGCTTAAGATCATCAGGCGGAGAGTTTCGATATTTGTTTTGCCATTAACTTCTTCTGACATTGGCCAAGTTTCTCATCGCCCACGGACTCATTTTTGTAATGCCTGGTGCTCAATAAAAAGGAATCAATTTGAATCGGTAGAATGGGGCCAGTTCTCATCGCTCTATTTGTCTCTCTGGATTGTCTTGAGGCTAAATGGGGAAATTTGAAAATATTTGGAAGGCAGTGGGCATAAAACAGATGTGAGCCATGATACCCGGGTGTGTCTGCAATGGGTAAATGGTTCTAGTCCCATAAACTCCCTGTGGTCAACCTGGTCTCCTTGATGACAAAAAGGGATTTTGAGTAACCTGGTCTTTTCGCTCCCACAGACTCTTAAGATGCATATTGTCCACTTCTCTGATTATTAGACTGTTTACTTTAAACCAAACTTTCCTTCAACACGGATTCATGGAAATGTGGGATGGGGTTGAGTGGATGCTCCAACTCAGAACATCTGGCCAGCTTTGTAAGGTCAGTTACTCTTTTAAACCTCCTTTACATGAACATGAGGAAAACCCTCAGCCTCACTGTTTGACATGAGATCTGAAGATGGCTCAGAAGATCCTGTCACAGAAATCTAGGCCAGAGATGGGCTTTAAAACTATACTCTAAGGAAACATGACAAAATGATATAACCAGATGTGGCATTTCAATTCCGCAATCATGAACCATTCAGGTGGCCATTTCTGCTTTCTGAGAGCTGATAGCCATTCATCTGTACAAGAAGGCACTTCACCGTGGTGACGTACAGTAGCCGGCTGATTCATTTGCCCTGGTTTTTCTTGCTACTGTGTCATTTAGTATCATTAACAATTAACGTTACTTGGAAAGACATTCCGATTCTCATTTTTACTTCAAGGTGGGTAATTCTGTATGAATTCCGTAGATAATTTTCTTTTTCTTTGGCAACAGATAAGCTTAGCCTCAGTTTGTTTGAAATTGCTGACAGCTGCGTATAAACATTTAGGAACCAATCCTGGTCATCCCTGATTCATAATATACATTGATCTTGGCCATTTTTAAAGCCTGTTTTTCCTCTCTTTGCATCTTCTATCTGCCGTTCAAGTAGAACCTTCCTACTGTTCAAGCATCATAGACTCGTGGCAGTCTTTCTGTAACTCCAAGTGGATTTTGATGGGAAATTAAAAACCTTCTGTGACTGTCAAATGAGCAGAAGACCCCAGGTGACATGGGGTGCAAGTTATCTATTCCCAGAGTAAGAAAATGTCCCTGTGTACAAACCCATTTGCCTTATGTACATTCACCCCCTCTAACTTCTGTAGCACACTGTCCATAGGATTTGGGACCCTCTGACATGCAGGAGTTTTGGGCCCTGGATTTGGGTCCAAACACTGCCCTCTGCCTGTTTAAGTCATGTGACCTATGAGAGCTGACAATTTTTCCAAGCTTCCTTTTCCTCATCTACAAGTGCAGAAAATAATACAAACTCAGGTTTTATTAAATCAGCTCAACACATAGTAGAAGCCCAAGCATTAACAGCCTATATTGCTAATATCAGTTATTATTATTATCACAGCTGTCATTAGTCTTATTTGTATGTGATGTATAGTTTCTTGTTCTAGCGGCTATAAATCAAAATGGGAATTGGTTAATTTTTGGAAGGATACCTAATTTCTTTCTTTTTCTTTAATTTTTAAAATATGACTGGATCATAATATTCTCTTAAATTTATTTTATTTGTTGCCTTTAGATATACATGACAATGGAGTGTATTTCGACATATTATACATACATGGAGTATCGCTCATTTTAATAAGGATCCCCCTTTTGTGGCTGTACATGATGTGGAGTTTCACTGTGGTGTATTCACATATGAACATAAGAAAGTTATGTCTGATTAATTCTACTGTCTTTCCTATTCCCATCCCCCCTCCCTTCCCTTCATTCCCCTTTGTCTAATTCAATGAACTTCTATTATCCCCCCCCCTTATTATATGTTAGCATCAGCAGATCATTCGCATATTTGGCCTTTGGATACCTAATTTCTTAAAACTGATCTGATTGAATTAGTTTATCTTAGTCTAATATGGCAACTTTGTTGTTTCAGACTAAAAATTGGACTTAGAGAATCCCAAATTACAGATTTTTTTTTTTTTTTTTTTTTTTTTTTTTTGTGGGGGGTGTGTATACTGGGGATCAAACTCGGGGGCCCTTAACCGCTGAGCCAGTTCTCCAGCCCTATTTTGTATTTTATTTAGAGACAGGGTCTCCCTGAGTTGCTCAGTGGGTTCACTAATTTGTTCAGGCTGGCTTTGAACTCACCATCCTCCTGCCTCAGTCTCCCAAGCTGCTGGGATTGCAGGCATGCACCACTGTGCCCAGCTTAGAATATTTTAAAGAAGTATATGTGTTGTCAAAAAGGAACAACAACAAGAAAAATATGGTCATCAGAACAAAAGCTGCTCAAGTTAGGAACAGTAGCCATCTTTCAGAATAAATGGGATTGGGTTAAAATACAAGTATTGTTAACATCTGAACAAAGGCTTCTTTAGTCGAAAGTTTTAAGCACTAGACACCCTTCAGGTATCCCCTCACACTGTGAATTTGCTGCTTGTCATGAAAGGTATAAATATGCATTGTTAGTTTCCCAATCACAGCCTGTCATGGTGGGATTGGGACTGACAGGGTACATCCCTACAGATGTACATGCAGCCTGCCTTGTGACTTGTTGGACTCAGGCTTATATTAACTTTTATCTGCTAAGTAATGAGCACATCAGTTTTTTAATATCGCAGAAGTTTCATCTTGAAGCCTTTCCTATTTTTATTACTAGAATCATCCCCACCTCGGTCCCTCCCTTCCCCGCATGTAATAAAACAAAAGCTACCTGGTGTATTACACAACTCAGGATTTCATTAGATCCTGCTGGGTGGGAAAGACTATTTACACAGAGACAGAAGAGCATGCCTTTACAAGATGATTTCATAGAAGCAGAATGGGGTTTTATAGAATAAAAATAGATCTTTTCCCATTTATGGGCCAACTAGCTGGGCCAGCTTCCTCTTTCTAGAAGTCAGAGCATTTCCCTGGACTTGAGAATTCTCTGAGAATGTTTCCATGTCCCCAGGAAATGGATGCATGCTGGGGTCATGGTATATGCATGGCCATCTCTTTTTTTCTATGTACCTACCTACCTGCATCATGGGAGAAATGAGACCACTTAGGCGACTCTGTACTCTGTTAAAGCTTTTTTTTTTTTTTTTTTTTTTTTTTTTTTTTTAAGACTACTGGCTCCAATCTAGGATGAAATAAAAGTACCCCTACCCAAATGTTTAAGTTCTTCTTTGTTACTCCATATTCTCTAAGTTAACCAATTAAAGTGCTGCAAATCTGAACTTTTATCTAGTTCAACTTAAGCAGAGTTGTAAAAACACACCTTTCTCCCAGTTATCCTTCTATGATTATTTCAAGGTTCAGTTCTCCATCATGTGTGGATTAGAGGTTTATAAAATTTATTTTACTTGCATGCTCCCTGAAAGAATTTCCAAAAACTGTGTGACTACTTGTGTAAAGTCAGCACTTAATTTTGTTTTTCGTGAAAGTTTTAATAGTTGCGGATATTGTAATTTCTGGCACGTTCTCAGTATTGACATTTAAAAGTATAGCTGTGATCTCAATTTTTAAACAACACAATATTTACTTGATTTTTTGATCATCCAATTAAAATTTATAAATAAATTCTTCAACAGTTGGAAAATTTGCTTCTTTTGTTCCCTCACAGAATTACAGATATAGCATTTTTGAAAGAATTTTATATTTCTTTATTTATATTTCTATTATATTGTGTGTTTTTTAATTTTATACTTCTATGTGACAAAAATATGTATACAAACTTAAATTACTTTTTAACTACATATGATCCTAAGTACTTAAGTATTTTAGTTCCCTTTTGATTGGGCAATCATTACAAGAATTATTAATGCACAATTTTCCAAAACAAAAAAATGTATTACAAATTTTATAAGTAATCTTTAAATAATTACTGAAATTTAAAAAGTAAAAATTTCATTGAAAATTTATATTTCTTGGATGGGCTGTTTTTTTTTTTCTTCAAACAGTTTATAAATATTTGGCAAATATTATCATCATTTTCTAGAATGGGACATGATACAGCATAGATTTGATTGCCATTTTTTTATGTTATAGCTGTATATGTTGACAAAGTTTGTTTGTATAAATGAGTAGGTGGGAATAGATGGACTTTTGTCATAGCAATATCATTAATTTCCTTATATTTAATTTATGTGCCCTGATTACATGGTTATCTATCATCAAAATTTATTTTAGTTTATTTTTAATTTTTAAGAATTATTTTAGCTTTCTCTTTATACATCAAAAATTATTTTTTTAATGCTTTATCAACTGATGAGGACTTTTAATTTTATTGAAAGCAAAACACTGAAAATCTCCTTATGTCCAAAAAAAGTATATTAGCCAGGCATAAGGCTCCTCACTTTTTCAACAGAGTACCAACATTTCAAATGATTCTTTTTCTTTAGTGCCTCAAGTGTGTTGTAAATCTACTGAGTGGTAAGATTTGGGATGGTATGGAAGGATGCTTTTCTTTAAAATGTGAGTAGACGATCATTATAATTTGGATAGTCAATGTTCCCCAAAGGCCAATATGTTCCAAGTATGGTCTCCAGGGTGGTGCTGGGGGGGGGGGTGAACCCTGGGGGAGGTGGGATCTTGGGGGATTCATTAAATCAAGGGATTGTTGGCCTCTGAACCCCTCCTCTGTTGCTCTCTTTTCCTTTCTGACCTTGACATGAGCAATTTTCTGTCACATACTTTCACTATTTGGTGTCCCCACCCGGGGCTGGAATCTCTAAAACTGTGAGTCAAAATAAACCTTTTTCTCTTTATATGTTAATTACCTCAAGTGTTTTGTTATAGTCATTTTTTTAAAGTTAAATGTGATTAAAAAAAGAAAGCACTGTCTTCAGAGTCAGGGCATTCTCAGGAAGACAGATTTTATGCAAATATATACATAAAGATTGGGAAATGTGATTTTTTTTTTTTTTTTTTTTTTTTTTTTTTTGGCACCAGGGATTGAACTTATTGGCGCTTAACTGCTAAACCACATCTGCAGCCCTTTTTTTATATTTTATTTAGAGACAGGGTCTTACTGAATTGCTTAGGGCCTCCATAAATTGCTGAGGCTGGCTTTGCACTCTTAATCCTCCTGCCTCAGCCTCCCAAACTGCTGAGATTACAGGCCTGGGCCACGGTACCCTGTGGGCAATTCGAAATTTATTTCCTTAAAATTACCCATGCCCGTGTGCTCATCAGAATTTCTGAATCCTTCTAGATTATATGCATGCCCATGTTTGGATATGCTGGGTTATATTGATTTCACCTGTAGGAGTCCTTGGCCCATTCTACAAAGCAAAGGAAAGTGGGGGTGGAGAGAGAGAGAGAGAGAGAGAGAGAGAGAGAGAGAGAGAGAGAACAAATTTCATCTTAAAGTAAGTTGCACTCTGCCCAGACTATCATGAACAGAGGAAATAACACATTTTGAATTCGCACAAATCATACCGTCTACATAACCAGTGATCAAAAGGACCAAGTCCAGAATGCTGGGATCATAAGTGAATCCAAAGCAAGCCTCACCACTCCTTCCTCCCTCTCAGGAGATTTCCAGCCACTTATTTCAGAAGGGTTTCCAGCAGGTCTTGGACCACATTTCCAAAGGCAGGGGGTGGGGGGACTCAGGAGAGGGACAGGCATCACACACTTGTCCCCATCCAAGAGGTTTGGATGAAGAAAGAAAAGTGATCTCCTTGCACATCCCTGTCCCCAGGGCCTAGGTCCCCAGGACACCTTTGCAGCCTTTGCCAAAGAAGCGCCAGAGGACAAAGAGAAAACCACTCACGATCAACGGGCCCCGGTTGTTTTCTCGGTACTTGTTCTGGAAGAAAATGTAAACCACGGTGGCGGCCAGAGAGTAGAGGAAGGCGAAGACGGCGACCGTGACGAAGAACTCGGCAGAGGACGAGGAGTCGCCGATCAGAGCCAGCTTCTGGCGCTCCTTGCCCTCGCAGGTGGGCACCTCGAAGGTCACCTGGTGCAACCTACACGGCCGGACAGAGGAAGAGGCTCTTTAAGGGCTCCCAGCTCTGGTGTCCTGGACCCTGGCTATGTCCCCCAGCTCCTTCCTCTTCTGCTTTGAACTGTCACCTGATTGCAACCTCCATGCCAGCCCCCCCCCCCCCCTTTTGGGGGCTTCTCAGTTATGCCAAGCATGGTCCTGAGTGTCTGGTCATGGACAGCTCTCTTTCCCTAAATGACTCTGCCCCTGATCTTTCCCATGCTGTCTCCTTGGTATTCAGGCATCAGCTTGAACACCCTCCTGGGAGAGGATTTGGCTGAGCATTGATCAAGAGTAGTTCCGTTGGCTGGTTGAGGGAGCGCGTGCCTGTCATCCCAGCCACTGGGGAGGCTGGGGCAGGAGGATGGCAAATTTGAGGTCAGCCTCAATCATTTGGTGAGGCCCTAAGCAATGTAGTGAGACTTCATCTCAAAATAAAACATAAAAGGATCTGGGGGGACTGGGATTGTGGCTCAGTGGTAGAGCGCTTGCCTTGCATGTGTGGGGCACTGGGTTCAATCCTCAGCACCACATAAATAAATAAAATAATAAAATAGAGGTTTTGTGTCCATCTACATCTAAAAAAATTTAAAAAAAAAAGAGCTGGGGATGTGGCTCAGTGGTTAAGTGCCCCTGGGTTCAATCCCCAGGACCAAATAATGATGATGATGATGATGATGATGATGATGATAATAATAATAATATAAAAAGTAGCTCTTTTGCTTTAGACATCTTCCACCACATCACACTGTTTAATCTTATTTGCAGCAGTCATTACCAGGCAATGACTGGTCATGAATGAGTCTCTTATCTCCATGACAGTGGGGCATCTTGGTTTTCTTCTCAGTATCCCCCAAATCCAGCCTCTGTTAGGCACTCAGTATTTGGAGAAGTAAATGAGCATTCTTTTTTTTTAAATTATTTTTTTAGTTGTCGATGGACCTTTATTTTATTTGTTTACACATGGTGCTGAGGATTGAACCCAGTGCCTCACACATGCTAGGCAAGTGCTCTGCCACTGAGCCACCAGCCCAGCCCCCCGTGTGAATGAGCATTCTCAAGTCTGTCTATCAGGATGACTGATAGTCTGATAGTCCTAATTAGATGGGGCTTTTAAAACTTCTACTTTAAAAAGAAAGTTCTATCTTTTTAAAGTAGAAGTTTAATAGATTGCTTAATAGATTGCTTGGTAGAGAAAAATAAGATGCTAGAGCGATGGTTTCTGCTTAGCCAATGTCACCTAAGGAAGGTGACATCCAATAGTTTATGGCGTGAACTAGAACAAAGTGGTCAACTGGAACTCAGTCTAGAAACCAGTTCTCCAGAAAGGACCAGGAGGGAGGCACCTGGACAAAAAACATGAAGGAGGCTTATTTATATCAATAAAGCATCACTTGGAAAATTATGCACCTGGAAATTCACAACTTATCCTTAGAATTTTTTTTTTTTTTTTTTTACTAAGCAAATTTTGGTCTTTTTCAAATAGATTGTTGTGCACATTTTCTTCCAATTTAGATAGCAATGGTCATGATTAAGTAATAATGATAATGACAACTAACATATTGGAACATTTCTTATGCACCAAACACTTGGGTTTTGAATACATGATTGAATTTAATGCCCACGATGAACCTGATAATGTAGTAACTTAACTGCACTTTCCCTTTGCAGATGAGGAAACCGAGGCGTACAAGAGTCAGGTAATTCTTCCTAAGGAACGTAGCTCATGATTATTGAGCCAGGGATTTAAATCTGCTTCTGAGTTCAGAGTCGGACCTTTTAACATCTATGCTAACCTGTTTATATTAAGTAATGAAGACATTAACTCGCAGGAATTTTTTTTTTCCAAAGTGAAACCTGTGGACTAATGGCCTTAGAAACTCTAGGCATTCTAGCATACAGTCAAGGGCCCCATTTCAGACTTCCTGAAACCTCTAGGAGAGAGCCTAGTTGGCAGCTAGAGCAGACAAAAATCCAGTTCACTTAATTTTTTTTCTTTTTCTCTTTCTTTTCTTTCTTTTTTTTTTTTCTTTTTGGTACCAGGGCTTGAAACTACAGGTGCTTAACCTCTGAGCTGCATCCTCAGTGCTTTTTATTTATTTATTTATTTTGAGGCAAGGTCTCACAAAGTTGGTTGGGTCCTTGACTAGCCTCAAACTTGTGATCCTCCTGCCTCAGCCTCCTGAGTCACTGAAATTATATGCATGGACCACTATGTCTGGCTTGCCCTCCCTTCCTTCCTTCCTTCCTTTCTACTGGAAATGGAATCCAGGGGTGTTTTACCACTGAGCCACATCCCCAGCCCTCTTCATTTTTTAATTCAATTTAATTTTATTTAAATTTTTATTCATTCATTTATGTATTCAGAGACAAGGTCTCACTGAGTTGCTTAGTTCCTCGCTAAGTTGCTGAGGCTGGCTTTGAACTCACCATCCTCCTGCCTCAGCCTCCTGAGCTGCTGGGATTAAAGGTGTGCACCACCATGCCCAGCCAATTGCTTTATTTCTTAAAAGCATTCATTTTTTTTTGTTAGTTCTTTCTTTAGTAAAGCAGTAAACAAACAATCTACAAAGTCCTTTTGATTTTCCTTGTGGCTATGGAGCTTGTCCACAGTCCTTTCCTTAACAAACACTGAGGTGTTCAGCTGCAGTAAAATTCAGGAGGTGGTTATTTGGCAGAGCCCCTTTTCTGCCTTGCTGGGTATACGGAAATATTCCTCAACAATTTGTCCTGTAGGAATATTTAAAAATGAGGGAGATTGAAGAGGTAGGTACTCATGTCAATTCTGAAACAGGTGATTCCGAGTTCACACCCTTTCTCTGTGTTTAATGTCATTCACTTAACACATTTTTTGACAGTCAGCAACTCTATGCTTTACACAATGGCTGATGCTGGGGTGGGGTGAGGAATAAGCAGATGGAATGATCTCTGTTTAGCTTGAACGAAGCTATTTCCTTTACAGAGAGATGATAGATTTTCTGAGAGGAGCCTTTGCCCAGTCTGGGGGTGGGAGGGTCCGGGTAAACCTCCCTTGTGAGAGCCATCCTTCCTCTGCAGCTTGAACATGAGTAGAAATTACCCGGATCTAAAGTTAAGAAAGGAAGCGCAATAAGATCCCATTTTGCATTCACTAGATTGACAACACCAGACAAGATTACAGGATGGCAGTCTTAACAGGCGTTGGTGGGGATGTGGGGAAATTGCAGTGATCATATGTGGTCCATGGGAACGTCAAATGGAGTGCCCACTTTGGAAGACAGACCCTGGCAGTTCTTCAAATAGTCATACACAGAGGCATCATAGGATCCGATTCCACCCCTGAGATGCATATGGGAGAGACATACTATTTGGTTACATAAAACTTGTGCCAGAATGTCCACACGACATTATTCATAACAGCTCCAAAGTGGAAATAAGTCAAATGTCCATCAACTGATAAAAGGGTGCAGTGTATCCAGAGGTTGGGATGTCATTTGTCAATGAAAAAGTAACCCACCTCAAGATCAGTGGGTCTCCACTGTGACAGTTCCCTTGACTCAAATGTGGAATCTGGGTCTGAATCTGTGCGCGGGGGAACAACAGGAGTGGGAGAGTAACTAATTGTTCTTTTTCAGGACCATCAGTTGAACAGCAGTATCTTTTCCCTTGCTAACTCACTACGTTGACTCGGAGAAATTGTTAATTGTGCTTGTGTGCACATGACAAAAACAAACAAACAGACAAAAAACAACTTAAAAATCTGCTTTGCTAGGAAACAATCAAAAACGTGAAGAGAGAGAAAATCTTTGTCACCTGCACCTGGGATACAGCATTAATCTCCAGGATATATAAAGAACTCAGAACACTTAACACCAAAAAATCAAATAACCCAATCAATAAATGGGCAAAGGAACTCAACAAACACTTCACAGAAGAAATAGTCAACACATGTATGAAAAAAAATGATCAACATCTCTAGCAATTAGAGAAATGCAAATTAAAACTACACTGAGATTTCATCTCCAGTCAGAATGGCAATTGTCAGGAATACAAGTAACAGTAAATGTTGGCGAGGATGTGGGAGAAAAGGTACACTCATAAGTTGTTGGTGGGACTGCAAACTGGTGCAACCACTCTGGGAAGCAGTATGGAGATTTCTTAGAGATCTTGGAATGGAACCACCGTTTAATCCAGTTTTCCCACTCCTCAGTATATCCAAAAGACTTAAAATCAGCACATTATAGTGATGTAGCCACATCAATGTTTATAGCAGCTCAATCCACAATAGCTAAGCTATGGAACCAACCTAGTGCCCTTCAACAGATGAATGGATAAAGAAAATGTGATATCTATACACAATAAAATATTACTCAGCCTTCAAGAAGAATGAAATGATGGCATTTGCTGGTAAATGGATGGAACTGGAGACTACCATGCTGAGTGAAATAAACCAATCCCCTCCAAAACAAAGGCAGAATGTTCTCTCTGATATGTGGATGCTAACCCACAATAAGTGTGGGAGGGAAGAATAAACCATTGGATTATACAAAGGGGAATGAAGGGAAGGGAGGGGGATAGGAATGGGAAAGACAGTGGAATGAATCGGACATAACTTTCATATGTTCATATATAAATAACAACCAGTGAAACTCCACATCACGTACAATCAAAAGAATGGGAAGTTATAGGGGCTGGGGTTGTGGCTCAGTGGTAGAGTGCTTGCCTCACATGTGTGAGGCTCTGGGTTCGATCCTCAGCACCACATAAAAATAAACAAACAAAATAAAGGTATTGTGTCCATGTACAACTGAAAAAAAATTAAAAAAAAAGAATGAGGAGTTATATTCTGTGTATGTATGACATGTGAAAATACACTCTCATATCAAAAAAGAACAAATAAAAAATTTTTAAAAATCTGCTTGGCTTATTACTATCTGAGCAGTTAGCCCAATAACTCTGCTGGGATGAGATGAGAAGAAAGAGATCAAATGGAAGTGACGTTCTAAACCAGTGCCTAATCTAAGGAAAGGGGTGGAGGACGATTTATAAAGGAAGAGTATGGCAGAAGAAATAGTCAACAAATATATGAAAAAAAAATGATCAACACCTCTAGCAATTAGAGAAACGCAAATTAAAACTACACTGAGATTGAGTATAATAATTCATGTCATTCAGTGTTTTGAATGCTGCAAACACACATATACACAAGAAGGTTCTCTTAAGCAACAGTTATGTTTATATATAAATATGGCATGTATGTGTGTATATATAAAAACCGTGCTCTCTCTCTCTCTCTCTCTCTCTCTCTCTCTATATATATATATATATATATATATATATATATATATATATATATATATATATACACACACACACATATATATAACTGCTACATATATTAATTTGAAAGAGGAGAATTTATAGTCAGCATGTGTTTTGCAGCTATAATCACTGTAGAATGAGGTCTCATTAATTTTAGAACCTAAACTAGGGGGAAAACTGTCTCATAGAGATAGAGCCTATCCGTGGCCAGCATCTGGAAGCTGGGGATCCCTCTGATCTTGCAGAGAGCAATTGCTGAGACTGTGAAAGGTACCAAATCCAATTTGTTGATTTCAAATGTATGATTCCCTTCTCGGCTGACCTGACCCAATCAAGGGGTAATTGAATCTGGCTGGGTTTTACTGCATACTGCATTCTATCAACGAAAGCCCTCCATTTTACAGTAGTTTCCTTGAGGGGGAAGAAAAAAAGCAACTTTTGATACCAAGGCCTAAATGGGGCTATTTAAAGCATTTCACGGATTCGCCAATTAACTGCAAGGAGCTACTAAGCACCTGCGGTTTTCAGTTCTGTTTGTAGGACCTGGAAAAATCGTCAATGTACCTATCTCTTCAGAGAACTGGAAAGGGACAAACTGGTACTTATTTGTTAAGAACCAATGACATTTTTCTACCTCTAGGCAGTGGGCTAGTTCTTTAGCTAGCTGTATCTCAATTAATTCTGATTGCAACTCTCTTAGATAATACTGTCACTAGTTTTTAGATGAAGAAGTGATGCTTGACATGAGCAGTCAGCTTGCCTGAGGTCATTTGGCATCCACCAGGAGAGCAGAGATTGTCTCAACTGCAAGTAGATTAGGAGGAGCTCACATTAAGGACTACCTCACATTTCTACCTCGCAGCTTGAAAATGACAACATCCTTTAATGTCTTTTTTATTTTTTATTTTTTGGTATCAGGGATTGAACCCAAGTGCACTCAACCCCTGAGCCATATCCCTGGTGCTTTTTTATATTCTATTTAGAGACAGCATCTCACTGAGTTGCTTAGGGCCTCGCTAAGCTGCTGAGGCTGGCTTTGAACTTGTGATCCTCCTGCCCCAGCCTCCAGAGCCCCTGGCATTACAGGTGGGTGCCACCACTCCAGGCTGCATCCTTTAATTTCCGGCTGAATGTATGCACACAAATGACCACACCATCTCATCTAATGGTAGGCTGAGAATTTATACTAAACGGATTCTAAACCAATATTCCTTCTGCTTCCACCTTGAAATATGTGAATCAGGCATTTTACAAAGTCCCCAGCAATGACGGAGCTGCTCCCTGAACGCTGATCAATAGAAAGGCATTTAAAACTCCCTGGTTTTCAAACCTTGTCCTGGGATATTCTATCATTTGCCTTAGAACCAAGCAGAGGGCAAAGGAACTGCAGTTGGGATCATCATAATGTGATTCTGTATAGAAAGGGAGACATTCTGCTAAGGATAGCACATATTCATCTGTAGGTCCCACGGGTTGATGCCAGTCATCTGGTAATAAAACTTTTGAAATGAATGACAGTATCTTTCACCAGGGGTGGAAGAAAACAGGACTAAAGCCCCTAGCAATATATTTAGGAGTGACTCAGTGTCACATCCTAAGGACAGCGACCCAGCTGCTTTTAGGAGCAAAGTGGGAAATATTTAGGGTGTCAGGGAACATAGTGCTGTCACTGAATTTCTGATAGCTATAATGAAATTGGCCGGGAAGATCAGAGGGCAGCTGGCCAATTATAGTTCTCAGCACGGTTTTCTCGTTATCCGATCATCTTCTATAGGTTCTGTTTCAAATCCCATTTAACAGTCGAAAGGGACTTTAATCATCTTGCTCCAACTTTTTCTCTTCCCAATATGAAACATTGGCCATTGTCTGGTTTTAGATCGACTTTCTATTTAAAAAAACCTTTTTTTTTTTTTTGCTAGTCCTATGTGCTGTGTACAAATGTAATGAGTACATTTGGGTGTGCATTTGCACACACATACACACACACACACGAGCACATCTACTGCTTACTGTGCTCATATCATTTACAAGATAAATCACTGTAAAATCCTGAGCGCTTATGCGTTTTCAAATGCTACCTTTTCAGTTTCTTTTTCTCCCCAGTAGATCTTTCCATTTCACAGACAGAAAAATTGCAAAGAATCACAGAGTTGGCATAGAGAAGGGGCAAAACCCAGACCCAGGCTTTCTGCTACCCAGCTCCAAGTTGTTTGGGGTGTGGACTGAATTCCTCTAACTTTCCCAAACTGCTGTCTCCCTATGCTCACATCCTTCCTTTATTCATTCAACAGGGATTTATTGAATCCAGTGGGACTGTCAATAGAGACCATTAGTCGGGGAGACAATGAGTGATGGGGACTGGGAACGGAGATTATCTAGTGGTTGAAAGCACAAACCTTTCCTTGGGTGCTTATCCCTACCTAGAACAGTGGTAGGGATTTTTTTTTTCTTTTGGTACCGAGGATTGAACCCAGGGGTTCTTAACCAGTAAGCCATATCTTCAGCCCATTTTTTTTATTTTGAGACAAGGTCTCACTGTGATGCTTAGGGCCTTGCTATGTTGCTGAGGCTGGCTTTGAACTCGTGATCCTCCTGCCTCAGCCTCTGAGCCACTGGGATTACAGGTGTGTGCCACTGTGCCTGGCTGCTGATAGGGATTTTATGTCTACCACTGCTGGATGCCAATCATCAGCTGACATTTACTGAGCATCTACTAGGCCAAGCATAATGTTAAATGAATTTACATATTATGTCATTTAAACCTACAAACACGAGGAAGAAGACTATTATCTTATAGTACTCTTCCTGTAGAAGTGAGGAGACTTAGTGACATAAGGACTTGAAATGGAGCGAATCAGGCCTCAGACCTCTTGCTCTTAATCTCCCATATTGTGGAAAAAGAAATACACACACACACACACACACAATGCCACTAATTATTTTTAGGAATCACATATTTGCTGGCCATTATAGTCTCATGGTAAGTCACCTCCTGCTGGCTTCTCCCAGGGTCTTTTAGCAGCTAATTCTCTCACTTGTCACTTTCAGTGATTTCTCAGCAGGTCATGGAATGAATCAAGGGTACTGTGACCATTTGTTTCCCTGTTCCCTGCTTGACAGGTGATTTTAAGCTGGTTCTAAAAAATCTCATTGATGGGAGCAAGTTCCCTTTATATCACTGGCATCTCACAGGCATATTTTTATGTTGTGATCAAAATCTGGGGAGAGGCCTGTTTTCACAAAGCCCGTGTTTAGGATCATACAGGGTAGAAATGACAGAAGAGTTCCAGTTCTGGTCAGAGATCAGACCCAGGAACATGCCCATTGTGGTGAGAACTGAGAGTCAGCCCCAGCAACGGGGCTCAGGTCACTGAAGATGCAGAAATGTGGCCAACAATTCTAAGAATAAATATTCAACACCTATAGCAATTAGAAAAATGCAATTAAAATTATACTTAGATTTTACCTCACTACAACAAGAATGACAATTATCAAAAATACAAGTAACAGTGAATGTTGGCGAGGATGTGGGGAAAAGGCACACTCATCCATTGATGGTGGGACTGCAAATTGGTGCAACTACTCTGGAAAGCAGTATGGAGATTTCTCAGAAATCTTGGAATAGAACCACCATTTGACCCAGCTATCCCACTCCTAGGTTAATACCCAAAGGACTTAAAATCAGCACACTGTGACACAGCCATATCAATGTTTATAGCAGCTCAAACCATAATAGCTAAGCTATGGAACCAACCTTGGTGCCCTTCAACAGATGAATGGATAAAGAAAACGTGGTGTGTATATATACAATGGAATATTACTCAGCCATAAAGAAGAATGAAATTATGGCATTTGCAGGTAAATGGATGGAACTGGAGACTATCATGCTAAGTGAAATAAGCCAATCCCAAAAAATGTTCTCTCTGATACATGGATGCCAACCCACAGCAAATGGTGGAGGGGAAGAACAGAAGTTCACTAATTAGACAAAGGGGAATGAAGGGAAGGGAGGGGGATGGAAATAGGAAAGACAGTGGAGTGAATCCGACAGAACTTTCCTATGTTCCTGTATTATCACACAATCAGTGAAACGCCACATCATATACATCCACCAGCCTGGGATCCTAAATAGAATAAGATACATTCCATGTTTGTAAAAATATATCAAAATAGATCCTCCTGTCACATATAACCAAAAAGAACGAATAGAAAAAATAAAAGATGGCAACAAGGTTGAAGCCTTCAGCTTGCAGAAGGGATTGGACAGTTTGTCTTAAAGGCAAGACTCCCTCACTGAGCGCTGTCAAGGATCAGTGCACCTGGGACATCTCTGCTGAGGCACAGAGTCACCATCAGACTGGACCCAACATCCCTCGGGGCAGAACATGAAGTAACCCAGTATGCAAGCTCCCTTCTAGGACAGCCTTCCTGTGTGCCCAGGAAGGTCCTCTGGACATGGATGGTACTTCCACACCCCCATCTGCTAGACCTCGAGGATGCCTGTCTTCAGATGACTGCCCTTGTGTCGGTAGCCTGAATCCTTTCTTCAGACATTTCAGTTCTAACCTGGGCTGAGTCAAAAGCAGTTTCATCTCCAAGCCTCTCAGCGTCAGTATAATCCCCCATCAATATTTTCTTGGAATTGAAGAAAAACTAAGGGAAAGACAAAAGTTTCTACTTGTATTTTTCCATACAATGGGGGCCTTTCTCTCTGATTTGTTTATGTATTGAGTGTATTAAAATTTGATTGTCACCACAGAAGGAAATATCCGTTACATTTTGTCCTCTCCACTTTACTAACAGTGAACCTAAGTTTTCTCCCTGCAGAGAATTGAGCTAGACATTGGAAAGTGTAGTCAAGGTTGCCACAAACAATACACCGTTTTCCTACACTGTTAGTTGTGCTTGTGCATGGGAGGAGGGAAAAATCACTGCCTCTGTCCCCCGCCCCCAGCATATGCCTGCCATCTTATGTGCCCAAAAGATATTTATTCAATTTATTGAAAGTATGTTGTGCTGTTAGGATGCTTTTTAAGTTCATCTCCTGCACACTTGCGTGAGCGCACGCACACACACACATTTGTATTTGTGTAGATAGACATTTCTCTGATAGAGCAAGATGGGAACTTTGGCAGTCTAAGAGCTGACAGGCTGTGGTTTTGCACGCTGACGCACAGCATCTCTGCTTTACTGAATTTAACCATAGAGGCTTGCAGTGGCTAATGGTATCTTATAACCACAGTAACAGAAGCAGGAAATACAGCAACAGGGAAAGAACAATCCCCCTTTAGGCTTAGTGCAGTGAAAGTCCCTAAGCTGTGTGACCTAAGAGCCCCTAGGCTGTTGACAAGTTTTTATCATATAAAGAACATAGAATGCACCCTCCAATAGAATTGCACCTACTCCCTTGCTTTGATGTACCACAAACTTGCTTATGTATGTATAAAAGTAAAAGCCCTGATGTGCTGGGGGCTCAGACTTTGGGAATTATCCCTCTGGGCTGTGGGGCCACTAATAAAGTATTGCTTCCAGATCTTGGACCCTCATTTCCTGCTACATTTCAAAATGGAAATGTAGACTTCAAGGTGATCAGAATGGAATGGTTCCATGGAGCCCAGGGTCTGGCCTACAGTGGAACTTAGAGAAATAAGAATCTGCAAAACCTATAGAGTGGCTTGCAAAGAGGCATTGCTATGCTCACTAGCAATGATTTATTAATTTTGGTTTCTTCAAATAGAATTTGAGTAATAGAGAGCTCAGACTGCCTCTACATTGCCAAATTAAAATAGATAATGAGTTCATTACTTATATTCAGGGAACATTCTTCTCTTGTTTCCCCTGAACTGTGAAACACTCTACCCAAGAAAATTAGGAAACAAAATTGTCCCAGAATGGATTTTTTAAAAAAATCTTGAATGTCTAGTTGACAACTGCATATCTCTCCATTGTATTTGTTTAATATAAAAGTTTTTTAATATAGAAATTTTTTAATATAGATTTTTTATATTTGTTTAGCATAGAAATCATGAATAAAAAATGTAAAAAAAGATTTGGTTCACAGATATTTGCAATACTCAAAATCACAGGGGTGGTACAAGGGAGGGTGCAGAATCTGCCTGTGCTGACGTTTTGTTCAAAATTTAGCTCCAATTGATTTGATTCATTAATTCAACCAACATAGAAATGTGGAAAGGAGAAAGAAAAAAATGCAATGTCACAATTTCTTTTCAAGCATCAACAACCTTAAAAGATTGAAATTCAACAAGGTCTTTCATCTCCTATTTACCACCTAGTAATAGGACCAGTCCATAGCAGAGCCTTTTAGAAAGCCCTTGTTCCTAAGAGTCCTATCGTAGAGGCACAGAAGGAATCATCGTATTGTACACACTGTTCTGTGCAGGTACCAGTGGAGGTCCCATGATTATTTTCTAAATAGCCCTTCGTTGGGGGCATTTTGAATATTTCATATTAATTTCTCTGGATCATGTTATATAACTATCAGATTCTCAGCAAGATTTTTTTTTTTTTAAATCCCCAAAGGTTGAAATTTACCAAACTTTGGTGACCTACTGCTGAAAAAAGGAAATGAGAAATGGATTTTAAGGTTTTCATATTTGGACTACATATTTTGTCCAGTGTGAGAGTTCTTGATCCTACCCACTAATTGCCTCACCTCCTCTTCTGGGCGACATGGAGAAGAATATTCAGATACAAGTCCCGTCAGTGAGAGGCTATTTCTGACACACTGAGAGCCCTAACAAACCTTCTGAATGTCTCCGCTTTGTACATATTTTTTTTTTTTTTTGCTTAATGGAAAGGCAATATAAAACAGACCCACTGACCACCAGCTATGTGACTTTGGAGGTTTCTCTTGCCTTTTTTGAGCCTCAAGTTTCTCGTCTGCAAAATGAAAGAAAGAAAAGCCCATCCTGTTGGGCACAGTAGAGTATACCTGCAATCCCAGCAGTTTGAGAGGCTGAGGCAGGAGGATCATGAGTTTAAAGCCAGCCCCAGCCACTTAACGAATCCCTAAGCAACACAATGAGACCCTCTCTCAAAATAAAACGTGAAAAAGGGCTGGGGATGTGGCTCAGTGGTTAAGTGTCCCTGGGTTCAATCCCCACACCAAAAAAAAAGAGAGACCATCCTCAGAGTAAATTTTGGTGAGGCTCAAATGAGATTATGGAATGCACTGTATTTATCATGGTGCTTGAATGTAACTGGCAATTACACATGCTATTAAATATTTCAACTGCAGAGAATTTCCAAATTCTAAGTTCAATGTTAAGTTTAATTTTTCAAGTTGATTTTAAAAAGGCGAATGGCTTCAAAAACTAGAAACAGGCAAGTTTTAGTACTTTAAAAAAAATCTAGGCAATCAATAGTTATTTGGTCATTTTCTGTTGTTGCTTGCTTGCTGTTCTAACAGATCTCTGGCTGGGTGGGAAATTCAATATTTATGCCAGATAATAATCAAATAAATAGTAATCACTTATGCCTATAGAACAAAATGCAATCTCCTTGAAGTCACCAAAAAGCTATTGCCATGTCAAGAGGTTTTGGAAATTCCCAGCTCTTTGGTTATTAATATTACCATCAACACACAAATCCTCTTTGGAAAAAAAAATGTCTCAGACACAAAGAAACACTGTTCATTTTAGTTAACTAGGAACAGTTTGTTGAATATATTTATCAGCGTGGGATAGGAAAAGTGCCTCTTATTGTCAACAAATATGTCACCCACATTTCCAATGTGCTGCCAGCGACTAGGGGATTAATCATACTATTTGAGAGTGGCATTTGGAATATGACATGTAAGAATTCATTTTCTGCACAACAGCCAGAAATCTTTTTAAAACATGAATCAGAGCATGTCACTTTTCTGGGTAAAACTCCTCTTGGTGACTTTCTCTTCTTAGAATACAACCGCCCCCACCCCCACCCTGCCCAGGTCCTTTGATTTAGCTCCACAGCTTCCTGCCTGAGGTGGAACTTAAGAGAAATAAGTTCACCCAGGTCTCGGCCAACATGTCTACCCCGCTGTGAGGCTCCTTTCACCACGGAATCCCAATGGCACATCCTACCCTTGGTCATTCTCTAGTTCTTGGTCCTGTTTTATTGCTTTTATTGTCTTATCACTGTCTGAATCGACTGTTATTGTGAACCTGTGTTTTGCCTGTGTCTCCCACCAGACTGCAAACAGGGGTCCTGCTCATCTACCCGTTTATTAATGAGCACCTAGTTAGGGTACACTTGGTTTACAGCAAATACTCAATAAATATTTGTTCAATGAGGAAGGAAGAAGGAAGGAATGAAGGAGAGAAAGAGGTAGGAATGCGGGGGGGGGGGGGAGGGCTAGATCTCATTAAATTTCTAGAGGAGCTGTTTGTATGGAAGCTGGCCCTCCTCTCACCTTCTGGAATTGGAGACAGAGATGCCTCCCCTGTTCTCCCAGGGGAAATCAAGATTCAGAGACAAAGGTGCTTGACCCAAGTCACATAGGGAAAGAATCACAGGTTTAGCTTCCTGCTTCTGGAGCTGGAGACCCCCCCCCTACTACTCTGCAATTCTGTGAGGAAGAATTCCTGTAGCTCAGAGAGGCTGTGCCTGGAGGCTGGGAAAGCTACAAGATCTAAGAATAAGAAGTGGAAGCCATCACCCTGGCCTCTGCTGGAGACCTCAAGGGGAGCCTGTCTTCCTGGTTTGTCTCACCCAGTCAACCCCGTGGATCTTGTGTCTCTCTCAGTATGGCTTTGCTCTTCCTGGGTCTGGGCCTCCCTCTAGTCATACCTCCCCGTGTATGCCTCACCTTTCATTCATTCATTCATTCATTCATTAATTCATTCATTTATCTCCTATGTGCTGGGTACCATGTCAGGGATGACAGTACCGTGCCAGGGATGACAGTACCCTTCTAAGCAACATGGAGGTGGTTTCTGATCTGAGTCTTTGTTCTAAGGAAAACAGAATCCACGCAGTAGCTCTGGTCATTATCATGGTAATATAACAGTAATAGCTGGTATGTATTGATGCCCGCCTTTGTGAAAGTCACAGTGTCATGTGCTCTGCAGACTTTATTTCCTCAGTCTTCACAATAGCCCCAAATGGGAAATCATTATTATCCCTATTCTACAGATGAGGAGACCGAGGCGAAGCACAAACAAAGTCCATCAAACACAGCCAGCCTGTCCGGGGAGATTCTTACTGGGCAGCAGAGATTTCTTCCTCTCATCTGAATGCTTTCTCTCTCCCAGGCAGACTAGATCCTTCTCCACCTTCTCTCAGAGGTGAATCTGGAGTCAGCTCTTTATATACCAAATGGGGGCAAATCAGTGCAGATTTCCAGAATGCTTGGACCATGGTGAGCTAATTTGCTAAAAATCCATTGGCTACGGAATCAGTTGCCAGATAGTTAGCTGACCTGGAACTGTCGAGGAGAATTTGTCATGGCTGTCTGGCCACAGTGTCTGAAGGTGAAGTGGCTCCTCAGTAGGAATGGAAAAGGGTGAGTGTGCTCGTGTTGGGGTGTGGTAGAGGCCTTCGCCCAGTGCTGCTCATACATTAGGACTATTTTAGAAGAGAAAAACCTATCTTTCAGTAAGATGATAATTTTAAAAGCTGAGTAGGAGGAAATGGCTTTCCTGCTCATTTAGTTTTGATTGAAATTAAACTGGAAACCATCAGGGCCACCGCCCATAGGAAAGAATTTTAAGGAATGATTTGACGCCTTTGAAAGAGAGTCATCTTCCCCTTGGCTTTAGAAGTGAAGCTTGATCCACTGATGATATAGGACTTGCTTTGTCCTTCACGCTGCCCAGGAACCAGAGCGATGTGGCTTCCTTCTCTTCCCTGTTCTGAAATTTGCATGTTCCCAGTTCCACCATGTCCAAGTCCACCACTTATCCAAACAGAACTCAATAAACCACCTCAATTTGGATCTTTCTTCAATGAAAGGAGGTTTAATACCATATCTACTAAGGATTTGATTGGAAAGCCTTTGGATGTTTTTATGAGGCCAGTGATAAGTCTATTTACAGAAGGAGAAAAAATGTCTTTTAATAAGAGAAAATGAAATCCGGCACAGTGGTGAAGGCCTATGATCCCAGTGACTCAGGAGGCTAAGGCAGGAGGATCGCAAGTTCAAAGCCAGCCTCAGCAAAAGCAAAGCACTAAGCAACTCAGTGAGACCCTGCCTCTAAATAAAATACAAAAACAGGGTGGGGATGTGGCTCAGTGGTCAAGCACCCCTGGGTTCAATCCCTGGTGCTAAAAAATAAAAAATAAATAAATAAAAAGAATATGATATTTAATCATTGAAACTTTTCAAATGACAATAAATAAATAAATAAATAAAACCTAAACCAACTGAACAATAAGCAACCTTCTTTCATTATTGGTTAAGGCCTATTTCCTTCTATTACTTTTTCCTCTTAATTCATGAAATATTTAAATGGAACAGAATGGGAGCTAAATACAGTTTCTTCCTTTGAGAATTAAAAACTCCAGGGTCATTCCATGTGAGCATATGCCACTGATATGTCTTGCAAGTAATTTAATATGCAATAACTTTGCTTAGCTTCCTAGAAATACTTAATGTTTCTGAAAACCCAGGATCAGAGATCCTAAAACTGTGGTCCAGAGACCCCCTAGGAATGTCCCTTTTGGGGGCCCATGAAACCAAAACGGCTGTCCTAATGTTGCTGAGACATTATTCGTTGTATTATTCTCTCACAAGTGCACCATGCACTGCATTTCGCAGAAGCCATGGGATGTGGGATACAGCCAACGTTCTGATGGTTAATAAGATGTGTATTTGCATATTCTTGAATTTTGTAACTTTCTCAGTTTTGATTTCTAATAAGTAAGTATCCACAGCCATAATCCACATGAATAAAAAGCTCTTTATGATTGTCAATCATTTTTAGGGGGCACTGGGGGTTGCACTTAAGGGTGCTTAACCACTGAGCTACACCCCCAGACCTTTTTATTTTTTTATTTTTAGAGACAGGGTCTCACTGAGTTGCTTAAGGCCTTGCTAAGTTGCTGAGGCTGGCTTTGAACTCATGATCCGCCTGCCTCAGCCTCCTGAGCTGCTGGGATGACAGGCATGCACCACTGTGCCCGGCTTCATCAATCATTTTTAAGAATGTAAAAGGTATTTAAATCTTAATTTTGGAGACCTGTTACTCTAGATAGAGACTTCGACTTTCTTCAAAGTATTTCATTTTTCTCAGGCCCATTTTTGATAACTCACATAACATGGCCCCAATCACCATTTTATACAGGGCTTCCTTTCACCCAGCCAATATTTATTGAGTATCTGCAGTATGCAAATCATCACACCAAGCAATGGTTTTTATCATCATGGCCAAAGATCCATTATTGATCTCATCCCTGAAGGAGAGTCATAAACCGAGGCTTAAAGATGGTGAATTTGCAACATAAGGGAAAGAAAGTATTGTTTTTTTGTAGTACCCCCATGAGGTGAATGTTTGGTAGTTTGATTACCTGGCATCTATGGCTTTTCTGAATCGTTCTTTGATTTTCAGGTGGAACATGAGATTTAGATCTGATCAATTATAATGTTTTATCCTTTGGGCTTAAGGATCTGAGCCATGCATATTGGATCCCACTACAGGATAATGAGGCCAAGAAAGGAGAAAAGATGTAGAGAAAGAAAGCGATCCTAATTCCTTATTTTATCCTTAGCTCCTAGAAAGGGCCAGGGTACTAAAAAATATTTATAGACTCAACAGATTGATTTAGCTTCTTTACAAGTGTCTGGAACAGCCCATATAAAAGCAGAAACCCATCTAACCCTTTATTTTGAAAAGGCATGATCTACAGAAATACCCACTGACATGTCAAAATTTGATAAAACCCATTTCTTCTCTATTTTTTTTCTCTCCTGTCTCTTTGATGCTACCTTGTTCCACTTCTCTGGCTTTTTATTTATCCTAAGTGCCCTCTGGAGAAGGTAGTGGTATTATGGGAAAGGCACTTGGATATATTGCATGATTCAAAAGCATGCTTTTTCTGAAAGCGTCTTTAGTTTTGCATTTCTATGTTTAGCTTGTCTGGGCTCTTAAATCTTGTGAAAGAAATTTCACATGTGGCCAACCTATGCCAACATTCCTAGACTGGATCCCTAGCCAAGGAACATGAACCCAAGTGGATGACGTAAGTGAGGGGGAAGAGGAAGAGCGTTATAGAAGGAGGAATATCATGATCAGGACTCAGTGCTCAATAAGTTCAGCTCCTTCAGTGAAAGAATAGTTAACCCGAAGTTAATATTTCCACCTGCAATCTATGTAATTATTCTAGAAACCCACCTGCACACACTCAGGTCTGCAGAAAGGACTGGTGCATGCTGAAGGTCTATTGGCCAGGTAACTCTGAATCTTTGGGCAATTTGTATAAGGATTTATATTAAGAAGAGCTCACCTAACCAACCTCCATTCTTTTTTCCTTCTCCTTCCTGTCATGTTTAATGGTCCAGTGAACTGAAACCTCCTTTGTCTGCTGCTTGCATTTCTCCCCGTCCTGCCCATGACAGGACATTAGGAGACTTCTGAGCAGATGCCAGCAGGGGGTGACCCACCACTGAGCAAGCAGCACACATGAAGCCCTCATGTGCAATGTGTCTATTCTTTTTATTAAAAAATGATTACTATAATGCATTATGCTTATGCATAATACTGGGGTTCATTTTGACATCCTCATAGAGTGCGGAATATAACTTTCTCCACTTGGGTCCTCAGCTCTTCCTCTTTCTCTCCCTTCCTCCTTACCTTTGTTTCCTTTCCTCTACTGGATTGGGCTTCCTTCTATTTATTTATTTAGTTTTTTCATTTTTTTAGTAGAGCTTAATGGTTATGCAGAGTAGTGGGTTCACCCCACAAACTCATACATATTTTTTGCGGGGGAGCGGAGGTACCAAGAATTGAACTCAGGGGCACTCCACCACTGAGCCACATCCCCAGCCCTATTTTGTATTTTATTTAGAGACAGAGTCTCACTGAGTTGCTTAGGGCCTCGCTAAGTTGCTGAGGCTGGCTTTGAACTGGAGATCCTCCTGCCTCAGCCTCCTGAGCTGCTGGAATTACAGGAGTGTACCACTAAACACAGCCCTCATACATGTTTTTTTTTTTTAAATTAGTGTTTTATAAATACACATAAAAGTGACTTCCCTGTGGTATATTCACACATGTACACAGCACAATTCAGTCAATTTCATTCCATCACTTCTCTTTTCCCCTCCCTCCTCCCTCCTCCCTCCTCCTCAACCTCCTTCTTCTGCTTCACTGGTCTTCCTTCTATTTTTGTGGGATTCCCCACCTTCCTTCCCCTCCTTATTTTGCAGCCTCTATTTTTCCACGTGCAGTTGAATAGGATTCTTCTGAGAAGTCTGAGGTGAAGGGTTAGAGTCTGTAAACAAGTCAAAATAACACCTGGCATTTTGCCAGGGGAATGTTAGAGTTCCTAAACAAGTCTGGATGGTGCCTGGCAAAATGCCAGAGGGAGTGGTTTGAGAAGTAACAAAAGCGAGCCATTAAGTGTGGAGATTCCTGATTGGTTGACTGATGTATCGAGTTTATGCTAATTAGATAAGCTGTGTGGAATGTATAAATACTGCTCCTGTCCTGCAATAAACAGCTCCCACTCCTGCTGTATCAATCTACACAAGTTGCTCGTCACCCCCCGCCCCCCCCCCCCCCCCCCCCCGTTATTTTGCTGCAGCCGGATTGCAGCAGTGAAGATTTATCTCTTATTTATTGTCAAGACTGAGTGTAAGAGCTAAAAAAAAAAAAAAAAAAAAAAAAAAAAAAAAGGACAGAATCTCCTTTCCTCCCTCCATCAGCTTGCCTCTGCTTGGCTTTACCTTTCTCCTCAGGTGTGCAAGCAAGACAGAAGCCTCGCATCCACTCCCCGCCAGCTCAGAAGTCCTGACACCTAGACGGCTGAACTCCCAGCTCTATCAAAAAACCCAAATTAGGTCATATGCCCATCTCCAGTTCAACCACCAAGGTCAAGGTCTGGATGGACCTATTGGCTAGGCTGTGGCCAGGTACCTGGTGCATGTGTGTCTAGGAGGTGAGAGGAGGTGAAACTCCACATGGACCCCACCGACTGGGTTTTTCCTTGAAAGGAAGGGTTCTAGTATGAAAATATAAACCAGACTTTTTAGTCAGTTTTGTTTGTTTGTTTTTTTTTTCTGCTGTGACTGATAGACCTCACCAGAACTAGTTTAGAAGGGGAAAAGTTTATTTGAGGGCTCAGTGTTTCCGAGGTCTCAGTCCACAGACAGCAGACTCCACTCCTCGGGGCTCGAGGGGAGGCAGGGCATCATGGAGGAAGAGTGTGGTGGAGGGAAGCAGCTCACATGGTGATCAGGAAGCAGAGAGAGACTCCACTCTCCAGAGACAAATAGAGACCCCAAAGCCACGCCCCCCAATGCCATCTCCTCCAGCCACACCCACCTGCCTGCAGCCACCACCCAGTTAATCCCATCAGGGATCCATTCACTGGTTGGGTTAAGGCTCTCACAACCCAGTCATGTCTCCTCTGGACCTTCCTGCACTGTCTCACATGTGAGCTTTTGGGGGACACCTCACATCCACACCATGACGCTATGTATGTCTACTTTAAGTGTCTCTTCCAAGAGGATCTCCTGTGGATTGCTTTATTCTCTATAGAGAAGGAATTAGACACCTGATACATATTTGTTTAATAAACAAGAGCGATTACACGTGGTGTTATACATGCCTTGTTCTAAAGACCAGCTCTGTGCCCTTGCTACTGTGGACCCTGTTGACCCACGTCCATCATGCCACAGTTCCTCCCCCTCCTCTAACCCATCCTTACATGCATAGGCTCATTTCTTTTTCAACAGTTTCCACCTATCAATCTTCAAGCACAGCTCAGTTATTCCTCCGTGAAGCTTTCAAGGAAGAACACCTCCTTCATTATATCTCCATCTTGGAGTTCCCCGTGCCCTGACTTTCTTCCCTGTGGCCTTCCTTAGAAAACTAGTCTTTAGACCATGATTCAAGGGTCAACTCCTCCCGTATCGTCTGCTTAGCAAATTTCTTAATTTCCGAGGATGACCATCATTGTACCTCTCTCTTAAGGCTATTGTAAGGATTAAACGACAGGATGTCTGTCAAGAGCTGAGCAGGGCACCTGGTAGAATGTGAGTGTTCAGAAAACACTGGCAATTGGGAGAAATGATACGATATACAGCTGCAGCAGGCACATTTGATGCTGTGTCCAGCATAGTCCTTGGTCCACCTGAGCTCAGGCAGTTCCTGTGGAGGCCCATCAGGCTGTCACCTGAGCAAACTCTTTTCTCCATGGGAGGGCCTTCCTCTACCCAAGGAGGCTTTCTCGGCTGCAAGTGTGCACAACTAGAAATGTCAGAGATTTAACAGTTTTGAATGCAGGATGAAAGTCAGAGGGTCAGTGCCCCAGTTTCTCAGAGGATCCTAGCAGGACTGAGCCCCAGCTGCCCACAATAGTGATGTCATCAATGAAAACTCTGCTGACTTTCTCCTTTCCCCATTTCATTTCACTCACTTCTTTGCTTGTATCTTCTGGGATCACCTCCTACCTAACCTGGCCAAGCCCATATCTGTCTTGGGGGACACCCAAACTTCCAGATGTTCTAGAAGCTTCCGGAAGTTTCCGTTGTTAAAGTGATTTCTCAGGATACATTCACTTTGGGCAAGGAGCACCCACTCTTCCTTTTTAGCTCCAAATTGCTTGGTATGTTTTTTGTGCACTGAGACTCAATAATGGTGTGTTGGCTGAAGAAGTGATATATTTTGAGAAATCTTTCGTATTTAGATTCCAGAGAAAGAAGTCTCATGGGTTTTTTTTTTTTTTTTTTTCTCCCCACAACTGATGAGATTCACTTTCTATTTGCATTCCCATTTGGTTCAAGTTTGGGACATGCATGCCTGAAAGCCTCCCTCAACTTCTTTTTGGAAAATTTAGCTTAGGAACTATATAACTTGTGAAAATGAGCCCTAAATTGGGTTTATTTATAAAAATAACATCACACTTCCCTTGGTAGATATTACTCTGTTGAGAAATCACTCATGTTATTGAATGACTGGTACTAACATGTTAGGCTGTCAAAATATAAACTACAAGCTACAGAGCGGTGTGTGTGTGTTCGTGTGTGTGTGTGTGTGTGTGTGTGTGTGTGTTCGGTGATGCAAAACTTTCAAACTGTGAAACGGAAACAACAGATGTCCTGGTACAGAGGTGGAAACAGAATTAAGGAAGAGGGAACCGGCCTTTGATTTCCTTCAACTAAACAAATGGATAGAACCAATCAGGAATCTGTTCAGATGAGTATATTTTTTTTTTTCACTCCAAATTTGGAGTTCTTAGGTTCTTATGCGTCTTATTTCTGATTTACAAACAACCTGCCATTTCCAGGAAAGGACAACACAATAGTGTTTGGAAAAAAAAAAAAAGAAATATAGAAAGTAAATTAGGACTGTGTAGGATTAGTAACTGAAGATCCTACTGGTTAACTCTTGCCATACGGTGCCGCCTAGTTACCTATCTTAATCTCAGTGGTTAAAAGCAACCGCTATCTGATCTTGCACCTGTGTCTATCTGTGGCTGCAGAGACTCTGTTGGTTCATCCCTGGGTTCAGGGTGAAGGGCTTCTTCTACCTGGAGGAAGCCTTCTCTTGGCTGTTGGTGGAGGCACAAGATTCCCATGAAGGCCTCCACTGGTTCATGACCATCCATTCTGCCCACTTTCTATTGAGTGACAAGCTCCAAGTCAATGGGACGGGAAAATCACACTCTGTCTCTATGACACCACAACAAAGGTGATTTTGCAAAATACTAGTTGGGGGAAGAGGATGAAGAATTGGGGTCAAACGGTTCTGTTTATCACAGCAATAATATCATCATTAATGGATCACAATTCATTGTAAATTATTAATTTCTTTCTGTATGTGATAATCATGCTCAGATGTTTCAAACCACAGTGTGTTCAAGTGGTAGGCCAGGGAAATATTGTTCTGGAAAAAAAAACAGAGTGAAATTGGCCAAGTTATTTTATTATATTATGTGCATGTACAAATATGCAAAAACGACTCTCACCATTATGTACAACTATCCTGCACCAACCAATAAAAAATGGGGAAAAAAAAGAATATCTGAGCAAAATTTATTCATTGCAAGTTCTAATTCCCACCACAACAGTTTCATGATTTGACTTGTAAAATAGCTTGGCTTTGCTAACAACCAAAGCTAGATATTCCAAGGGAACATTTTCAGATACTCCCATATAGCTGGTTAATTATGCAAAAGTATTCCACACAGCAAAAGAATTTATTGCTCTTCTTGAGGAAATTCAGCTTATCCTGGGACACTTGGGAACTGGGTTATCAGCTCACTTTCAGAAGGCAAATATTTATTCATTGTAGCATTCTTTCCCACCGGTAATTGGAATTCAAATATGAAAGTATGTAAGGTTTAAATCTAAGACAACTTTTCTGTGTTTCGATAGCATATAATCTTTCGATGAAAAGATATCCTTTTGTTCAGTTTTCTGTCTTTAAGAATTTGTTTATTTATTCATTCATTTGCCCATAGAAATGTGCCAGGTGCTATTCCAGACCTCAGGACAACAGAGACAAATGCCTCAAGAAGCTCATACACCAGGGGAAGACAGGCACTTAAACAGATAAGGACCACACATGGAATCTGTGCTGGAATGAAGATTTGTGCAAAGAGTGGAATTGCTAGCTATATGGTTTAATAAAAACATTACTGTGTATTTAACATATGGAGGAACAGCCAAACTATTTTCCAAAGCAGCTGTATCATGTCAAAAAATCGCACTCGCAATTTAAGAGAAATCAACTTTTCCACATCCTTGTTCACACTTAATACTGTCTGTCTTTCTTTTTAGCTATCTTAGGGAGATGGAAGTGGCGCCTACTTGTAATTTTGATTTTCATTTCCCTGCTGACTCTTGAGGTTGAACATTTTTCATGTGCTTTTTGATTATGTGTCTATCTTCTTTGAATAAATGTGTATTCATATTCTTTGTCTATTTTATAATTGGATTATTTTTTTTCTTATTGTTAAGTTGTAAAAATTCTTCAAATATTCTAGATAGATACAAGTTCCTTTTGAGATAGATGATTTGAAAAATGGTTCTCCCGTCTATGGATTCCTTTTCAATTTCTTTTCCCCCCCCATATTTTATGGGTGCATTATAGTTGGACTTAATGGTGGGAACGTGCACACAATGTAACAATATGATTTGACCAACGTCAGTCCCCCGTATTTCCCTTTCCCTCTCTCTTCCTCTCCTCTCCTGGTGATTTTCATTTTCTTGATAGTGTCCTTTGAAGTATAAAAATTTTAAAAATCTTGGTGAGATCCAATTTTCCTATTTTTCTGCTGTTCCCTATGCTTTGGTTGCTCTAAGAAGAAGTCATTTGCTTAATCCAAGGTCATAAAGACTTATTCATTCCTACACATACTTCCAAAGGTTTTATAGTTTTAGCTCTTACATTGTTTATGATCCATTTGGAATTCATTTTTGCACATGACTTAAAGTCAGGGTCCAACTTGGTTCTTTTGAATGTGGATGTTCAGTTGTCTGACTGCTATTTGTTGAAAAGACAATTCTTTCTGTTAACGTGTATTGCTTCCTTGTGAAGAATCAATTGACCCTAAGAGCCAAGATTTATTCCTGAACTCCCAATTCAATTCCCTCGTTCTTTTGTCTATCCTTATGCCAACCCCACAGGTCTTGATTATTCTGATCCTTTTAATGTCAGAGAAATACATTTCACCACCTCTATTAGTAAGCTGCTCCTTGGGCAAATAGACCCAAGGGTTAAAACCAATAATTCTTTTTTTCCCCCCTTCTGAATTTAGTCCTAATAAAACAACTGAAAACCATTTTTGCAATCAGTAGAAGGGATAACAGATAATTATGTTCTATATAAAAAGCACTTTTATGCTGATGGATTTTTTCTACACACAAAAATTTCTTGGAAGTCATATTTTTATAACCACATTATAAATTCCTGCTTTTAATATGCTTTTATTGAAAAACCTCCTTAGTGTAAGGAAAGTAACCCAACTACTTTGAAAAATAATTACTAAGGTAATGGTGATGTACAAATGTGTGTAGTGCATTTATTTTCTAAACAATTATTGTTGTGTCTTTAGTTCTGCTACTTACCAGCTGTGCAATCTTAGGCAAATTATTTAAATTCTCTGATCTCCAACTCTATGATACTGAAAGTCCCTAATCCCACTGGTTTCTCATAAATATCAAATAAAGACATTCATGTGAAGGTCTTAGCAGAATGTCTGACTTCACAGATGTACTTGGACTATTGTTGGATATGTACAACAGATTTCTGTTGGCAAAATACCATTTTTTTTACCTGTAAAGTAAAGTGAGAAACTGGAAATGGACAGTAATATAAATCTTAGCATTTTATTTCATGAAACAGCCTCTGTTCATCTTTCCTTCTAACTATAACTTCGTTCACATCCATGAGAAAGCACCAACTTTTTGAAAATTCAATTACTTTAATTTTCTTGTTCTTCAACTTCATATTTAGGTATTATTTGATGACAGTTTCCAAGATTTATTTGACCTTCTTTTCTTTTACTTATCTATTTATTTGTTTATTTAAATTTATTTCTTTTAGATATACACAACAGTAGTGTATATTTTGACATATTATACATACATGGAGTTTAACTTATTCTAATTAGGATCTCATTCTTATGGTTGAATATGATAGGGAGTTACACTTGACTCCCCTTTGTTATTAAGAAAGGGTGGTGATCTGAAAACTTTAAGAGGGTCAAAAAGCCCTGGGAGAGATGGACAATGTGAATGCTGGACAAGCTATTTGGTAGCACTTGTGCAAATGTGTTGTACTTGAATTTCAAGTCCAAGCTACTTCAGTTTTGTAGGTTCTCATATTTCCAATTAGCTGTAAGAGAGTCCTAGTCCTTGATGTAGTTTTCTAATGTGGATATTCTCCAAGGCAAGACTTCAGTAGGTATTGAGAATAGCTGTGTTTTGGTTGCCAGGCCCCTGTTCTTCTTTGATGAATAGCCCCTTGATTTTCTTTTGGGGAATCATGTCTCCTGGAGAGATTGCAGATCTCCTATGGAAGGGGCCGTCATTCCCTATACAAGGGAGGGGTGCAAGACATTACTTAGAATAATCAAATTCTCCTTCTAGATTTTGAACCTTGTGTGGCATGATGTCAGATGGGGAAAGTGGTTGGATGGAATCCTAAAAATGCATGCATGGATTAAACTATGGAATGAAGCCATTCCTTAGTTTCTACCATATCTGTGCCTAGAATGTGCCAAATATATATATATATATATATATATATATATATATATATATATATATATATATATATATATATATATATATATATATATTTATTTGAGGCTATTATTTTCTAGCCTTTCCTTTCATTGTGTCAACTTCCCCATATATTCCCCAAAATTCTTTCTCTGCATTTTTTTTTTTTACCCAAAGGTAATTATTTCAATCTCTAGGACTCTAGGTGATACAAAGTCTGTCTCCATCACTGCCCATTCTCTCCTCAAACAAGCAGGGGGGCTGAAAGTGGGTTTTCCATATACATTCATTTGTTGAATTCTTCAATATCTCCAAATGTTCACCTTTAAGTTTCCTGCAAGTCCTTCTGTTTCTTTTGAGTTCTAGAATCTCATAAATATTCCAGAACCTTCTTTCAAAGAATTTGATGGAGCTTTTGTGTAACAGTATACAGTAGTCACTATAATAGATAGTGACACTAATGATAAGGAACACCAGAATAACTTTCCTAGTGTTCTATCCTTCAGTTGTTTAGTAAATAACTATTGCAGATATACCTTACCATGTCCTGGCTACTAGACGTACAAAAATGACTGGAACAGAGTCTTGTTCCTTAGAGAGTTGGGGTGTTAGGGGGAAATGAGAAACACAGAAACAACAGTAGTGCCCGAAGTGCAGGAAGAGTGAGTGGGAGAACCAAGGAGGGGAGATTAATTCAATGCCAGAAGGAACGAGGAAGATTCTAGCAGAGGAGATGAAATTTTAAGTGCCCAGTGGCCAATTATCTCTAGGAAATAGAGTTTGCAAAATTAAGTCTAATCTATAGAGGATAGGTGATTTGCTCTTAGCATGGTGTATTAGTTTCTACGGTTTCTGTCGTGGGCAGTGGACTAAATTGCTTACAGCAGCCCTGAGGACACAAGGATGTCAGAACCAGGCCTGGTGTTTGCATCTTTGGGATGTCAGTGGGACTGACCGTGGCCTAGTTTGGGGCCAGAGGTATTTCTTAGCAGTTGTTAAGTCTGCGGTAAAAATTTATTACCAGTTCCAACTAGCTGCTTGGACTTATTATCTCCAAATGGAGACAGCAACAAGAACAGAAGCTGGTGACTAACAATGATAAGGCCCTGAAAACATTCGGTTCATGTTCTTTTATTTCCACACCTTCTCTTCTTCCCACACAGGCAGCAAACTTTCTTCTTCAATTTAGCAGAGAAAGGAAGCTCTGAATTCATCTGAGATGGACAATCAGCCTGACAGACGGAGCTTGAAAAAAATGTATTACTGCTCATAACTGTACTTGGCGGTGGTTTTGTGTGAAATGCTCCTTTCATGCCGGGAAACCCTAAGACATTAGGAAGGAGCATTATTTGAAACACAAAATGTTGTGTAGCCAGGTGACAATGAATTTATTCATCCAGCCAGAGAACATGTAATAGAAAGAAAGAAAGCCACTTTTTTTTTCCTTAAAGTTTCAGTTTTTCAAAGAGGATGGTTTACTTTGACAATTTGCCTGATACTTCCCTCCATCTCCTTCAAAAATTCACACTCTAGGCTGTTCTCCTGTGAGCCTTACACTGGAGAAGAGCAGTTGGAAAGAATGGGAGGGCACCATTCCTCCTAGAGGCTGGGGAGAAGGACACTGTTAGTCATTATTTTACCGAAGCCTGATGTGGGAACACATTAAGGAGAAACCTGTGGACTCCCAGTCCCCAAATGTGAGGATGGCCTTAGGCCTGAGCCTAAGCGACTCCATTTTAAAAACTCCAGTTTGAAACCTGCACACCCACAGAGCCCTCCAGTGTGGCCACAAACAAGTCACTTCCCCTCACCCTGATAAACAGTGAAGCCCCTGGCAGGCTGTCCTCGCCTGATAAGAGGGAAAGGCGAGAAGATCAGGTGGAGACCACACCAGGAAAAGCCTGCCTTGGTTTCGGACCTGGTCACCACGGTCTGGGTGAGTGTGCATCTGCTGGACGTAAAGCCTGAAGTTTGAGACTTTGGAACTTAGCATGCAGAGGGAATGTCTGTCATTAGCTTGTCATGATCAAGTGTGTTTGCAGTCCTTAGAATTACTCTAGAATTGTTTGTTGTGAATGAATCAATCTAGAATTGTTTGCTGTGAATCGATCCTGTCTATTGCAGGGCCTAGCACTAAGGATTGTCATTTTCTTGATTAAGAACCTATAGAGTGAAACTGCATTGAGTAATTTGAGCGAATAAAGCATTGAAAGGGGCAGAAGCACGTGGACACTCTTTATTTCTCTCCTCAACTGCATATGTCGCAATTTGCCCCCTCGTGACACCAAAGCTCCTTGGAAATCGATAACTTTCCCACCAGAAAGTGGGGAGGAGGAGAAAACATGGTATCAGTGGGATTCTTAATAATATGCTCACTTCCCCAACACCAGTTTCCTAAATGGACAGCTCTGTTCAGGGACCTTCCAGAGTGTTCTAAAAATCTTTACCGAGTTGGTTTCAGGCTTGTCGCTTTCAGAACTGGGAGACAAGGAATTTCAGTGGTGTTAAGCCACTGGGTTTGTGGCATGTTGTTACTGGAGCCCTAGGAGAGGAATACGGTGCTTAAAACTACCCTGTGCTTCGTGGATGACTGAGGCATCGTCCACCAGACTGTGGTCCACCATTTACCGGCCTCCTCCTCTTCGCTACACCTCGAGCTTTGGGCTCCGTAGGACTCTCAGCAACTCCATCAGTATTTATCACAAATTTTTCCACCTCCATGAATGTCTCCTTCCTGGCATAGCGAGGACCGGCACTGAGGGTTCTGGGCCCACTCAGAATCCTGCTCATCCATTCAAAGTGAAAACTCCTCCATAAACCTGAGGTAAGTGAGAAGAACTTTCTCCTCGAAAACCGTTTGTTTGTCCCAGCACCCTGCCTTGCCATTTAGCTAGCAGACTACACGTCTAGCTTCTTAAGTTCACGAGAGCTGCGAACGTGAAGACTTTTTGAAACTTTCATTTTGTGTGGCTGAGAGACTTGTTTCTCAAAGGAGGATGCTCAGACCAGGGGCATAAGATCACAGAATCTCAGACCCACCCCAGACCCTTGGCCAGAATCTGAATTAAAACCAAGTTCTTGTGAGACATGTGTCCTGTTGTGGTTTGGATGTGAGGTGTCCCCGAAAGCTCATGTGAGAGACAATGAAAGGTCCAGAGGAGACATGACTGGGTGGTGAGAGCCTTAACCCAGCCAGTGAATGGACCCCTGATGGATTAACTGGGTGGTGGCTGGAGGCAGGTGGGTGGTGGCTGAGGAGATGGCATTGGGGGCGCGGCTTTGGGGTCTCTATTTGTCTCTGGAGAGTGGAGTCTCTCTCTGCTTCCTGATCACCATGTGAGCTGCTTCCCTCCACCACACTCTTCCTCCATGATGTCCTGCCTCCCCTCGAGCCCCGAGGAGTGGAGCCTGCTGTCTGTGGACTGAGACCTCGGAAACCCTGAGCCCTGAAATAAACTTTTCCTCCTCTACAGTTGTTCTGGTCAGGTCCTTTCATCACAGCTGTGAAAAAGCTGCCTAAACATGTAGACAGTGGAACTTGAGCAGCACTCCCCAGAGGGCTTGGCAATGCCAGCTACCGCGAATCAAAAGTGAGTTTCATGGCTACAACTTTTCTGGGCATCACCACTTACATTTTTCAACTTAGTCACTGAAGCGATTCTATGGACAATCCTGTGAGATAGGTATTGTCACCTCCCAATACACAGAAGACAAAACTGGAGTGAAGTTAGGGTAGAGGCTTGGGGGAGTATTCTACTTCTCCTCCCAATTGAACACAACCCTCCAGTTAAAGGGAGAGGAACAGAATTGCTGAGGGAGATGGGGCTCCCAGGGCACTTTCTACCCTGTGACTGCTACCTGGGGAGGAACAGAATGGGCTAAATAATTTGTGCAAATTTAATGAAAAATAAAAAAACATTGGGAACTCTTGTTGAAAAGGTAAGGGCAAGGTTGGCCTCTCTCTCCTGCTCTTTCCCCATCTCCACGTCTCTTATGGTGCTGTTTGGTGTTTTTAATACCATCCTCCCTTGGGCCTGCTTGGCTGTGTGTTGGAATGCAGCATTGGGGACGGTGACCCCCAGGCTTTGCCTGAGAGGTCCCCTGTACTAGCTGCTGGACCAGGTGCAGTACAATGCTGTGTGTGGGAGTGGGGAAGTTAAGTCAGGCATGATCCTTTCCAAAACCCTGCCACCCACCAACCTACAGCTGACACACAGCCCCAAGAGCACCGAATCCTCCTTATCCGGCTGTGTGGGGCATCTGTGCCAGGAGCTGTGGATATACAGTACCCACTCGTCATAGACCCAGATGCAAGGCAGACCTTAATTTTTTTTTTTCTGTGTCAACAGGGACCTCTTAATTTATGTCTCAAGGGGGAGTTTATTCCCAAAACCCAATTCCCTGAGTTTCAATCCTTACTTAATTATTTAGTAATTATTATTTCAACGAACCCATTTACAGATCAACTCCATTTTGAATTTCCTTTTTTTAAAAAAACCTGGAATGAACATTATATTGAGAAGATTTGTTAATGGACTAAGATGCTTTTCTCTGAATCTCTTAAATGAATAAATTTTCTTTGATATTCTTTCTATCTGGCAAAGCTTTGCCTCCAATAAATTGTGTAAGAGTCCTGTTGAAATTTGCATATGTATTCTAGAATCATTTGGTCTCTATAGCATGAGACCTGGAGAAACCACAGATTCTCTGTGAATGACAATCAACAAACATAGTATTCCTTCGATGCACGCATGTGTGAGTATACTGGAACAAGATAATATTGTGATTAAATGTGCAGATTCTGTGGTCGAATATCAGATTGACCATCATGGCCAGTTCCCTCTGACTGGGGATTGCTACAGAGAGGAGGCTTGGAGGTTCTTTAGTCCAGCTATATCATTAACAAAGTTGGTAGTTGGTTTCTATTTGGGTATCAATTTTGTGGCTCGATTAGTTCTTTATTAGAAATAATGATTGAGCCGGGCATGGGGGCACATGCCTGTAATCCCAGCTGAGCTCGGGAGGCTGAGGCAGGAGGATCACAAGTTCAAAGCCAGCCTCAGCAACTTAGCAAGGAACTAAGCAACTGAGTGAGACCCTGTCTCTAAATAAAATCTAAAAACAGGCTGGGGATGTAGCTTAGTGGTTAAGCACCCCTAGGTTCAATCCCTAGTTAAAAAAAGAAAGAGAGAGAGAAATAATGTTTGATATTTCCAGAGTACATCCAAAGTGCAAGTAGAGACAAAATCTTATTAGAGGAAGAGAGTTACACCCAACTCTGGTCAACCCTCTCTCTTCAGATGTCACTGGGCCACATGGGGGTGAGAAAGATGGCATGACACCCAGTGGATACTGACTGAGGTTTATATGTTGTGGGCCAAGGTGGTTTCTGGTTAGGAAATTTTAGTAAGAATAAATCATGGCCTTAATTTTCCACCTGTGCAAGTAAAAATGGATTCTTCTCACATAAAAGCTAGGAGATGAGTAAATATGAACAGGTCTAATAGGCTAGTAGTGCAGATCTAGTGTTTTTTTTTTTTTTTGTTGTTGTTGTTTTTCAGGCACCAATGGTAACTTCCCTGGGAGTTGGAAGTTCAGGAGGGATTGGAGCCTGTGTTGGAGCGCTAGGCCTCTTAGCAGGGGAAGAACTCCCGTCTTTCACAATGCTGCATCCAAAAGAGGACTCCACGGAGAAATTGAATTTGTATTATGTGTTCCACTTGAATATTAATGATGCAGTCACCTACTAATGGCTTGGACATGACCTCAGTAAACATACCTGCTTCACTCTGTGTAACTGAGTTCTCCCTCAAGTTTATTGGATTCCTAATTGAGGTTGTAAATCAGCTATTAACATACCGCGATACACATTTTGGTTTTCAATGAGATGTTAATGATGAGGAGAGATCTAAAGGGAGATTCCCTTCATTGATTGCTTCTTGATTGAGAGAGAGAGAGAGAGAGAGAGAGAGAGAGAGAGAGAGAGAGAGAAAGAGATTGTTTTTCTCCTATAGTTATCTTCCAAATGGGATTTTCTGGAAATCAGAGATTAGCATCTGGCAAATGAGTGAGGGTCCGGAGGGAACATCTGACCCCAGGGAAAGAGAGAGATTCCCTTCTCTCTGCATTATTAAAGACCACAAAGTCCTCCCTGAAATCTTCTGTTTCATGCTATAACTCAAGACAAAGATCTTTGGTAAAATAAAGTAGGATATTCACTCCAAACTACATTGGGAAGATCCAGTGCCACATTAAATCATGACACTTTTTATGATAGACACTGAAGTCATGTACCTGACACATGGGACACAGTATTAAGTGGCAGGATGAAACCATTCAAGGACATTTATTAGCCATCAGGGGCTTGCTGGGTCCAACAGCTGGGAGGTGGGGCAGAGGGGCCAATACATCAGGCTCTTGGGGCTACTTTTCCACCTTGAGATAAAAGGGGAAACTGCTTTCTTCTCAAGATGGATGCTTGATAATTCCAAGGATAGATTTATTTGGATTCCTGGTGCTGATGAACAGCAACTCAATCCGCAGAGATACTCAGGGCTCTGGCAAGGCCACGCCACAAGTCCCTAGGGTTTTTTTTTTTTTTTTTTTTCCTCAAGGACACATATCCCATTAATGCAAATCCAGGGTAACTACTGATCACTGCCTGTGTGTTCTCCAGTGATAATGACAAGACAGGGTTTTCTGGATCTTTGGGGAGTGGGTGGGAGGTGTGGTACTCGGGATTAAATCAAGGGGCGTTTAACCACTGAGCCACATCTTTATCTCTTTATTTTATTTCATTTCTTAATTTTTGAGACAAGGTCTCACCAAGTTTCTGAGGCTGGCTTTGAACTTGCAATCCTCTTGCCTCAGCCTGCCGAGCTGCTGTTGGGATTATGAGCATGCACCACCACGCCCAGCTGCGTATTTTTTGTACGGAAAGCAAAGCGGGGATGGTGGTTATATGGAGGCAGAGATGTCTCCCTGGAGCTCCTCTCCATGAGGCCATGGATACTATGACCACAACTGCATTGGGGAGGATGACTTGGGAAGAAGCAGGCCAGGCAGGGCTGCCCGTGGGCAGTGCCATCTGAGTGAGTTTCCCACTAGAGCCCATACGTTCCATTTTTGTATAGTGCCCTGTGATCTCATTTCCCCAGATTATTGTCTGTTACTATTCTGCAGCTGTTCCTTCCATCTGGACTGTCTTGGCCTCCATTTCTGCCTATTGAAATCTTACCCATACTTCAAGGCCGGCCCTATACCAACTTCTTCTCCAAGAAGAGTTTCCTCTTTACCTCTGGGTGAACAAATACCCTTTTTTTTTTGGCCTGTTTGGGGCTTTCTTACAGAATTTTCACATGTTGATTTCTACTACAGTGGAGCCAATGGTCATCCTTAAGGTCCACAGTCTGGACCCTTTGAAGATGAGATTAAACTCTAAGTCATGTTGTCATCCCCTCCCCGAGCACTGAGCTCATAGCTAATAACTCCATAAATGCCACTTGAATTGCATCTCAGCCTTTTTCAAAAGATTGCAATTGAAAGTGGGCAACATCTATCATTCAGCATTCTGTGTTTCAATGACTAGGTGCTCTTCCTCTCCTGTTACTTCCTAGGCCCGTGTTTTGCAAACATTGCTCATTCTCTTATCGCTCTTGTGAGCAACATCCTCTCTGTGTACTGTTTATGCTCCTCTCTACTTAGGGTTTTGTTTAAATAGATTCTCCCTTTGCCTGCACTAACTCATTTAAAAAGCGGACCATCTATCTCTACATTAGACAGAAATCCAGGGTCAGGTGCCCTTAATAGAAGATAAACATTCTCCTTAATAAAATGAGAACAAGACATTTGGGATTCATCCATTGAACACATACTTATTGAGCATTAACCCTGTACCAGGTACTGTGCGAGGTGCTGGGGAGAGAATCGTAAATAAGAAGGACATAATCCTAGTTCTTTAGGGACTTATGCTCTTTGGGAGAGAACAGAAAATGCAGAGATAAACACTAAATATAAAATAAATGTTACAAAGGAAAATAAAGCATGGCGAGGGAGAGTCTTTGGAGTGATATTTAGATAAAGAAGTCAGGAAGGGCCTCTCCGGGGAGGTAATATTTGAGCAAAGACCCGGAAGAACCTGCGGACCTATAAGGAGGCCATTGTGGCTGGAGCATGGTGAGTGAGGGAAGCACCAAACGGGATAGCAAGAGTACATCAAGCCTGGTGGACTCTTGGCATGACTTGGAATGTATTCTCAAAGGGAAACACATGGCATGACAGGAAACTCTATGGGATGGGCACTGTGAGTTCTGCCCTATGCTGAGTCTTTGATAGCATCCTCTCACCTGACTCGGTACATCCATGTGTGTAGGTGCAATTGTTAGTCCCAAATGATGCATGTGAATAATGAATCTTTGGAAGCTTTAAAAATATGTGGTTTTTGCTGGGCCTGGCGTGGCCCACCTATAATCCTTGTGGCTGGCAAGGCTGAGGCAGGAGGATTGCAAGTTCGAAGCCAGCCTCAGCAACTTAGCAAGGCCCTAAATTACTGAGATGCTGTCTCTAAATAAAATATTAAAAAAAAGGGCTTGGAATGTGGCTCAGTGTTTGAGCACCCCTGGGTTCAATCCCTGGCACTGAAAATCAACAAAAAAGAGTGTGCCATGTTTTCTGCAGGGGTCTTGGGTTAGGAATTCAGACCCAGACTTGCCTGATCCAGTGTTTCCTGAGACATGTGCATGTTGCATCCAGCATATTGACTAGAGAAACACTTCATCAGAGATTCCAGACCAGGCTATCTCATGATCCTTAGGAGCCAGGTCATATGGCTTCAGACCTGGCCCTACCCCTCTCTACCTCAGTTTCCCTTTTTGAAGCTACTATCAGCACAGAGGTCACTGGATTGTCATGCACACTCAATGGCTTGATGTTTGGAAAATTGTTGAGAACAGTGCCTGGTACACAGTGTACACTCAGGAAATGTCAACAAGGCTCCTTGTACCAGCACAGAGCTGGGTTCTAGTGGGCAATTTTCTGCAGATGACATTTTTAAAAAAATGGTTCTTAAATTTGGGGATCACTTACAAAAGTCACTTTTAATATCTTTCCATGCACCCATCCCAGGTTCTGGTTCAGAAGCCATGACGTGGGGCCAAGAACCTGTGTTTTTAAAGCTGAGGAGCCCCAGGTGATTCTGAGAGGTGGAACTCAAGCCCACCGGAAGAAGCATTGCCTTCAAGAGGTCGAGCAGCCACAGGAAATGGGTAGGGAGGAGCTGGTCCAGTAAGGCCCAGAAACTTCTGCCATGTAGCACCTTGTTTTCAGGCAGAGAAGTGGACAAATCCCTTCCCTTCTTAGTAATTTACTTGCTTATTATTTTTCCTGTTAACTGATAATGTTCAGAGACTTTCATACAAATGGACACACATGTGCCATCATTTGATCTTTTCCTACCAAAAAACTGGACTCTGAAGAGGCAGAATTGGCACTTCAAGTCCGGCTCTCACTCCCTGGGCCTTGTGGACTTCATGTACATTAGCGAAGGCTTGGACAGGTAGACCCTGCAGAGCACATGGGGCCAAATCACAACTTCGCCATCAAATGTGAATTGGATTCAAATCTGGCCTCACCTCCCACAAGCCAGGAGGTCACTTTGAGACTATTATATTGACAATAATAGGGGTGGAGACCATCCTAATGATGGTGTGTGGTGGTGGTGGAGAAAGGGCCTGGTGCTGTCTAAGTTGTTCAGTTGTCCTCAGGGCCATTGGACAACCTGAGTGAAAAATTGGGGGACCTAAGAATTCTATTTCTAAGACACAATTTAGTCTTCTTCCTGATGTAGCATGTCTAAAAAAACTTCTTCACAGCAAAGGACACAATCAAGAACAAAGGGTGTAGACCTTTGGCCTGCCAGCTGGTGGATTCGGACAGGTGAATCAAGTTTCCATTTCCTACTTTAAGATGGAGGGGCTGGGGCTGTAGCTCTGTAGCTCTGTGGCAGAACACTTGCCTAGCACATGTGAGGCCCTGGGTTCGATCCCCAGCACCGCATAAAAACTAAATAAACGTACTGTGTCCATCTACAACTAAAAATATTTTTTAAAAAGAGATCAATTTGGTGATTTATTGCAATCTCATCATAACATATATACACAACAGAAAATCACTCAGCCATAAAGAAGAAGGAAATTGTGGCATTTGCTGGTAAATCAATGGAACTGGAGATTATCATGCTAAGTAAAATAAGCCAATTCCAAAAAACCAAAAGCTGCATGTTCTCTCTGATATGTGGATGCTGACTCACGATAGGTTGTGGGGAAATAGAGGTTCAGCAGATTGGAGGAGGGGGCAGTGGGCGGTGAGGGGAAGGGAGGAGGAATGGGAATAGGAAAGACAGAAGAATGAAATGGACAGAACTTTCCTATGCTCATATACGATCAGTGAAACTCCACATCACGTCCAACCACGAGAATGGGAAGTTAGAGTCCATGTATGTACGACAGGTCAAAATACATTCTATTGTTATGTGTAACTAAAATAAAACATAAAACATCTACCTAATGGTTAATAATAGAGGAAAGGGCTTAAAGAATTCATGGTTTATGTGGCACATACTGGGCCACATACTAAAGTTATGTTGTAAGACGATATTTAATGATGCAGGAACATGTTTGTAATCTATCCAGTGGTTAAAAAAAACCCAACTTGTTAAAATAGAACTTATCATATGATCCCAAATTCAAGATACATTGAGTTGGAGATATAAATATGGAGATATGATGTGTTCATATATGTCACATATATGTATATCCCTCTATTTAACAAAATTTTGGAAGTGGTTATCTCAGAGTGATATATAACATAAGGATTTATGCTTTCTTTTTGCTTATAAGAATTTTCCTTACAATTCCCATGTTTCCTTTTCTTTTTTTTTTTTTTGTAATTAAAGATAACATTAAAGAGCACCCTCTATTTTGGAGGAAATAAGATACATGAGACTGACCACCTCTATTAATTGGATGTATTACCGCTCAGCATCAGAGTTGGGGAGCAGAAGAAAGTACTACCACAGCAATGTGGTCGTACAAACCCAGTCTCCCTGAGAAGCAGCTGGACAAAGATCTGCAAAGCACAATTCAGTGGCAAAGAGGCCTGTGCCCATCTTGAGGAGGGTGCAGAAGGGCAATCACTGATGCTTGGTTCAGGGACAAGGAGGGGTTGGAATCTGGCTATGGATCAGGTGGGCCAGGAGGTCAAGGAGCACAGCCCTGAGCAAGATCTCCTGTGTCCACAAAGGGCTCAGGGAAGAAGAGCTCACATGGGCAGAACATCTATTAACTTAAAAGGGCTTTGTCTCCTTCAAAACTCTCAGCAATCTTTCTTAGCAATGAGGAGATGAGAAAGATTGAGTGGTTCTCTCACGGTTTCAAAATGACAGGGGTAGTTGTCAGAAAATTGGAGCCAGGATCTGATTTCGGAGCTCAAGGGCCTGTCTACCAGCTGCTGTAGCTCATGTATTCCTTCAGTGGACCTTCGTTGAGGCTTTTATGAACCAGGTCCAGGGGGACTAAGGTGGTGTGCAAAGTGGTATGAATCACACAAACGAGGGTGCTGTCATAGTAACTGACTGCCCAAGAGTCAAACATACAGAGAGGTCAGATGAGACTCTAGGGGAAGGGTTATTTGAACCAGGTTATGAAAGACAAGCAGAATCAGCCAAGCACAAATCAGAGGATATGGCAAGTACAAAGTCCAGGAGCATCAAGAGTTAAGTCTATGGGAGGAATCGTGAAAGAGGGGAGAAGGGTAAAAAAAAATAAGATCAAAGATGCTAATGTGATTCATTCCTCATTAATTCCCTGTTGCAGAAGGTCATCTTCCTTTATAACAATAAATCTTCATCAACCCTGCCCCACTTTTATCCCATTCTGAAGATCAGCTCCCACATCTGATTTATCTAGAAGTCTCTTTCTCCTTTGCTCAATGCAAGCCCTGCATTCTGCATAAAACCAGGACTCACAGGATGTTTACTGAAGACACAGTTACGTGCCTTCAATTCATTTCAATAGGAACAGCAACAGTTAAAAACCCAACCCAACCCAACCCAACCCTCAGCACACATACACTATGATTAAAGCAACCAACGAAATGGTATCAGCTCTCTGCCTCTGAGTGTACTTGTGACTTCCCCATAACGGTTTCTGATCAATCACATTTGAAAGAACATATTGCGATTGAAATGAAACATATCAACCCAGGCAATTTGGGGAAAGCCAAGTCATTTGTTGAGAGACTATGATCAGCATAGCCAGAAATGAAAACCACAAGGAAATAAAATACGATCATTTTAACTCATTTGAGCAGCCACTTGGGAGTAGTGTGGAAGAGAACAGAAGGTGGGAAGATGAGGAAGGAACAGATTTAAAAAAAAAAAACACTGTTGATTTACAGAGTGGCCCTGTTTGCCATGGGTCTGCATTGTGTGACAACAGCCTCTCTCCGTGGCCGACTGGACCCCTCTCCCACCTGTGGACTCTTCCAAAAGGATTCATCTCGTGGGCAAGAACTCTACGATTTGTTGATTATCCAATCCAATCTTATTTATCCCTCCTACTTCCCCAAAGAATGGATATCATCATCTCATTATTACAGACCTTGGACTTCACCTGCTGTTCTGAAAGCAACCAGGCATTGCAAATGAGGATGTTGTCTTGGGGCTGGGCACTCTGGGCTCCATTTCTGGCTCCACCCCCTTGCCGTGTGACCCTCAGCAGGTTGCTTGTCCTCCCGAGCCTTGATACTCAATCATAATAATTACCATTTCCTTTTCAGGGAGTAATTGTGATGGTGGACTGAGGTCACAGATAGAAAATATGGAATGGTACCAAGCATACAGTTGGCAATCAATACATGATCACTGAGTATTCAGAGGATTTAGGTCACCTGCCTGAAGCTGGAAGGTGGTAGGGATATTGAGTTCAGGTGTGTTGAAGAGAAATCATTAAGCAGTGCAGATCTATCTCTGATGTAGTGGGTGATACATTTGAAGTGAGATAGATCATTCAAATTGTGCCCTTATGCTCTCCCCAGCATCACTGAATGGGCAGGACATTACTTAGTACTTTCCTTTTCTTTCTAGTCTGAGTTAGAATCTTGCCCAACAAGCAGGCTACTGTGTCATGAACAGAGCCCTCCAAAAATAAGGCTATAAGTGAGAGGGGTGAAGTATGTTTGCTCCTTCCTCTATCTGGACTTAAGAATCCAGCAATTTGTGGGTATCATGGTTTTTATAAAACATTCGATGAGATTGGACTTATCAAGCAAAGGATGAAGATATGTCTTCTGGAACGTTTCCATCCCCCTCCCCCTCCCCCTTTGGTCTCTCATACAGATAAGGAGGATAGATTCTGTGAGAAAGGAGGCAGATGATTCTCTGAGTTACCTCTGATCCGGGATCAGGATTTGGGTAGTGATGACATATAGTGTAAACACTCTCCCTCAATCCTGACACACCCTGGCACTTCTGCTCACTTGCAAAATCAGACTAGGTAGGAGTTATTCTCCTGATGTTTGAAGCCCCTGCCTCCACAGACCTACAGCATGAAATAATTTCTTCTGTATGTGGACTTCTTGTTAGGCTGCCACGCTGTGCTGGATTTATTTATTACCCTATTTGTCTCCCTTTCTACATGATGAATTCTCAAGGGCAGAGAATATGCCAATTACATGGAGGTGATTAGGATCTCTGGCTTTGGGGTCAGGTATGCCCAAGCGAGGCTCTGAGTTGCCCATAACCTCCCTTCCTTGACCTCATTCAGGTGAATGAATGTGTTATACCCCCTATGTTTTTGAGAAATCTTAATCTGGAGCAGATGGGTTTCCCTGAAATTGCAAAATGTTATACGAACGTACATATTTCTCTGAAGAATTCAAGAATTTCATATTTTTTAATGGGGGGGGGCATACTTCTAAAAGAAGTAAGAACTTTTGGGATGTAACTGGTTAAAATTAAGTTTATAAATTAATTCTGAGTTCTGCATCATACTTCTTATAATAAAGAAAAAAGGAAGATATATATATATCTTCAGTTTATAGTCAGTTTTTACATGCTTTTTTTTTTCCAGTACAAATTCACTTAATACATGGTTTTCTCTACTTAAAATATCTTTTCTTCCATGATTAACCACTGAGATCAAAGTCATGTGCCAAGAACTCTACTGAACCCTTGAAAGCACATAAACTCTTTGGACCAAGTGAACATTGGTATCTCCCCATTATATAGAGAAGGAAACTGAGATATAGAGTTAGGATTCCTTCTAAGGCTCTCTGCCTGTGCCTACAACACCCTGTCTTTTCTAGACTCCTCAGCTTGTGCAGATAAGCTCTCAAGTTTCCTGTTTGGTTTGTAAAACATCGAGGTCTAGTGATTTCAGAATCCTCCTTAAGAATTCATGTGATATCACATTGGGATGGATCATTCAGAAGCTTACAGGTTGTGTTCCCTTTGAGTCCGAATATAAATCTCTAACAGAGCAGGTCTTGCTTTTTTTTGTTCTTGTTTTGTACTTAGGATTGAATCCAGGTGTGCTTAACCACTGAGCCATATCTCCAGCCTTTTTTTTAAAAAAATATTTTGTTTACAGACAGGGTCTCACTGTGTTGCTTAGGAGCTCAATAATTTGCTGAAGCTGGCTTTGAACTTGCAGTCCTCCTCCTCAACCTCCCAAGCCAGTGGGATTACAGACACAGTTCCTGTTTTATAAACAGATTTGCAAGACGGATAAAATGACATCCCTTATACAACATTGTTCAAAATCTTCATGAATATATATTAAAATTTCAGGTAAAGAAAGAATACATTAATACATCAAAGATTCTAATGAAAATATACATCACATATAAAGCAAGAGAAAAAATCCTATATTTTTTTAAAAAGAAAAACGAACAGAAGATAAACAGGGCTAAGTTGGATTCAGAATCTTTACTCTAAAGTGTTAAACTGTACAGCTGAATTGTAGAGGGGAGTAAAGGCTGTGGTCTTTGGGCATCAAATAGATAAATTTGCATCTAGGCTTTCCTATGTCTAGACTAACTGGTAAGCTCAAGCTCAACCATATAATGAAGGTAATATGTCACCTATCTTACAAAGTTGTCAAGAGCACAGTGTTAGTACTTCACAGGTCATCAATGAACATTAATTGTCTACATTCCTTTATTTAGAATTTCCCTTCCAATTTGTCATAACACCAGAGTGATTGCTTCTAATGTCTCATTTTAAGTATGGAGAACTGGGTCCTCATTTATCTGATGTCCCCAAGGATACAGGACCTCCAAAGCACAGCAAGCTAGAAAGAAAACCAGTCGCATGCTAGTTGTTCAAGATGAGCTAAGACCAGGAAAGGGAATGTCCTCTTCTAATGAAAACCAAGTTGGCAGCATGAGTTAGAACAATTTTCTGGATGCCATTCTAAATGTCCAGTCCTTATACCTTTGACCCAGCAAATATAATTTAGGAAATTTGCCAAATAATTCATTATTAAAAAAAAAAAAAAAACTACCATGGCTATGCATAAAAGATATTGATTGTAGCATTATTTATAATAGTGAAAGAGTTGGACTAATTGCTGATTGTAAATCTACTAATTGTTTATTGATGGGGGTCTGGTGAAGTTATGATTGATCTGTGTAAGAAGAGACACCATGGTCATAAAAGGTGTAAAGAGAACTTGAATACTCACGGTTTGTTAAATTTAAGATGTAGGCAAGAACACATTATGTTCACATTGACCTTTTTTTGTATGTGAGAAAAGACCAATATGAATATAGTACACAGGCATACACCCCAAATGTAGAAAGAGGAGACCCATGAGATACATATTTTCCTCTGTGTGTGTTTTCAGAACTATCCAAAATCTCTACAAGGATTTTGTGTTGGTTTGGTAACTAAAAGAGTCATTTAAAACATCTCCAAGATCCTGATCATTCCAAACACACATTACCCTGTCTTAAACTTCCCTGTTCTTTTTTTCCCAGGCCAAAACCCCACATGGATATGCCTCAATTCCCATTAACAGGCCACTTAGGGGAAAGGACTCAGTTCTATTTTGATTTTCCCATTTAAGGAAAGATGGTTTTCATTATTCATACCCAACCAACTGGGAGAGATAGAAAAGAATAAAAGAGAAGCTGATTAGAGTGATGTGAATCTTCAAGATAATAATTATAATAAAAATTCCACTTAACACGGCAGAGCTGTCTCAGTCATGATCTAATTTAGGAAAGCAAGGAGGACGATGACAGGAGTGACAGATTTAATCTAAGACCCGTGAGGGGGCCACTGGATAATGAAGAGAGGCAAACAACCCAGGGGCAGTGAGAAGAGTGGTTGATGAGAAATTCAGTGCGAGGCCTGATCTCTCATAATCTCAGAGATTTTGAGGGCTGAAAGCCAAAAAAAGCATAATTATTTATAGGACCCCAAATCTACAAAATTACAACAGATCCACACATTATTATGAAAATGCTTAACATACAGAATAAGGATAGATATTTAAAGCCTGCCAGAAAAAAAGTGACCGGTAATATTTAGAGGGAAACCAATCTAGATCTCAGCTGATTTCTCAACCCAGAACCTCAAAAAATAAATAAATAAATAAAAATAAAAATAAATTGAAAAGACAGGAGGGGAAAGGAACTATGACACTAGAAATGGAGGAAAGGAAGTTGCTAGAACCCCATATCATTAATTCATTTAGCGGTGCTTTGTAAATATGAGAATGTGCAATAATTCTTGTGGCCGGGAAACACTGGGCCTGTCACTCAGAATCACTGACAACAGCTTCTGTAACAGAGAGCAAGCATTAAATATGCATCATAGACGTTCTTCGGGAAGCCTTTACAGGGTCACTGAGCTCCTGCCCCATGATCCAATTTAAATGCACCGAGAACACGAGTACATCCGAGGTTACCAAACCAGCCTGTCTCAGGCATCCTAAGTTATTCATCAGGAGCTCAAGAGAAAGCAAAAGTGAAATCTCTCATTTCAAAACCTGTAGTTCTCGGTTGATTCCATTTTTGTCAATACTTATTTTTATTTTATTTTATTTTTTGCTTCACTCCTTGCCCCAAGATGAGCTGAGACCATATATATTACTTATTTATAATTTAGTAAGATCAGTAAGACGTTTCCTTGAAGTTCCTTCCAGGGAAGGAAGAGGGGAGGGAGGATTTGCAGTTGGTCTTGTAAGATGAAGAGACAATCTGTCTAGATGAGAAGAGAGAATTCCAGAAGAGAGAGAGAGTGTCGGTCGCCAAAGGAGAGTTTCCATTCTGCTCCGCTGGGTGCAATAGGCAGAGATTTCTTAGAGTTGTTCCAAATCTCATGACCTCCTGTGACTTGCTCGGTCTCCTTGAGCAAGTTCAAAGCAGGGCAGTGATCCATTATCCACTCTGAAGACAGGCAATAAAAATTATGAAAGCCTGCGATAAACATACAGCCACCAAAGACCATGTACCAACTTTTCAGCTTCGTGGTGATTGGCACATGTAAGAAGCCAGATGAGGAAAAGTCCTGCTCAGCAAACACACCTGTGTACTCTGATCATCACTTCCTGTCTTATTACATTTTCTCAGTGCTTTACTGATTAAAAAAAGAAAAAAGAATATTTGTAAGATCAGATTTTTGAGCCACTGCTTGGGATAATGCTCACTGCCTTCCTGATATTTGACTGGAGGCAGCAATCTCCAGTTAGATGACAGTAGGGGAGAGGGCCAGTTTGTAGTAAGTATCAGGCACAGGTTGAGCATCTCCAGCCATGTTTCTGTATCAAATGCAAAGGGCTTACTTTGAGCAAGATGCCCTGCGGGGCCTCTGGAGATTCCTCACCTGTCACTCGAGAGGAGGGTCCGCCCGGCCTTCCCTGGGCCCTCTGTATGTGGATGTCTGATGCTCCAGGGGTGTAGACTAATTCATTGTTTTTTTTCTTTTTCAACAAATACCCCTAGAACAACCACCACCACCACAAAGCGCCTTCACAAGCCCAGCTGGAAGCTCCGTAACTCTACAGGACCTTGATCTTCCACGTTGGTCTCTCAGGTCATTGAGAATTGGCCACCAGCGAAGATGAAGTAGGACAAGAGAAACAGTTGCTTTCAAAACCCGTTGTTCTCCTCGGGCTGCCGTAACCAACTATCATAGGCCAAGGCGGCTTTCAGCAATAGAAATTTATTCTGTTGCAATTCTGGAGGCCAGATATCAGAAATTAGAGTATCATCGGGGTTGGTTCCTACTGGAGACTCTGAGAGAAGGCTTCATGTCTCTCCCCTAGCTTCTGGTGCCTGCCAGCAATTCCTGGCATTCCTTGGCTTGGGTAGGTATGTCACTCCAATCTCTACCATCTTTATTTTGGTACCAGGGATCAAACTCAGGGGCGCTTAGCCACTGAGCCCCATCCCCAGCCCTTTTTATATTTTATTTAGAGACAGGGTCTCACTGAGTTGCTTAGCGCCTTGCTTTTTTTTAGCTGAGGCTGCTTTGAACTCACGATTCTCCTGCCTCAGTCTCCTGAGCTACTGGGATGACGGGTGCATGCCCCTGCTCCTGGCCAATCTCTGCCACCTTCACGTGTCCTTTCCCTGAGTCTCTGTGTCTTATAACACAGATAACCATCAATGGCCTCCAGACCCACTGTAAATCAGGATGATCTCATCTTGAGAATCCTAACTTGATTGCTTCTGCAAAGGCCCTATTTCCAGATAAAGTCACAGTCACAGGCACCAAGGGTTAGGACTTCCACGAATACTTACAGGGCCAATATTCCACTGGCGACACCAGTGTATGCTTTATCCTCCCTCATGTTAACAACATGGAGCGAAACACAGTAAAAAGGAGAATGAATTTCCTTGCTTTTTACAGCTGCTAGAGGCCACTATATTCCAAGGCTCTGGGCTCCTTTGTCCATCTTCAAATTTGGCAAGAAGTGTGTGAGTGGTTTTCATATCACAGTTCTCTGACTTGCTTCCAGAATCCCATTCTCCTCTCTCTCTTCCCGTCTCTTTCACTCTTAAGGACCCCTGTGATCACTTTGGGCCTATCCAAATAATGCAAGATAATACCCCTTTTTTAAGGCCAGTTGATAACCTTAATTATTTTTATTAGGCAACTTGCCTTTTTATTATGCTGTGCATATGGCTGGGGGTGGGGATGTATAATGTTATTTTGTTCCAGATGTGGAGTAAGCCCAGGGCTATAGATAGCCTCCCATTTGCTTAAAAATTTGAAGTCATCAGACTATAATGACACAGCCACATCAATGTTTAGAGTAGCTCGATTCACAATACCTAAGCTATGGAACCAATCTAGGTGCCCTTCAACAGATGTTTGGATAAAAAAAATATGGTGTCTATACACAATGGAATATTACTCAGCCATAAAGAATAATGGCTTGATGACATTTGCTGGTAAATGGATGGATCTGGAGAATATCATGTTAAGAGAAAAAAGCCAATCCCTCCAAAAGCAAAGGCTGAATGTTCTCTCTGATAAGTGGATGCTAACTTGCAACAAGTGGGTAGGGAAGAATAGAAGTTCATTGGATTAGACAAAGGGGAATGAAGGGAAGGGAGGGAGATGGGAATAAGTAAGATGGTAGAATGAATTGGACATAAATTTCTTATGTTCATATATGAATACACAACCAGTGGAACTCCCTATAATCTACAACCACAGGAATGGGTAGTTAGACTTCATGTATGTATAGTGTGTTAAAACACACTCACTGTCATGTATATCTAAAAAGAACAAAAAAAAATTTGAATTGGGATTCTTTGATTTATATTTCAAAGAGTCCCAGTTATACACGTGTGTCTGTGTATATGTATTCAAATACGTTTGAGTATGTCTGGAAAAATCTAGAAAGACTAGCAGGGAATGGGATCGGGTGGCTGGTATGGGTAGCTTTATTTTTGTCTTCATGGGTATCTACTGTGTGAATGTTATGCAACGGGCAGGTATCACTTTTATCATCTTAAAGATGAAGCCAAAACAGCGGCTATGGTATAAAATGTTAAGTTCCCCCTGGGCTCCAAGGTCTGGCTCAAGTATCAGAAATCTCAACACTTTCTCTTTCATTTGGTGCATTTAAATAGTCTGAGTCCACTCCAGAGCCAATAATTACAAGTTGCTTCGTAGGCCCTGATAACATGCTTTATCCTTTCAGAAGAGCTCTTTAGAAGAGGCCACAGAAGATAAAAGGCCCCTGCTCAGAGAGACAAACAGAGACTGCCTGCTGGCTCATCCTGGTGGGGTGACATCTCCGGGTCCAGGTCCAAAAGGCAGGTCTTGAAAGTACAAATTTGTCCTAGTTTCCCTTCCTCGCCTCCTCGGATTATAAATATGCACATCATAGGAATCCAAGATAAAAGACAAGAAGCCAAAACAAATGCTTGCATTTCCCTTGCCAAAGAAGACACAAAAGCAGCCTGACTCCAACTGTATTAAAACACAGGGAATGGAGAGTCTGCTAAAATGTCACAATGAGGAAGCTCTGAAGCATCCCATGGCTGCACCCTCCACAGGGGGCTACAACATGCTCCATCTGAGTTCCCTCTTCTCTTCCTCGCCAGGCCTGGTAGGCAGAGAACCAACCACAGTGCCAGGGGGCAGCTTGGCATCACCTTCTTTAGAAGGACCCTCTGAGCACCTCAGCCATGGAGCGGGGGCTTCAGGATTATACCCAGGCCTTTCCGTTGCCAGGGTCCAGGACTCCCCATGCGTAAAAAGGCAATAAGAAACATTGTTGGGGAAACTTGTCCCCTTTGCAAAGATTCAGAATCAGGAGATTTGGGGCTGAGTCCAGGAATCTGCATTTCAGCAAGCAGGCCAAGTAATCCGATGCAGGAGACTGAACTTATAGAACACACACACACACACACACACACACACACGCATTTTCTGTTACGCTTTTGGCCTTTTAACCGAAAGGATATCAGATTCTGAGAAGCAGAAATGTGGGTGCACTTACACATGCCCAGCCTTTCCTCCTTTCTTCTATCCCAGAGCATAAAGAACTGAGATCCTGAGATCGGGAGGTATTTAAGTGAGGAGCTATTATTGATCAGAAGTTTTAAAAACATACAAAGAACTTCATTCTCTATTACAAGAACAGTAAAACAAAATTTGCAACCCTCCAGAAATAAGTAATCAATTTTTTTTAATGTGTGAATTTCACCAAGTTGTAGAAAATTATTCAAATTTCAGGGCAAGAAAAAAAATCATACTTTATTGATCAAATGTGTATGGACTCATGGAAAAAAAATGTGACAGGCCACATAATTTGGAAGCCCTCCATTGTCTGCTGATACAGGCTTGACCTCACAGAGTAGCTCATTGATAAATGCAGTGGCGCCAGCAGCTCAGGAGGCTGAGACTAGAGGATTGTGAGTTCAAAGCCAGCCTTAGCAATTTAGCGAGGCCCTCAGCAACTGTCTCTAGAGGTCCTGTCTCTAAATAAAATATAGAAAGGGCTGAAGATGTGACTCAGTAGTTAAGCACCCCTGGGTTCAATCCCTGGGACCAAGAAAACAAAAAGTAGCTCATTCATATTCCTGTACTGCTTAGCTGGAAGGCTGGTGGTTCAGAATGCTGTCACCTCCTTTAAACCACACATGGAAACAGCAGACAAGGGCACTCATCTATTTGAATTGGACCTGACCCTATTAAATACCAAATAAATGAAAGTAAAGCTTTGTTTAAAAATTTCCCATCCATCTCTTCATTGAAAGGTGTCTGTTGAAACTGAAGAACGGAAAGAACCATCATGCAGCGACAGGTGACTGGGGTTGAACTTAGGTCCTGCCTCTCTTAGCAACTTTACCTTGCAAGAATCTCCCGGGCTAGCTGGAGGCCTCCTGCTTCAGCCTGTGGATCACGTAATGCTTTCAAGTTAATTTAATTTTTTAATTTCCCCTTACTTATGTTTGTTCCTCCCCGTTCACTACCACACACTCATCGCCAAGCCGACTCTTAAAAATAAACCCCAAGAGGATAAGAAATTTATTTACATATTCCCAATAAAAATGAAATAAGAGAGCCCACAGTTTATAACTGTATTATAAACTATAATACAGTTGTTATCTTAATTTTTTTTCAATAAAAAAGAAATTTAAGATGATTTCAGAGATTATTATGGTACATATTATTTTTTTTGCTTCACATTGTGTAGCATAGAGTTTCACTGTCTAAAAATTATAGGGTTTAAATTTCATCCTACTCCATATGAATTTCCAGGTTTACTAGCACCATTTGTTGAATAGACTGTCTTTTCTCCAATGTGTGTTTATGGTGCCGTGTCTACTAGGAGATAATTCTATTTAAGTGGGTTTGTCTCTGTGTCTTCTATTCTGTCCCATTGGTCTTCATGTCTATTTTGGTGCCAATACCATCCTGTTTTCGTTACTATAGCTCAATAATATAATTTAAGTTCTGGTATTGTGATGCCTCCTACTTTGCTTTTCTCATGAAGGTTGCTTTGGCTATTTCTGGGTCTCTTATTTTCACCAAATGAATTTCATGACTGCTTTTTCTATTTCTATAAAACACATCATTGGGGTTTTAAGAGGAATTTTATAAACCTGTATAGCAGTTTTGGTTGCATGGCCATTGCTGCGTTCTATCAAATCTTCAAAGAAGGACTAACACCAATCCTCTTCATTGTTATTCCATGAAATAGAAACGGAGGGAGCCCTTCCAAAGTCATGCTGTGAAGCTAGTATTACCATGACAAACCAAAATGGGAAGGGAACCTCAGATCCATATCCCTTTTGAACATAGATGTAAAAATTCTTAACAAAATACTGGAAAATCATATGCAAAAACATATTAAAAATATAAAGCCCCATGATCATGTGGGGTTCATCCCAGGGATGTAAGGAAATCGATAAACATAATTTGTCACATCAGTAGACTTAAAGACAAGAATCATATGATCATCTCAATAGATGCAGGAAAAAGCATTTGATGAAGTACAACACCACTTCCTGTTCAAAGCACTAGGAAAACTGGGGATAGTAGGAACATACCTCAACATTGTAAAAGCTATCTATGTTAAATCCAAGGACAATATCATTCTAAATGGAGAAAAACTACTTATATTATTTAAATTATATACATACAAGTAATTGAGGCTGAAAAGTTCATAATAAATTCAAGTCCATGCAGTGGATCTTGGAAGAGCTGGGAGTAGCCATAAATTCTGTGTTCTTCCATTTTGCATTCCAGCTGTTAAAAGTCTATAAAGCGATGAGGTGAATTGACAGGGTAAACATTTATTTTGCATAGGAAATCACAAAAAAAATAAAGACTAGGATCTTTTCTGAAATTCCTAAAAAATAGTGAATTATTTTTTCCTTCGTAGTACTTTCCTTTCTTCTAAGATCATTTCTCTTTATGAAGGAAAACATTGGTGGGAGGGATTATTTCTTCTTCCTCTGTTCTAAGTTGTAGCTGCCATTGTTTTGCTTGTGACTGGTTGGTTGATGAATGGTTCAAGTTTGCTCTGTCAGAAGGGTTTCATGCCACCCTTCTGGTTATGGTGATTGGTCAGGAAGAAGTCACATGACCTCAATCAGACCAATCATATTCCTGCCCAGGATTTTTGTACTTGAAGCTAGGTATAAAGCACTTTGTTCCTCTGATGCCTGAGTTACATAGTCGTGTCTCTCCACCTTCATGTCTTTGCTCCATTGTTGGCTTCCCTGAGATCACATTTGAAATTGGAATCTCACCCCCACTGTATCTGAGTCACCTTACCCTGCTTTGTTTTTACCCCCATGGCATTTACCACTTCTCACCATATAATTTGCTTATTTACTATAGCTACTGTTTATGTCAATCACTCCCTCTTGAGAGTGGGACCTCCAGGAAGTTAGGAATTTTTGTCAGTTTTATGCATACGACAATACCAGAAACACAATGTACTCATAAGGGAGAGAGTGAAGGAAAGAAAGGGAATCAATTGAAGGAAAGAACAAGGCACTCATAGGAAGAAGCAGAAACACAATACAGAGAATGTGTCTTAGTGGTGGTGGAGCTATGCTGTCTAATGTGGCAGCCACTAGCCACATGTGGATCAAATGTGGATCAAGAATAATGGTAAGTGGCTGGTCTGAAATGAGTCTGGATTTTGAAGACTTAATTATATTTATTTTTTTCTTTTGTTTTTTTAATTATTCTTTTCAGATATACATGATAGTAGAGTTTATTTTGATGCACTGTACATATGTGGAGTCTAACTACTCATTCCTGTGGTTGGACATGATGTGGAGTTACAATGGTTGTGTATCATATACGAACCTGGGAAAGTCATGTCCGATTCGTTCTGATGTCTTTCCTATTCCCATCCCCCCTTACCTTTATTCCCCTTTGTTTAATCCAGTGAATTTCTATTCTCCCCACCCTCTTATTGTGTGTTAGCATCTGCATATCAGAAAGAACATTCAGCCATTGGTTTTGGGGAATTAGCTTATTTCACTTAGCCTGACATTATCCAGCTTCATCCATTTGCTGGCAAATCCTTAATTTCATCTTTGAAGACTTCATATAAAAAACAATGATAAAGAACTCATTATAGCCAGGTGTGGTGGTGCACGCCTGTAATCCCAGTGGCTCAGGAGGATGAGGAAGGGGCATAAAGAATTCAAGCCAATCTCAGCAACAGTGAGGCGCTAAGCACCTCAATGAGACCCTGTCTCTAAATAAAATATAAAAAGAGGCTGGGGATGGGGCTCAGTGGTTGAGTGCCCCTGAGTTCAACCTCCAATACCTTTCCCCCAAAAAGAACTCATTAAAATTTTTATAGATTGCATGTTGAAACATTAATATTTTGGATATGTTGGATTAAAGAAAATATACTATTAAAATCAATTTTGCTCGTTTAACTTTTTTTAATTTGGCTGTTATATAATTTAAAATTACTCATGTGAGTCATATTCATGGCTCATACTATAATTTGATAGGTTAACGCTGCACTAGACCCTGAATCTAATCATCTCTTTCTTTTTTTCTTTTCTACTATCCTTATTTTTATCTTTTCAATTTGAAGCAATTTTAAATTGTTATTAAATTTGCAAAACTAATCGATTATATGTATTTTTCCACAGATTTCCCTAATATTAATGTCTCATCATACTCCCCCCCCCACACACACACACTGGGGATTAAACCCAGGGCCGCTCAACCACTGAGCCCCATCCCTAGCCCTATTTTGTATTTTATTTAGAGACAGGGTCTCACTGAGTTGCTGAAACTGGATTTGAACTCACGATCCTCCTGCCTCAGCCTCCCCAGTGGCTGGGATTACAAGTGTGCACAGCCAAGCCAGGCTCACCATATTTTTTAACTGAACTGCAGATTTCATTCAAATTTCACCACTTCTCCCATTAATGTTCATTCTCTGTATTCGAATCTGATCTAGGATCACACATCACGTTCAGTTGTGATGGTTTCTTAGTCTACGTCAATCTGTGACAGTTCTGATTTTTCCTGGTTTTAAGTCTGTGACACTGTTTCTTGATTTGGGATCGTCTTATTTCTTTTTTATTACTATTCGATTGAGGATAGGCATTTGTACCAAAAGGGAAACAGAAGTCATTTAGTAATCTTAGTCTATCATATCAAATATAAATTATTTTTTCCTTGGTAATTTATCCATACCTTGGAGAACACACTTTGAAAATAGGCAAATGCTCAACTTTTCCTTAAACTCTTGTGCACTGTTTTTAGATCTGTTGGGTCTAATGGGTGGGGCTCCCATCACTTCTGGGACTAGATCTTCATAGAACTGCATGGCAGTAGCTCGATATTGGCTCTCATGTACAAAGCCAAGTGTCTCCCAGTCCAGTGCTCAGGGATTCTCACCTGTGTGTGAGGCAGCACAGAGATTTTAAATTCTCCATTATAAATGATTCTTTAAAAAGATATAGCTCTTCTTTTGCAGCAAGAATGAAAATTTGCTATTGTCTAAGTAGTTTCCCAAAAAGGACTCCATGGAAAACGAATTATGTGGTGCTCACAGATGTTATATTATTCTAAGAAAAGTTTCTAAGATTAAATGAGTTTGGGAAATGCAAAGTTAAACAGATTTCTCTACTTCAACGCTTCTCAGAACTTTTACTTCTCCAGTGTGCATTGGAGGGAACAGTGTAGCTCAAAAGTAATTGCATTCCTTCTTTGAAGAGCATGTCATAGGACTAATGTTTCTCAGAAATCACTTTGGGATTCACTGTCCTAATTCATCAGCCTGATAGGGACATGACAACTTTTCTCAGAATATTCAAGAAAGGATGTTAGTGAAATTTTGTGGCATGCAATTGATAAATATTATTTTTTTTTTGCGTGCATTACTGAGAAGTGGGAATTACACATTTAGAAGGAAGGATGTGCTGTCTATCAGCCACACCAAGCCTTTTTCATTGTCTAAAGGAAGTGCAGGAGAAAGGAAAGAATGAATAAGGGCAGGAAAGAAGGAGGGAAGAGGAAGAAAAGAAGGAGAGAGGGAAAAGAGAAAGGATGGGGGAGAAAGCTAGAGCGAGAAGGAGGGTCTAAGTTGGATTGACAACAAAGTGCAGAATCTCCATGCTGCTTTTATACCCAGAAAGAATGACGAATTAACCCAGAACAATGGACACGGCTAGATTATTGATGGGCAGAGATTTTGGTCCATGAATGAAATCTCAGGGACATGAAAATAGAAAATTCTGTATTCCCCATGCTCATTTGATCATAGAGAATTTTCTTAAACCTATAACATCTATCAGCATCACATAATTCGTTTTCCATAGAGTTCCTTTTGGGAAACTAAATCATATGCAAAAAAGTACCTGCCAAGAAGTTCCTTCATAAGACGTCAAACATCATTGACTGAACTCTAGATGAGTTAGAATGCTGTCGACTGAAACTTTTTGCCATTTGGAATGCAATAATCCGCATACATTCTCTAGCTGTCAATAACTGAAAAACCATGCTTTCTTAGGATGAGGGGGATTAAAGGGTCTGCCTTGTTTGTTAGCACATCACATTACACGCACACTACTGTAGAAATGGCCTTCAGCATCTCAATTAACTTTTTTATATATAGGAACAATTTAAGGTAGATAATCTGCAAACCACAAACAGCAGACCTACATGCATTCAAATGATTGTGTCTGTTTTGTCCCCTACTTAATTCAAATCCACCTTAAAAGACTATCAGTCATCACTTCTTCAATGTGTCTATCCTGCGAGAAAAAGGTCCTGTTTGATGCATACTTCTCCTAAAACATATTTTATCTTCCCATCAATAGTGTGTAGAAGGGTGGGAGAAAAAGAATTAGTGCTTTGAAGTCAGGCATTTGAGACATTGGGAATTTTATCCCAATATTTACTGGCTCTGTATCCTTGGATAAGGTTGAGTTAGGTTGAACCAAGTGAAATTGCCAATATTCATCTGGTTTTGATCTATAAATCTGGCAACTTCATTTGGTTCACCCTAACACCTAACCCTCTGGGTCTCAGGTTTTTCCACATAAACTATAATTATACTGCATTTAGTTGTGAAATGGCATGTGTCTAAAGTAGTTGGCACAGTCTTGGCACAGAGCAAGAGTCAATAAATGGGAACTGTTATCCCTGGCCACCTAGAGTATGCCCAGTACGTCCTCCCTTCCTCCTGTTCCCACTTTAGTTTCTCTTACTCATAGACAAGCAGATAACCCACCTTCCCATCTTTCCCCTCCTTGTTAATCATCTCAGAAATCTCTCTACTCTGTCCAGCTCTCTTTCTGTCCCTTTTGCCCATGTGAGTCACAAAGGAACCAAGCAGTGGCTCCTGTGTGTGAGAGCAATATGCACCCTGTCAGTCATGAGACACTCAGACAATTAGAAATAGCCTCCACAGTCCTTGAACATTTCCCAAGCAGTTTTAGAATGCCCAGAGAAGTATCTTACCCTCTTCATTACTAATTAAAAACTACTTTTAAAGCTGGGCACAGTGGCGCACACCTGAAATGCCAGAGACTTGGGAGATTGAGGCAGAAGGATCTCTGAGTTCAAAGCCAGCCTCAGCAACAGTGAGGTGCTTAGCAACTCAGGGAGACCCTGTCTCTGAATAGAATACAAAAAAAAAAATGCTAAGTGAAGTTAGCCAATACCCCAAAACCAAATGCCAAATGTTTTCTCTGATATAAGGAGGCTGATTCATAATGGGGTTGTGCGGGGGAGCACAGGAGGATTAGTGCAAACTCTAGTTAGGGCAAAAGAGTGTGAGGGGAAGGGAGAGGGCATGGGGGTAGGAAAGACAGTGGAATGAGATGGATGAACATCATTACCCCAAGTACATATACGAAGACACAAATTATGTAACTCTACTTTGTATACAACCAGAGACATGAAAAATTGTGCTCTAGATGTGTAATACGAATTGCAATGCATTCTGCTGTCATGTATAATAAGTTAGAATAAAAAATCTATTCATGCATTAGATCAAGAGACATTTTTAAATTAATATCCGCATCTATAGCAATCTCTTTTTATTAATTGTGTTGCATCTGAGGTGTTCATTGCAAATGGGTAGCGTGTTGACTGTAGTGGAGTTTGAGTGGGCTATAGCCTTGGAACTGATACACAAGGCCAGCAAGAGACAAATGACTGATTTGCATACAAACTTGGGAAAACCAAATAGTTCATAGATATGGGAGAAGGGAGGGGGTTAAAAGCCAGTGGAGTGAAGGAGAACATAGAGATGAGTACATGACAGAGAAAGCAATGTTTTATTTCTTCTATTTTGTAAATTGCTAACTCTAAGAATAAACAAGTTGGAATTTAATATCTCTATACAGAAAGTTATTTTGGGTGCTTCAGGATGTTTTTAGAATGTTGTTTGCAAGATCTCTATGAACCAGAGCTGACTCTTAGCTGGCCAGGGTCCCAAATATTCAAACTTACCCATGGATATGTGCATACAAATAAAATGTAAAGCATTACCAAGAGATTATTGTGTAAAATGTTTTCATTTCAACAATAAGTGCAAAATAACTGATTTATAAGTCATCCTGTTATATATACTGTCTACTTGATAGAAATTTAGAAATGTGAATGTTATGTAAGTTATTTTCAATAAAAGTTCAATGGATTCACAAATTAATTTGGAATATTACATAGAATAAAGTAGTACATGGTCTCTGTTATTGTTTGACATGGTGGAATTACTCAAAGCAATGTTCTACTCATATAAATTAATAAAAATACTATTGATATACAAATAGTCCATAATTATTTTCAGCCCTATCACCTAATAGCCACCAACTGCCCCTTAAGATTATATATGATTTTAACAGTATCTGTTTCTGTGTTTATTTTGGTCGTGTTGGGGGGTCCCTGTCAGTCTTCTATACTTTTCAATTCAGTGGAAACGACTCCATAAATGTCTTATTTTGCAAAATAATTTAACAGAGGAGATATATACAAATTACAAAATTGAAATAGATGACAAAATTCTACCTACTTAAAATTCCTGCTTACTGCAAAACAATACATCTAGAATGTAGATTCAAAAGACATTAAAAAAACCACAAAGACCGTTAAGACATTCAACTTCACAAAAGAACTTCGCTATTGTTTTCAATTTTAAAAAGCCATTTTGCTATCACAGGATTATAAGATGGGCCATAATATTTTGTCAATATTTGAGCCAAGAAGTGACTTAGGTTCTCAAGAGAACAAGATAAAGGATACATTGGAATAAAGTACTCTCAAAAGGCATTTAATGAAGAACTATCACATAGGATCTACAAAGATATCTTTAAGCTCCATCCATAAAAGAACAAACAACCCAATTAAAAAAAATTGGCCAAAGATCTTCACAGACACCTCCCCAAAGGAGATATACAGATGGCAAATAAGCATATGAAAAGATGCTCAACATTATATATCATCAGGGAAATGCAAATGAAAACAACCAAAGAATGCCAATACACACCTATTCGGTCAAAATACAGAACACTGTTACCACCAAATCCTAGCCAGGCTGTGGAGAACCAGGGTCTCTCATTCTAAATGGTTCCGCCATTTTGGAAGGCAGTCTGATTGTTTCTTATAAAACCAAAGATAATATGAACATACCCAGTTCTCACATTCTTTGCTATCCACCTAAGGACCTGAAAATGTATCTACCCAAATTCCTGCACGTGGATGGTTTTAGCCATTTTATTCACTATTCTCCTGACTTGGAAGCAAATGAGCTGTTCTCCCATAAGCGAATGGATAAACTGCAGTACATCCAATGAAACATTATTCAGCTTTAAAAGGAAATGAGCTAACACATCTTGAAAATCCACAGATTTTTAAATATTCCTTATTTTCATACTAAGTCTTTGGAATTTAATGTATATTTTTTACCCTTCAGTGTACCACATTAAATGCATATCCCTGAGGGAAAGAAGCCAATCCCCAAGAGATGTATCCTGTATGATTCTGGTTATTCTGGAAAAGGCAGAACTGTGAAGACAGTTTTTAGAAAATGGTGGCTACCAGGGGTTGGGAGAAGGGCTGAATAGGTGGAGTCCAGCAGACTTTCAGGGTAGTGAAGATACTCTTACTGATGGGTAGCTGACATTATACATTTGCTGAGATCTATAGAACCTACAGAAAGACAAAGAATTCTTCCTAATGCCAACTGTGGACTTTGGGTGGTAAGAACCCATCAATGCAGGCTTATCAGTTGTGATACATGTCCCACTCTGGTGGCGGATGGGGATAATGGAGAAGGTTGTGCATGTTGGGTTGGGGGAGGCTGGGAGATCTCTGTTCTTGTCTTTCAGTTTTGCTGTGAATTTCAAACTGCTCTAAAAAATAAAGTCTTAAAATGTCCTAGATGGCTACTGCTCCATAGATCTAGAAAGCAAGTCATATGTGTCATTTCACATGTTCTGGAAACTATGAAAAATAATAACAAATGGGTGAAATTGACCTTAATAACAAATCTATTTAAACCCACAGGTCCATAATATTACCACATCAGTGTGCATTGGATAAATCATAATATTTTGGTTCTATTGATTTCACATTGTCCTACTAGCGAGATGTTGAAATATTCCTTACTTTCATTCTAAGTCTTTGGAATCTCATGTGTATTTTTACCCTTCAGCACACCACCATCAAGAACAGCCAAATTTTAAATGCTGAGGGTCGACACAGAGCTAGGGTATCATAGCACAGGCCTAGACCTTTATCAATAAGGAGTTTTACTTATTCAAATCAAACCAGATGCTAATTTCTCCTGTTCATCCTGTAGTATCCTTGGAACATCTTTTATTTTACAACATTGAGCTAAATCGTCCTAGCATTTCAAACAATAGATAACAACACAGGCAATCAATTCTGATTAAACACAGAATTTTCTATAACTAAGAATTCTTAGAGCCGGCACATCTCACTATATCCAAAATAAGACTCACCACAATAGACACAGATAACAAAAGCTGAAGGCAATAGCAAATATTTATTAAGCACTTATCCTGCGCTTGACAGTGTTTATGATAACTTTCATTTAATTCCCACACTAACTCATTGTGGCGGGACAATGGTATTTGGAATCTTAGACCCCTAATAAAGACATGCCATTAATGTGAAGAGTGATTATCATCTCTCTTGCAATAATAGTGAGTACTGTTTACTATCAGTCAGGCATTGTTAAGCTATCAACTATCTTTATTTTATTCAGTTTTCACAAAATCTAGCAAAATAGGAAGAAAACTTCTATTTTCCAAATTGGGAAGTAGATTCTTAGAGATTACTTATCTCCTACAAAGATTTTAGTTCATTACTGGCACAAAGTCTTGGCTCACCCCATGCTAGGTACTCAAATGTACCATCTATTTTATGTTAGCTCATTTGACAAACACAATTTTCTTTTCTAGGTACTTCTTTGTTTGGGGGAGGTACCAGGGATTGAACTCAGGGGCATTTGACCACTGGGCCACCTCCCCAGCCCTGTTTTGTATTTTATTTAGAGACAGGGTCTCACTGAATTGCTTAGCACCTCGCTTTTTTGAGGCTGGCTCTGAACTTGTGATCCTCCTGCCTCAGCCTCCCGGGCCATTGGAATTACAGGCATGCTGCACCGCTTTCAGTGGTACTTCTTAATATACCTGGTAAAATTGGTCTTACTTGATAGAAATAATTTGAAACACCACAAGTTCAATGAATGAGCTGGGTCCAAACTGTGTGGTTCTGATAATGAGTGAAGGCACGTTCGGAGAAGATTAGAAAGAGCTGGAATACGCTGGGAACCCAGCTTAGAGGAGAAATCATTCTTTGAGGGTTTTTAGATGCCAACATTTCCCCTCCTGGCACTAATATGAGGCCTCGAGGATTGTTGCAGTTCACATCATAAAGATCTGTCATTCACTGAGCTCTTTTTCTTTTGCAAAGCATTTGAACATAGTTTGGCTTCTGTGATCCTGGACTCACTCGTAAGATGGACAGGGCAGATATTATATGATCATTTAATTATTTTAGGGGAAAAGAGATTGATTCACCCCAGACCCACAATTGCTAGGTGAAGGAATGAAGTCCAAAGTCAGATCTTACAACAATATTTCCAAGAATCGGTACATGTAGCCCTAGTGTTTGTTAAATGTTTTAAGTGGACGGAGGACTGCTCTTTATTTGCAAATTATTTTGTTATTTCCAGAACATAATTGCTCAGGATGGGCCTAAAGCATATATTTAAATTACAAAAGTGAGATTCAGCCAGTAAAATTCCAGGTGGTTTTCCGATAGGGTAAAAATCATGAACAAAATTTGGGAAATTCAATACTTTATAGAAGGCCATGTACTTCATAATAGAAATTGTCATTCAGACTTTGTGTTACTGAATGCAGATTCTGATGGAAGGATCACCTTGCATGTTTTATTTTTTGTTTGCTTGCCAAAGAACATCTCATCCCAGTGGCAAATAAATCATGTTTTAGTGCTCTGAGCATTGCATTTTGCCGTGGTATTAACAATTCTTTGTATTCTTGTCTTCCCCACTGAACTGTGAACTTCTTGAAGACAATGACTTTGACTCACTCATCTTTGTGATCTTCAGTGTGCCTATTTATTTATTGCCATTAGGCAAGCTTATTAGGAAGAGAAAGAAACACATTAAGTTACATCAAGAAAAGGGTGTGTTTCTGTATGAGTACAGCACTAACCAATTGCGCCACTGGAGCATCCGAGAAAGGGGTGTATTTCTAGATGGATGCTTGAACAGAACCAGAAAGTAGGACAGAGGCAACAAGCGACCTCCCATCTCTCTCTCCCTGCTGGTTTCTCCGGGTGACTGCTACTCTGTCTGGCACTATCTGTACTTCAGCGGGCTTCCTTTTCATTCCAAGTTTCTGTTCCTAATCATTTTGGCTAATATGGAGCTCATGGATGCTTTGCCCTGGACATCACCTCCTCATGGATGAAGGATCCCTTCCTTCTGTTTTCCCCCACTCTAGCTTCTTCATGAAAATTCACCAAATAGAGAATCTGCTTGGTACCTTGCAGTTTTCTACAAGAAGTCATTCATTCACTTGTTTAAAAAATGACCAATTATTGCACCTAATCAATATCTCAACTTAAATATCCAAACTAAAGCAACCGATCAATGTCCCAGCAACCAGAGGATAATGGTGGGACTCAAACCCTGATTTGGTCTTGACCTTCTTTATTCTTTCTATCAACCAGTTCTACGGATCATACCTTTAAATATATCCTTAAAAAAATTTCTAATTTTCTCCTAAACTGCCAAATTAATTCATCCCAATGAATCCTTCATTATTCCATGCCTAGATCTACTTTAACAGACATTTGACCCATCTCCTTGTTCCACTGGGAAAAATATCTGATCCATAGAGCAAGTAGAATAATTCATGAAATATTTAAGTCAGGTCATGTCACTTCTCCAGTCTTAAACAAAGAATGCCCCTTTCATCTAGGATAAAATTCACCAGTCTCCCAGAGCCCGTGTGTCCCAGGCTCCTGCCTGCCTCACTGCAGGCTCCTCAGCCATTACCACATTCTTCTTTCCCACCTTGGTCTCTGCTATTCCATCCACATGGATCTTTCCTTCAGATCTTTGTGAGGTTCATCTTCCTTGTTGTTCAGATCTCAGTCCCCTCACAAGAGAGGCATGTTGCCTCCTTCCCCTCCAGTTATTCTCCATCTCATCACCCCATTTAACTTGCACCATTGCACCTAACGCATCGGCTACCATCTTGGATTTTTACTTGTTTACTAGTTTCCTCTGTTCCTTCCCCTCCCTACGAGGTGAAGCCAATCCATCTTGTCCCCCATTAGGTCTCCAGCACCAAGAACAATTCTTGGCACAAGGTATTGTTTTTTTTAAATGAATGAATGAATCTCTGCTTTATGCCAACAAACATTCATAAACCCCATTGAATGACTAATAATGTGGTACCCACCTATCATCCAATTGGCCAGAATGCCTGGGTCACCAGGACCCAAACATGGCTAAGCACGGGGTGGATCTGTAGCAGAAGACAAGCACCCTCCAGCCCTCTGTCCACACTCTTGGTAAGCACTTACTGAGCAGAGGAGTGAATGGACAAGGACTCAAAAGTCCAACCTGTCTCTGGGGACACCTGCAGGTGAGGGACACTGAGACTTTGAAAGAAGAGCTGAGTGTGTTATTCTGTTGTTGTTATTGTTGTTTCTGTTGCTGTTTTACTATCTATATCTCTCTTGCAGAAAACATCATTAAAAGTGCCCGAAACGCACTGTTTATCTAGCTTGCGGCATTTGGTTGAAAATCGAAGTGATTTTTAAAACTATAGAAACTCATCTGGCACCAGGGCTGAGCCTCAGTTGGGAGGGAATTCACATTACATTTTTATCTAGCCTTGCATTAACATTCATTTTCTTCTATGGTACTTTTTGTTCCTATGGGGAATATTTATGCTTTCCTCCTTTTTTTTTTAATCTGCATAAAGCAAACATTAAACTCTCTCATTCTTTAGAGAACATTCATGTTCTAAAGGGTCTGTAGTCGCTCTGTAAAGACCATGTTAATCGGAGCAGTAATTTTAGATTTGAAAGTGGTAAAGTTCATGTCAGCCTAAGACTGTCTTTTATTGACAAAAAAAAATCATATTTAATGGTGTATCAGCCTTGGCATTCCTATCTCTCCACTACTGCTGGGATGACTTAAAGAAGATGGAATGAAACAGAGTCTTCTCATTTTGGCAGGCAATAAACGAAATCTAGAGACAAATGTGAATAAATGCTCAGAAATTAACTCTGAAGACCAACTCTTTCATGAGACTTTTTTTTTTAATTTTAAATCAGTGAGGGAACAAGGATCAGCAAATCTCTTTCATAACCACATATTGGATGAATTATTTTTAATGCCAGAACTTAATGAATGTTAAGATGAACAGTATGATGTAAATTAGTTCAATATTGTTTATTCCCAAGAATTTCTATTATACTGTGTAAATACCAATTTGTTAGTTGAGGTAATTTGTTATGGAATTCCTTGACATTAGTAAAGATTCACAGAGCCTTAATTCTAATTATCTACACTGGGACTCTCTGATGGTCAACTGGGTAGATGTATCTGGAACACTTATGCAAATTCCTGTATAATTGAGGTCTTGCTGTAAATCCTGAATGGGCAAAATTACCTCTCTCTGCAGAGAAACAGGCACTTCCTCTTAGGCATATAAACTGCTTTCTAAGGAGGAATTTGGCAAAATCTATAAAAATTTAAAGCGATACCTCCGGGCTCAGGAATTTACCCTATAGATGAAATTACAAGACTGTGTTAGTCATAGCATTGTTTGCCATAGTAGGAAACTGAGACAATCTAAATGTGCATCAATATGTGATTGGCTTCATAAATTTTGGTATAGCTGTGTAGTTATGATAGAGCTTCAAGGCAGAAAAGTATGAGCCAAAGTGAAAAGACTTTTTAAGTAAAACTTAATTTGGAAAATTGGGCTTACTTTGCTTACACAGAATTGACTTGAGGGCAGATAAGTACATAAAGAGAAAGTCTGAGGGCTGGGGTTGTGGCTCAGTGGTGGAGTGCTGGCCTAGCATGTGTGAGGCCCTGGGTTCAGTCCTCAGCACCTCATAAAAATAAATAAATAAAATAAAGGCATGCTGTCCATCTACAACTAAAAAACAAAATAATAATAAAATATAAAAAAGAGAAATTCTGAAATGATCCACATCAAAACTCCTCACAGGGCTGTGGTTGTAGGGCACTTGCTTAGCATGTGTGAGGCCTTGGGTTCAACCCTCAGCACCGTATAAAGATAAATAAATAAAATAAAGGTATAAGAAATAAAAATACAATGACATTATTAAAAAAAATCTCCTCATAGTGATTATCTCTGAGAAGTTCTATTAAAGGGGATTCTGATATTCTACTTCATCCATTTCTGTATAATGAAATCATTTTGAAAGAATAAAGACTTTATTTTAGAGCAGTTTCAGGTTCACAGCAAAATTGAGGGGAAGGTCCAGAGATCTCCCATTTTTACGGTACCCATTCACCTAGGCACAGCCTCCCCCATAATCAACATCCCCCACCAGAGAGGTAGATGCGACACAACTAATAAAGCTGCCTCCACGTGTTATTATCCTCCAACGTTCATCGTCCACATTGAGGTTCACCCTTGGTATTGTCTATTCTATGTGCATGGACAAATGAACATACGATAGGATGTATTCCGTATTACAGTGCCATCCACAGTATTTTCACTGCCTTAAAAAGCCTTTTTTATTCTGCTGATTCCCCCCTTCTCTCCCACTCCCAATCCTTGGTAACCATTGATCTTTTTATTTATAGCCTCCATCATTTTGGTAACAGGATTTTTAGAATAGAAGAAAAATGTGCTTTTTCTAATAAAAAAGATATTTTAAAATGTGGTAATGAGCAACAGAGAATCTAACTGTTTTAGACAATGGAAAGTAAGACAGCATAAACAAGGGTGGAAAATGAAACCCCGGTGGATATTTTAAAATAAAACATATGTAGAGATTATTGAGCAAAATTCACAGCTCATTTCCAAAGATGTTCAAAGCGAATCAAGTAGACTTCAGAAACTCCACCTCTGTACTAGAAAAGTGGTTCTGCGCTTTCCACTTATTTCTGATACCTCTGTGCTAAGCTCCAGGGGCATTATGACGGAAGATTCTCCATTGCAATCAAAGATGCTCCAGTTCCCTGATTAATACCTGGGAACTCTGAACTCAACTCTCGCTTCTCTTTACAATCCACCTCTTCACCAGGGAAGCGAGAACCTGCCATAGCATTAAAACCCTTGGAACAACTTTATTTCAGAAAATCCTGTACTTCATGGAACTTCTCACCACCCGAATCCAAGTGACAGCTGCCACTTTGGTGGAGAGTCTTTCAAAATGAAATGTATGAGGTTCTGCAGATGGATCAACAACAACTCATTTAGCTCAAATTCCAACCAGCTGCAAAAAGGAAAAGAGGCTGACCATTTCAGCTCCAGCCTGGAGTTGTTTTGCAAACTTCCCTGTTTATTCTTGGACTTGAGAAGTCACATGGAAAATAAATGCCAGTCATTCTGAGTCCTGAAGAGCACAACGCACCTGAGAACCAGTCCCCAAGTCCCTCTTGGCCTGCCTCACTTGCCTGCAATGCAGAGTGGGCTCTAAATGTGACTGTGGGGAAGGGGTGTTCGCAATCATGGAGATTTGTCAAAGCAAGGACATCTCTGCTGCCCTTTGTACCGTGCCAGTGAACAGCATGACTTTGAGGGAGCGAGACCCATGTGTCCAAAGCCTAACCTTGCACTTATTGCCAGGTGACCTTGGGCACCTCCATGGGGCTCAGTCTCCTCACCTGACAGATAAAGTTCAGAGGAGTTATCTCACGAAGATGTCCCATAGAAAAAAAAAGTGCTACTTTTTCTACCCTTATTACTAAAGAGTGATGTATGTAATTTCCCTCACAGCTCCTGATATATGGTGAAATTATCCATAATGTCTATTGTTTGATGATAATGATGATGATGGTCATCATCTTCATTATCATCTTCAGCTTCATCATTGTTCCATGGGATAAACCAGACTTTGGCATGGTGGTAAACAACTCCATGGAGGACACCTATGTAAGTCAGAATTTTTTTTTTTTTACATTCAAGTTTGGGCATTTACTAGCTGTGTGGCCTCAAATGACATTTAATGTTGATCTGTGAAAAGAAGAATAAAAATGAATTGGCTCTGACACTGTTACAGTGTTCTTGTGACAACCAAGGGGATAAGAGCCATCCTAAATTGTCAAATATATATATATATATATATATATATATATATATATATATATCTCGTCAACACCATATATATATTCTGTATATATATGCATAAAACAAAAGAATTAACATATCCACTCTGTTATGGCTCGGGGATGAGGTGTGCTCCAAAAGCTCATCCGCAAGACAGTGCAAGATTTTCCAGAGGTGAAACAATTAGATTTTGAGATATGACCTAATCAATGGATTAATCCACTGATATGGATCCACTGGATGCCAACTGTAGGCAGTTATGGTGTGGCTGGAGGAGGTGGGTCATTGAGGATGTGCCTTTGGGGTTTATATCTTGTCCCTTATTAATGGAGCTCCCTCTCTGCTTCCTGGTTGCATGTCCAGAGCTGCTCTCCTCCTCCAGGCCCATCCACCATGATGTTCTGCCTCACCTTGGGCCCAGAGCTATGGAGTCAGCTGACCATGGACTGAACCTCTGGAACCATGAGTCAAAATTAACTTTTCCTCCTCTAAGTTGTTCTTATCATAACTTTTGGTTGCAGAGATCAAAAAAAGTCCACAAAATGCATTCTTTCTGACGCCCACCCTCATTTCCGGTTGGCCTAGAGGGGAAAGGCAACTAGCATTTCTTCATTTTTTTTCAGGAGACATGCTCAACAGCATATTGTGGAGGCAGTGAAATCGCTACACTTTGCCCATTATTATGACATTTAAATTACATTTGCTTTCTTGTGAAGTTATTCGAAGAGTAACATATGCTATAATACATGATTTAGGAACAACAAAAAATGGAGACATCCATTGGCTTCTTCATGGTAGTTTCCTTTTTCTATTTTGTCATGTTCAAGATAATAAACAAGGCAAGTGTTAGCTTGAGTCAAAGTGTAATCCCAATTTAAAAGAATCCATCAATGTTAACACACAAATATCAGGCTACCGCAAACTGAAGCTCTATCCAATTTTCTTTAGGTCAGCAATTGTCTACTTTCCACATGTCTAAAATTATTGGATGCTTATTAAAATGCCAGCCCTGGACCTTACCACTATGATGCCCAGATGCTGAGGATAGGTAGGTCTGGGGCAGAATCTTGGAATCTCTATTTTTTTTTTTTTTTTTGGTACTGAGGATTGAACCCAAGGGCGCTTAACCTTGGAGCCACATCTCCAGCCCTCCTCCACCTATTTTTTTCTTTTTTTGAGACAATTCTCAGTAAGTTTCTTAGGACTAGCTAAGTTGGTGAGGCTGGCCTTAAAATTGTGATCCTCCTGCCTCAGCCTCCCAAGCCACTGGGATTATAGGCAGGCTTGGATCACTGTGCCTGGTTTGGAATCCCCATATGTAATAAACTTTCTACAGACTGTGAGGTGGGCAGAGAGCCTCTGAACCTTGCATTGAGAACAAATCTAAAGTGTGGGATCTCTGAGGAGTCCTGGAAGGGCAATGAGGAATGTGCATCTCTGCCTTACAGTTGTTCAAGATGCCCCAGCCCTGACACTTCTGCGTTTCAGTTCTGGCTGTCAAACAGCTACCCAGTGAGTCAGCTGTAGCACTCACCTGTCTTCCTTTGACCTTGCAGCCCTTGGACACTCCAATTCATCTCATGGCTCCCCAAATACCATTCTGTCAAGGATGGTTTGGGGTTGGAGAAGAAGAGGGAAGACAAGTTTCTATCCACTCAACTGATACCAACTTGACCGCGTAAGGTGCACAGTGTGGCTTCTAGCTGTCTGCTTGAGGGGACGCAAAGAGAATTCTCTTTCCAGAAGAGAACTCAGTAGAGGTGAAGGTTAATGAGACCATGGAGTGAGCACCTAATATTTTCAAAGGACATTATACAACATAGAGATATGAATTGATGGTTCTATCTGACATACACTGCAGCTGACTTCTTCTTTCCTAGACAACTCAAACTCTCTCTTACTCTAGGAGGAGGGGGAAAAAAAAAAAAACATGACCTATGTAAGAGAGAACTGGAACTCAAGTTTTTGCAACTTTGAGAGAAGTCCTGTTTGTGTTCTTCTGGGGTAAAAAGCTCTCACCGTGTCCCCCACGCCTGCTCTGCAAGTGACACACAGTGAGACCAAGAACTACGTAAAGAGCCCACTCAGCACACACTGATTTAATCTCTGCAGCTTGTCACCTCCCTGTGGGGGCTCAACAGAAACAAAAGCCTTGATTACAGAGCCTACAATCATTTTTGTTCTGTGCCCAAATCCTGATCTTTCAAAACTTGTTCAGCTTTTACCTAAATAGGGCAAGCTTCCCAGCAAGCCCTGTGAGGGTGAATGAAAGAAACTGGTATAAAGTCATTCCATGGAATTTTTACATCTCTTGCTTTTTCTGCAAGAGGGGTGACTGGGGTGCTACCAGGGACCCTTCCTGGCCAAGGTCTAGTTCTATTTTCTCCCGAATTAGAGTCTACTTGTCTTTTAAGAAGACTTCAAACTAGCCTTCTTATTGGGTACATCAGGGAACTGAGGTTTAGTCGGGGATCTGTGCTGGTCATGGCCTGTGTGTTCTCGAGTCCCCTGATGTTCCTGTCCCGCCTAGTTGTGCATCTTTGGGGCTTGATTCTGGCCCACTGGCTTCCAGTGGTGGTAGAGGAGAGGGCAGGAGCAAAGGAGAAGCCAACATATTTCTCCCCCTTTCTCTTGTGTCTCTGGGGAGCATCTCCGGCAATGGCCACATCCCTTCCCTCTTCTCACCACACTTCCCAGATGCCAGACTCCATCCTGTGTAGGAACTAATCCTATCAACCCCTATTCATGCCTCTTGCGTAGGGGTCAGTCCAATTTTTTCTCTTTTTCGGGCCACATATTAAATACTCCAGGCTTTTATAGGCCAAGAGGCAACATTGAGGATATTTGATACATACTTATGCAGTATTTAATACATAATAATTTTAAAATGTAAAAAAACCATTCTGTGAGCTTAATTCTTTATATTCATTTTAAAAATTGAACACCTGGCATAAGCTCTTTTGCCCTGAATAGATTCTGACGGATCTGAGAGGCAATGACCTGTTTAAAGCCATCTTCTGTGCAACGGGGGCTATTAACCACTCCATAAATCTCTCTGTGTCTTCTGGTCTCCGGGAATGCATGCACAAACACGTCGCAAAGGAATCGTGGGGACCTGTCCTTCCAGTCCAGCCAGATGGCTGCCTGTTTGTGTGGCCTGTAGAGGTGGAGGCTGTGAGTTGGTGTTGAAAGGCCAGCGGCCCGCAGGGAGACCCACAGACCCGCGTGAGGAATAAGGATCTTAAAATATTGAAGTCGTTCTCCATCTTGAGCTGTGCTACCCAACCTCACCGGCAAAAGTGATGAAAAAATCTGGCAAATAGGGCTGAGTCGTAGCTGTAGTGAGCACTAGATGTGAGGCGTGGAGGGCCACGCAGAGACACTGTGCCTGAGCGTCCCCACCGACTCCACCCTGTTCCAGGCTACCCCTGTGTCTTTCCTGATGGCTGCGATGACCTCCTTCCTGTCCCCCTTGACCGCATCCCTGCTTCATCTCTCTGACGTTTATCTACTTTAACAGCTAGATCATGTTTTTAATCATAATATACATTTTTATTTGAACATAGTCTTTTTTTAAAAAAAATAATCATTCATAGCCAGGTCTTTTATAAACACAAATGGCAAGGGCCCCTCTGCTCAGGCCCTCCAGTGGCTTCCCGTTTCAATCACTGTACAATCCAGACTTCTCATGTTAGCCCACCAGACCCCGCGGGACCCAGCCTCTGCCTCTCTCTTCCACTCCATCTTCTGCCAGGTCCCTTTCACAATTTCCAGTCCAGCAAAAACCTGGCTTCCTTGCTGACCCTCCACCCTCCCCACACTGGGATGTCAGGCCCCTGCTCTTGTTCTCTCCCTGGAATACAACCCTCAGAGATCTGTGAGGTGGCCTTTCTCTCTCTTTCCTTTCAGGTGTGCTCTGAAATGTCATTTAATCATTCCAGTTTTTCTCCAATCAGCTAATCTAAAACAGCACCACCTCTCCCTTGGCGCTTTAATACTCTTAACTTCCTTTCAAGACTTTCATTAGCGCTTGACACTTTGCCTTAACTCTTACTTTCTGATCTCATACCTACTTTGTCTTTCATTCACTCTTCCTCAAGAACTTGTCCAGACCTCCTCCTGAGGCAGGGCATTCGGGGACCATCAAAGCCGAGATCACGTGACCCTCTCCAGCCCCACCAACACTTCTCTGTGTAAAGCTCATTTTCTTATAGAAATGACTACTGTGGGAAAAAAAGGATATGTGTACATACATACACAATACATATTTATTTATTTATCTTTCTTACTTCTTAATTGTCTTTTTGAGCAAGAAGCCAGGCCTACTTTACCAACCCATACATGCCAAGTATCAGGGCCTCATCCACTGTAGATGATCAATCAGTATTTATGGAGAGAATGAATAAATGATGCAGGATGAGCTCATCCATAGATCTAGGATGATGACTGAAGAATCTCCCCATGGTACAGAGGTTCTGGGGGAACTACCCATATCTCTGGTTCTGGCCATTTCTGTATACAATGCTGGCTTTCTGAGGCCAGTATCCACACTGCCCGACTGAGGACTTTCTGAATGGCAGGCTCATGCTTGATCTGCATGCCACACCAGGGAGTTAGCACCTGCCGGAGCAGCTCTTGACCAATGACCAGCAGGAGCAGCTCGAAAGTGACCCCTGCCTGATACAGGTGCTATTGAACCTTATTGCCCACAGTGTCCCGGAGTCTCGGGTGCTCTACTTGCTCATGGTGGTAACTTGCCCCATAATCCATTCTTCATCTGCTTCTTCCCTATCCTACATCACATCTTCATTCCTTAATGGAACGCTCCAGGGATCTACCAAGAAAGCTACTTTCACTCAAATCCTTATTACAGTGATGCAGCCATATCTATGTTCATAGAAGCTCAATTCACAATAGCTAAACCATGGAACCCACCTAGGTGCCCTCCAACAGATGAATGGATAAAGAAAGTGTGGGCTATATACATAATGGAATATTACTCAGCCTTAAGAAAGAATGAAATGATGGCATTCACAGGAAAATGGATGGAGCTGGACATTATCATGCGAAGCAAAGTAAGCCAATCCCAAAAAACCAAAGGCCTGATGTTTTCTCTAATATGTGGATCACTGATTCATAATTGGGGTGGCGGGTAGGTGGGAGGAATGGAGGAATTTTGGATTGGGCAGAGGGGAGTGAGGGGAGGGGAGAGGTATGGTGGGGAGATGGTGAAATGAGATGGATATTATTACCCTATTACATGTATGATTGCAGAAGCCGTGGGACTCTGCATCACATACAGTCATGTACAGAGGAATCATGTACAGAAGAATGAGAAGCTGTGTTCCATTTGTGTACAATGGGTCATTCTTCATTCTGCTGTCTTGTATAACTCATTAGAACAAATTTTAAAAAATGGAATAAAAAGAAGAAGGTGTTTTGGAGAAAACCCCAACTGAGACATGCATTATAGCCAGTTCCTCACCTACCACTCTCCTTTTAGAGAGCGCTGCAGCTAAAGCATTTCAACCTGGCATTTGTACAGGCTGGGAGGGCCTCGTGGGGTAGGGTATAGATTAATTTATCACTCACTAATTAACTTCTTCCATGCCAACAGTCATTGTGCACATTTGTATAAATTTTTGTGATTCCTACAAACATTCTCTACAAATGATTATTCCTTTCTTCATCCTAAAAAATGTCTTGTCCTTGGCCTACTGAGGAACTTTGACGCCCATTCCTTCTGCTAGACCCCATTATTAATGGTAACAGCGATGATGCAATTCAGGGACCACTTGATACGAGCGAGCGAGACTCTCCTACCTAATTAGCTTGCGTTATCTAGTGGAGAGGCCGTTGCTAGAGCAGGAGCGAGATACCATTATTCTTTCCTTTTACAGTAAGGGAGCCCGGGGGGTCCTGGGCTCCACACAGCTTACAGCACAGCCCTGCTCTCAGGCTGGGAATCTATAACTCGTCCACCCCCTGCGTGGCAGAGCTTGGATTGGAAGCCAGGAAATTGCCCTGGACCCTGCAGCCCACTGCTTTCACATTTCCATGAAGCCACCAAGTCTCATCTTCCCCCGCAAATTTAGTTTGGGGCACAACATTAAAATGACATCCTGTAGTCATAAAGTTTCTACCATTTTAGCCAGAAAGAGCGACGTTTTTTAGTAATGAGAAACCATAAACGAATGCTTAAATGTAATTGCAAACGAAGCATTTCCTGAACACAAGACATAAAAAATTGCAGCCCTTAACATTTTTATTTTCCCCAAACTGGCTCTTTTTGGTTAAAAAAAAATGCTTATCATAATCACTCTTGGGCATGAATATTCCTTCTGTTCCCACCCGGGCAGAGCCAGCATTGCTATATGATGGCCCTGCTCCCACAGCTTTCCTGACAGTTATTTCCACCTACCCCCGGGTTCCAAAGAGGAGCACGGAGCAAGGGAGGATTCATGAGGCGAGGGAAGGGGCCTGTCATGCAGCCCGTGCCCTGCTGGGCAGCCCAGCTGGCCTCTCCTCAGTGCCGGCACCCCCTCTTTGAAGTCTCTGTTCCAGGGATCACAAGGGTCAGGCTGAGCCTCGTTTCTCCTCCCTCACTGATGCCAAGCAACCTCCCAGATACCACATTAGTGCCCCAATGACTTCTCCATCTGTCACTTCTTTTCTCCTTGAAGTTTAGTGAGAAGAAAAAAAAAATCGGACTCATAATAATACCTCACAGAGCCTCCTAAATAAACATTAGAGAGTTAAAAGCAAGTCAATCAATGTGAGGGGATAGAATAGGTGCACATTTTAGTGTTTGCATATAGGCTCTGCTTATGATGGGAGTTGGTCTGATTCTGGATAAAATACAAGGTAAGGAAAAGGTTGGCCAGATGTGTTGGCACATGCCTGTAATCCCAGCAGCTTGGGAGGCTGAGGCAGGAGAATTGTGAGTTCAAAGCCAGCCTCAGCAACTTAGTGAGACCCTGAGCAACTTAGCAAGACCCTGTCTCCAAATAAAACATTAAAAAGGGCTGGGGATGGAGCATGTCATTTGTTTGTGAATTAACTAGAATAATTATTTTTTAGCTTTCTCGTTTATTTTTAATTACTCTTACTTGATTATGAAATAAAAATAATGTTCTAAAAGAAAACTCACCAAATACCAGGCCTTATTTTAAACATTTTGCATATATTTCATTTAACGTATATAACGGTACTGTGAAAGAGGTCATTCTATCTCTGTTCCACAGACAAGGAACAGGAATGATAAATGAGTTTTCTCAACATTACACAGCTAAGCTTTTGTTTGTTAGTTAGTTTGGCATATGCAACACTTTGTAACATGATTCATAGGTAGAGGAAGTGAGGATCTACTTGATTGATTAATTGATTGATCGATCTTCCTTAATGATGATAAATTTCTCAAGCAATGCCAGCATCTTAGGTTCAACCTCTTAGGAACAGACCCTGAGGTCAGGATTTGAGTGCAACTCATTTGGAGAGGATTCATCTTTACAAACACCAACAGGACAATTACAAAGTAAGACTGGACAGGAAAAGAAGATAATCAAAGCAGATCTGCGCTGTAGGTGGAGTCAGCCTGCTGAGTGACCCTGCAAAGGGGACAGAATATGCCTTAGAGTTGTACCACCCAAGAGCTAAGGAAAGTGGAATACTTAACCTCTCTCACATTGGTCATTGCATGAAGGCTACTGTAGGGGACATTAACTTCCCAGGATTTCTGGCCTGTCCTGCCTATTGATCAGTCAAGATTCTGCAATAAACAAAAATATTTGCCAGATGCAGTGGCACACACTTATAATCCCAAGTGGCTCAGAAAGTTGAGTCAGGAGGATGGCAAGTTCATATCCAGCCTCAGCAAAAGCCAGGCCCTAAGCAACTCAGTGAGACCCTGTCTCTAAATAAAATACAAAACAGGGCTGGGGAGGTGGCTCAGTGGTTAACTCACCTGGGTTCAATTCTGGTAACCATCCCTGCCCCCCCCAAAAAAAGAAAAATATTTAATGGTTATGGGGGCTTATAGTGAGAAGGGTAGGCATGAATGGTACGGAGATAGAGCAGATGGACAGCAGTGGTAATATCTGCTCCAGCCTGCCTGTATAAAACAAATCAGAATCATGACACCGTATATAGTCTTGTATTCTATGCAGAGTGTATTTCACATATCTTTCCTCCCCCCCCACTTTTTTATTGGTGCATTGTACTGGAGATAATGGTGGGATTGTTGCTACATATCTGTCCATGCACATGATAGAACCCTATAATTTGGTCAGTATCACTTTCCAGCACTCCCCCCACCCCTTCTCACCCCTGGTCCCTTTCCTCTATTCTACTGATCTTTCATTGATATTTACATATCTTTAAATATTGAGAAAATGACTTTCAATGGCTGCCTAGCATTTCACGCTTTGGCTTATAAAGAAAGTAGTCAGAGTACTGAGTCCAGAAGGACCCTACTCCCAATTCATCAAGCAAACTGCATACCAACAGAGCATGTTATAGTGGATGAGAAAACTATGTGTTTTACTCGCAAATCAAAAGGAAGGCCAGGTGAAAAAAATGTTTTCCCTCCACAGTAAAATAACAGGTTGTTGAATGGAAATTCTTTCTGATAAATGTACAAGTCAAGCCATGCATGGTGGTGGTGCATGCCTGTAATCTCAGAGGCTCTGGAGGCTGAGTCAGGAGGATTGCGAGTTCAAAGCCAGCCTCAGCAACAGTGAGGTGCTAAGGAACTCAGTGAGACCCTGTCTCTAAATCAAATATAAAATAGGGCTGGGGATGGGGCTCAGAGGCCGAGTGCCCCTGAGTTTAATCTACAGTACCCTCTGCCCCAAAAGAAAGGCATAAGTCAAAAATACACATGTATGGAGGTGGAAAAGGAATTGCATATTTGGGCCAAGTTATCAAAAGCAGCACTTGGGTATTTTGTGAGTTAGCTAGGATTTTTCTAATTGACATTATTTTACATCCTGAATATTTGTCTGATAACAACTTCAGTAGCTTTCTTTGATCTGTCATTTGCAAAATAACTGTTTTTGTTCAGATGACTTGGCATTTGAATTTGTTGTCCTCATTTTTGCGATGAACTGAACAGAAGACACTGAATGCTCTTATTTCTCAGGTTATGAGCAAATCATTGGCATTGGCTTGTGAAGTTTTAGGAGCAAATGAATTTTTTGCCTTACTGAGAACTGGACCCAGGGGCATTCTACCAGTGAGTTACACCCCCAGTATTTTAATTTTTGTTGTTGTTTTGTTGTTGTTGTTGTACCAGGGATTGAACTCAGGGGCACTCGACCACTGAGCCACATCCCAAGCCCATTTTATTTAGAGACAGGGCCTGGATAAGTTGCTGAGATCCTGTTATAAAAGGCTCCTTTCTTCCTGAACTGTAGATTTTAAATTGCTTTTAGGAGACTGGGGCTTCCCAAGAGGTATTGGAGAGTCTGCAGGGTATGGGATGATGGGGATGGACCATTTGTGTGGAAGAGGAAGAGAGCCCAGGAGGACCAGCCCAGAGCTTCAAGCTCATGTTTCGCAGGGTGGGGAGGGGTACCAAGGATTGAAATCAGGGACACTCAACCACTGAGCCCCATCCCCAGCCCTATTTTGTATTTTATTTAGAAACAGGGTCTCACTAGGTGCTTAGCACTTCGCTGTTGCTGAGGCTGGCTTTGAACTCGTGATCCTCCTGTCTCAGCCTCCTAAACTGCTGGGATTACAGGTGTGCACCACCACTACTGGCTCTGACCTAATGAATTCTGGCTCTGACTTAATGAATTCTTGACTGAGGTTAGTAAACATCCAATGCCCATCTCCTGTCCATTGCCAATTCTCTACTCTGACCCTAGATCATGAATGCTCTTCGGTGAGCAGGCATCAGCATGGCCACTCTCCTCCACAAGCCAAAGGCTTCATCTAGAACTTTCAGAAGTGTCAAAAACCCCCAGCCCATGTCCACCAGCACAGCATAGCTATCATGACCGGATTGCCAGGGATGATATGCTTAGTATTTCTGAGCTCTACTCTGTAATTGTTAAAAACAGTCCTGGTGCAAGGGTGTCTGCAAATCTTAAAATTTAACAGTCAGAATATTGGTAAAAATGTCACTTCTCTGTGACTCATTACCTATGAATTGAGGCCGCTTTGTCTTAGACTAGGAAAAGTTTGATAGACCAACATTTAAAAGGTACATTCCATGATATACAAAGCCTCTGAGATATCCAGTGGGAAAAAATGAGTTTTTGTGTATTTGGGGGGGAATACTGTGCTTCTTTAGATGATTTCAAAATGAGCATTAGAAGGATAAAGTGCTAGCCAGGCGTGGCAGCGCACACCTGTATACCCAGTGACTGGGGAGGCTGAGGCAGGAGGATTGCAAGTTTGAGGCCAGTCTCAGAAACTTAGTGAGGTCCCAAGCAACTTAGCAAGACCCAGTATCAAAATAAAAAAAAAAAAATTAAAAAAAGGGCTGGGATGTGGCTCAGGGATAAAGCACCTCTGGGTTCAATCCTCAGTACCAAAAAAAAAAAAAAAAAAGTGCTAACAAGTATTTCTTAGATTTGATTCTACTTTAAAATTCTTCCTCCCAGTGACTCTTTCTTTTTCTCTCCCACCTCTTCTCCTTTCCTATTTTTCCTCCTTCATTTCTTTCCACTTAGTAACTTATCTAGGTCTCCATGAAAATAGTCTTGAAAAACACTGTACTTATCTGTTTTTTTTTTAATGTGGGGGTGTTAATTTTTAGTCATTTTCTGTAATCATAGCGCCAGCACCATGCTTGGTACAAAATGAATACTAGCAAACATTCATTAGTTGAAAGGAATAGGAGAGTATACTAACAAGATGTCAATATAATGAATTGTATTTTGTTTTTGAAAAACACACCCGTAATTTGATGCCAATTATATGGGAGTTTTACATAAATTAATCGTATTTGCCTTGAGTTCAATTAATCCACTTTGGCTATATGGATCAGAATCAAAAGATGTGAGGTTTGGAATAGGCATTGAGCTATCATTTAGTATACAGGACACAAACATAGATAAGGCATTGTCTTTCATGCTGAATTTGTAAAGAGGCTTACATTTCTCATAGTTTAAGTGTATCAATAGAGATCCAAGCCCTGGCTCAAGACAGGGGGACTCAAACACTGACCCCATCTCTCACTGGCTAAGGGAATATGAGCAAACACACCTGTGCCTCAGTTTCCTCATTTGCAGATGGAGAGGGTGATAGTACACCCTTCAGGGTCAGTGTGATGATGTAATGCAATTACTCAGGTGAACCAGCTGAGCAGAGTGTCCCGCCCATGGAAAAGTATTCAGTATTAATATTATTAAATGCATTAAATAGCCAGAACTGCATAGTCAATAGGATATGAAAGGTGACACAAATCTGGAGAGAATTTGGGGAACTTAAGGATGGAGAAATGGAATGGAGGGGAACTGTAGAACTAGGGTAACTGTATTGATAGCCCCCAATATCCTGGGTAATAAGTTGATTTTGTTGGGGGTATTTTTCTGTTTTGTTTTGTTTCGGAGGACAGTCCATTCTGACTTGCAGGTACGACTCATGATCCTCCCAGGGTGGGGAAGTGGGTAAACACCCCTTTGGGAATCTCAGGGTATGAGCAGAGTCCTTGAAGTTTACCCAGAAGCCCCTGGGAGAAATCCCCGATGGAAGAAAGCCCCCTCTTTGCGAAGCTGGGGAGCAAACGGCCATGCCCTACCTGAAGGGGTAGGCGAATGCTATGTCGATGCTGAGGTTACTTTCTGTCTTGTTGACGCAGTCCACACTTAGCCGAAGGCCTCCAGAGTAGCCACCACATGTTGCAAATTCAAAGATGGCAAAAAGCTGTGGAGAAGAGAGAGAGAGAGAGAAGGTGCTATTAGGACGACGTTGACTTAAATATATAAATTAAAATATGTACGTGAAATAAAATCAGATGTGTTACACATAATATATAAATATTTATGATATAATTTATTTATATATGTTATATATAATATATAAATATTTATTTATAATATTATTTATTTATATATATTTTATGTACGATATTTTTATGTTTTTATACATATTTTAAAAATATAAATACATATATGTTATATATTATATATTTTTATATTTATTTATTTTATAGAATAATATTTTATGTATTTTATTATATATTTATATGTAATATTTTATTATATTTTATTTAATATAATTTATTATATGTACTCTTAAATATTTAATATTTTGTATTTTATATATTTTATTTTACATATGCATTAACAATATATAATAATTAAAATTAGGAGCTTAGTGTCTGGATCAAGGGTGGCTGTGGTCCTTCCAAAGAACACCCTCATGTTTGGTTAAGGCTGGAGCTTGAAACTTGCAACAATAGTGAGGTCTAGAGAATAATTTGGTGAGCTAGAGGAATGTTACTGAAGAATTGTTGGGGACCAGGGCTGTGTCCCCTCTCAGTTTGTAAAGAGCTGCCATGCATCCGAGGGAGGAGACGTATGTCATAGTCAATGACCTGGAAAGCCATGTGCTAATGGGTTACCAATGGAAGAGACTAGTTAATGATAACAATGCCTTATGAATCCTTCACAGCGAATGTTTGGGGACAGTTTTATTTGCTATTTAAATCAGTATTTAAAAACTAGAAACAAGCCAGGCGCAGTGGTGCACACCTGTAATCCCAACAGCTTGAGAGGCTGAGGCAGGAGGATCACAAGTTCAAAGCCAGCCTCAGCAACTTAGTGAGGCCCTAAGCAACTCAGCAAAACCCTGTCTCTGATAAAATATAAAAAAGGGCTGGGGATGTGCCTCAGTGGTCAAGTGCCTCTGGTACCAAACAAAACAAAACAAAAACCAGCTTCATTAAGAAAAAAAAAAAAAAAAAAAAAAATATATATATATATATATATATATATATATATATATATATGATGTAGAAAGCAAGATATATTCATATATGCTAATGAGTGTGAAGCATTTAGAACAGATCCTCCCTGCACAGTGTTAGCACTCAACAAATATTAGCAAACATTATTACTGTAAATAGTAGGTGCTGTGATAAGTTGTTCCAGGCCAAAAGGTAGGAAATTTAGATTCACTCCCTAGGCAAATCCACACAACCCTCAGCTCCCGGGAGTCAACATCCTAGCAACAGATTTTTTTCAGAGCGCTTGCTTTCCATCATAGTCTACCTAACCCATAGGGTTACAGGCATTCAGAGGCTACTCCAGCCCACTCCATAATCTGGAAATAAAGTACAGAACACCAAGGCTGAAGGGGACCCCCATCTCTGTCCCTGGGGTGCAGATTTGCCGACTTTTTTCATGGCCAAATGATTTCAGTATCAGTAGGAATGGGGAATAAGGAGAAAGTGATTTTAATTGTTCAGTAGTTAAATATATATTTCATCATATAATACTGGATATCCCACCCCCTCTACCATGTCAAAATAGCATTTTTGGTAAGACTTCTTCTAGAAATTACCATGGAGTCTGAAGCCCTGGACTATAGCTGTAGAGAGAACTCTTTCTGGCTCTAAATTTCCTAATCTGTAAAACAGGGTCATTTTATAAACCTCCCTCAACTGCTGAGAAAATTAAGTTGCTGAGTCTGACCATGAACCTGTGATCCTTCTGCCTCAATCTCCCAAGTCACTGGGATTACAAGTGTGTGCCACCACACGCAGCTTGCTAGAATTAAAAAAGAGGAATATATACTTATGTGCCACCCTCTCCTAATTCACAGAGAGATTTGTGTGATATTTACACATATGCATTTCTCAGGGTAAGAACCTTCAGTGTGTAACAGGCAAGTTATCCAAAGAAGTACATGAGGTGGCATTGACCACTGTGGCCCTTTGATGGGCCAGTTGTTGTGCCCAACACGTAACACATATGATCATATTTTCTAATGACAACAGTGTTGTGATGAGCGTGTGAAGCTTAATATTCCTATGTTAAAAGTATGGCAGGCAGCTTGGGGGAGGCTGAGGCAGGAGGATCACAAGCCGGCCTCAGCAAATTAGCCAGAACCTAAGCAACCTAATGGGACCCTGTTTCAAAAATAAATAAATTAATTAAAAGGGCTGGGGATGTGGCTTAGTGGTTAAATGCCCTTGGGTTCAATCCCTGGTACCAAAAAAAAAAAAAAAAAAAAAAAAAAAAAAAATCAGAATAGAAAATAGAAATAGAATAATCACTTAATCACACTTAACCACTTCACAAATTTGCATTTTAAAAAAATCCCTTGGGGGGCATTTAAATCACACCAATTTCAAGAAGATGAAGATGAATCTTGTTCATTTCAGTGCTTAATAGCTATGTAGACACTACCTTGGCTTTTCATCTCATATTAAAGTTGTGTATTAGGTAGCAGGGTCTGATGAATACCGCCACGTGAAACTTAAGAGGGAATGATAAGTATGTATTTAACTTGTTCAAAGAGTTACAGGTGTGGAAAGGAGGCACCCAACTATTGAAACCATGTACACCATTATTTTTTTTTTTTTCTTGGAGCCTTTATTGAGCTTTGAGAACACAAAGCATTAGACTCCAGGTAAATGTGATACCTGTGGCTTTCAGGTTGATGAAAGGGAAATCATACTGTGTGACCCACATGAAATTCACATGGTTTGGGTGAGGATTAAGCAGATAATGTCTGCGGAACACAGGAAGAGTCAGATCCTGCTGAGTGATTAACTCATTACAGGGACGAGGATTCCATGTTTGAGAGAGTGAAATCAGCTTCCCCAGAGGCATCAGCCGGGGGTCTGGTCCTGTAAATAGAACCATCAAGGCAATAGGGACACATATCTCTTGGGGTAGCTGTCGAGATTCTCTTAGTGCTGCAGAGCCAATGTAAAGTGGGAGGAAACAGAAGCAGTTCTTCCCACCAGTTCCCCTTCCAATCCCCACCCAGCACTTCACCCCAAGTGACAGAGCAGAGCAGTTCTGGAGTTAGGCAGATTCAAGTTGGAGCCAATTGCTAGCCAGAGGACACTGGGTAGATTACTATATTTCTCCTGTAGCAGAAAATGAGGGTCAGGACAGCAAGATCCAGAAGCAACACTTTATTAGTGGTGCCAAGACCAGGAGGGATAATTCCCAAAGTCTGAGCCCCAAGCACAGCAGAGCTTTTACTTATACATAAGTGAGTTTGAGGGACATTAAGGCCCGGGGGTTGGTGCAAGTCTATTGGAGGGTGCATTCTACATTCCTTTTATATTGTACAAGCTTGTCAACAGCCTAGGGACTCCTAGATCATATGGCTTAGGGACTTTCACTGTACAAAAGGGGGACTGTTCTGTCTCCTTTGCTGTGTTTCCTGCATCTGCCACTGCAGTTATCTGTCACAGGTACCTGTCAGCCACTGCAGGCCTCTTTGGTTAAATGTCAGTCAGCAGAGCTGCTGGGTGTGAGCGTGCAGAGCCACAGCCTGTCACCTCTCACACACCTAAAGTTCCCATCCTGTCCTACCACACTCCCAATCCCAGTAGCCGCATCTGCTAAATCAGGGCTGAGCCACTGGTTCCTTCAGCAGATGTTTAATGGTTGACTCAACTGGATTCCCGCTGCTGGAGGGCAGCAAGATCAGCACATCAGAGAAGACAGGTAAAGAAGTTCTCTGGCTATCACGGAGCTTAATGCTGCTTGAAGGAGAGAGAACCCAAAAGAATATACAAATAAAATCATTAGAAATTGTGTCTATATCATGATTGAAGGGGAAGCTGTTCTAGATAGGAAGGATGTTATTTCGCATATAAGAACTAGAAGATAAAGAAGAGGAAGCCATGCAAAATGTAGGGGAGGAAGTGCCCCAGGCAGAGGGAGCAGCCTATGTGACAGTCCTCAGGGAGGAAAAGTGTGACAAGTTCAAGAAGCCGACAAAACATCAATTTGGTAGTTGGACGGTCAAAGGGTTTGAGATGGACACTGCCTACCTTGTAGGATTGTTGTCCATATTAACTGAGAGAACATCTCAGGCTCATAATCCTCAACAAATGTTAAAATATCTTCTCCTGACTGGTATGGTGGCACATGCCTGTTATCCCAGCGACTCGGGAGGCTGAGGCAGGAGGATCATGAGTTCAAAGCCAGCCTCAGCAAATTAGCAAGGCCTTAAGCAACTCAGTGAGACCCTGTCTCTAAATAAAATACAAAAAAGGGCTGGGGATGGGGCTCAATGGTCGAGTGCCCCTGGGTCCAATACCTGGTGTGTGTATGCATGTATGTATATATGTATAAATCTTCTCCTTCATCTTCTTTTTTCTTCTTCCTCTTAAACCACTAACTATAGTTATTTTTTAAAAATTTTCCTTGGGGCGAGGGAGGTTATTGGGGATTGAACTCAGGGACACTCAACCACTGAGCCACACCCCAGCCCTGTTTTGTATTTTATTTAGAGACAGGGTCTCACTTTTGCTTAGGGCCTCACTTTTGCTGAGGTTGGCTTTGAACTCACGATCCTCCTGCCTCAGCCTCCCAAGCTGCTGGGATGACAGGCCTGCACCCCCGTGCCTGGCAACAACTATGGTTATCACTGTTATACTATTGAAGAAACTGAAACTAGAGAGGAAAATCTACTGGTCTCAGCTCAGCTAACAGCAGAGTTGGAAGGAGCACCCGGGTCTCCAGATTCCCTGGGTTGGTGTCCAGTTAGCTCTAGAAATGCAGGAAGAATATCTTTGTTTTTCCAGTTGGCTCTGACTGTCAAACGGTCCAGTCTTCTTTGTCCAGAAATGCACCTCATGTACTTGAGTGACCCGAGGTTCTCAGAGTTTCTCCTGAGCATCTCACCAGCCTGTGCCTGCACCTTCACTACCAAAATGACGGGGTTTGTTCTCTCTTTCCCTCTTCCTGCTCTTCCTCCTCCTCTCCTTCCCTCCGATCCCCTGGGCTTCATTTCTTCCTCCTGCTGCTCCTATCATCAGTCTCCATGGGGTGGAGGATTTTAGGAAGCAGTGTAAAAAGGGTCCACGCTGGATGCTGTGAGACCCTCCATGTTATAAAGGGGAAGGTCTGTGCCACTTGGGATGCTCGGTTTTGCAAGGCTTGTGTCAATCTGCCAGGCAGAAAGTGTCCCCTCCTGGGAAGTGGGAGAGATGGGATGGCTTTCGGTTATGTGGCCAGGAGGGAATAAAAACTGGAGGTAGGTGCTCCAAAGCTAAAGAGGGAGAAAAGCATGAGAGGATGAGGTTGGGGTCAAAAAAGGTGGGGGGGGGGTGGAGAAAGAGCTCCATGGGAGGCTGGCTCTGTCATGTTATCATCGTTGGGATGTGAGGTGTCCCCCAAAAGCTCACAGGTGAGACGGTGCAGGTAGGTCCAGAGGAGACATGACTGGGTTGTGAGAGCCTTAACCCAACCAGTGAATGGATCCCTGATGGGATTAACTGGGTGGTGGCTGCAGGCAGGTGGGTGTGGCTGGAGGAGATGGCATTGGGGGCGTGGCTTTGGGGTCTCTATTTGTCTCTGGAGAGTGGAGTCTCTCTCTGCTTCCTGATCACCATGTGAGCTGCTTCCCTCCACCACACTCTTCCTCCATGATGTCCTGCCTCCCCTCGAGCCCCGAGGAATGGAGCCTGCTATCTGTGGACTGAGACCTCTGAAACCGCGAGCCCCCAGATAAACTCTTCCTCCTCTCCAGTTGCTTTGGTCGGGTCTTTTAATCACAGTGGCAAAAAAGCTGGCTAAAACAAATGGCTACAGACAATTTGATGAGGGGCATAAAACACTGTGTGTGTGTGGGGGGGGAGTGTCATTTTCTCCAAAATCTGGACTCTGCACATCTGTACCTACCTTTCTAGTAATGAAACTGTGTCGCTCACCTTCACAGACACTGCAGGTACAACCCTGGGGACAAAAGCCCATCTTCCCAATCAAGGGAATTATCAAATCGTTGTGCTCCCAGGTTTCCTCAAGCTCCAGATTCAAACAATGCAAAAAGTAACTCGCTCTCTAGCACATCCAAAGATAATCAGCATCATAACCACTAGCCCAATCAGTCACCTCGCTTGAGGTCAGAGACCAAAATAAATCTCCTGCAAAGGCTCTCCTTTCACCACTGTCTGGGGGTGATCTATGACTCTGTTCCTAACAACAAAAAAATTACTCTCAAAATGGACAGAATTAGCCCACAGAGAGTTCCTTTGTTAGCCTGATTAGAAATACATTCAGGTGAGAGAGAACAGAAGCATGGCCCAGCATTTCCTAGCGTAACAGGCATCCATAAACCACCATCGGCCAGGGCGGGAATGGTCTTTGCACAGGTAATGGCTCCACAGGTTTTTCCCCTGGGAAGAAGGGCAAGCCTCTCCTGCTTCGGAAGGAATGAAAGCAAATGAGAAATATCCGTGGAAGATGCTATTAATCTTTCTGGTTGATTTGCAAGTCAGAGTTGAAAACAATTGGTTGGAGGAGGACAGGAAATAAGACTGATTAATGGCTCTTGCCCTCATTCTGCATGAAGCCAGAGAAGGGCAGGCACCATCTCCAGGGCCTGGCATACAACCCTCCCCAGGAAGGATGCCTTGGACCTAACGGGCCTATTAAGGTGTGGATGTGGGGTGTCCCCCAAAAGCTCACATGTGAGACGGTGCAAGAAGGTTCAGAGGAGACATGACTGGGTGGTGAGAGCCTTAACCCAACTAGTGAATGGACCCCTGATGAGATTAACTGGGTGGTGGCTGGAGGCAGGTGGGTGTGGCTGGAGGAGGGGGCATTGGGGGCGTGGCTTTGGGGTCTCTGTTTGTCTCTGGAGAGTGGAGTCTCTCTCTGCTTCCTGATCACCATGTGAGCTGCTTCCCTCCACCACACTCTTCCTCCATGATGTCCTGCCTCCCCTCGAGCCCTGAGGAGTGGAGCCTGCTGTCTATGGACCCAGATCTCTGAAACCCTGAGCCCCCAGATAAACTTCTCCTTCTAACATCATAATTGTCAGGTCTTGTAGTCAGAGCCGAAAAAAAGAAAAAAGAAAAACATCCCTGACTAAAACAAGGCCACAGGATGTAAGGAAGGAACTGGGACCCAGTAGTGACACCCCCATTCCCAATAAGCTGTGTGTGACACAACTAGGTTTCAGGGCTACAGCTGTGACCTATAGCATTTTGCCAATTCCCAGAGTGTGAATGTGAATATACCCCCCAAGGCCAATGCCAGGCTCCCACATGGGGCCTCCCCCTCAGTGAGAAGAGATCTGCACAATTTGCCATCCTCCTGCCCAACTCTGCCACCACAGGTGTCCCCTGGGCCAGGGCCCTTCATTTCTTTAGGCTTATTTCTCTCGCATACGATTATTCATTCTTGCACTCCTTTATCCGCTCGGTACTTATTCTCTTCATACCACAGCAGGGGTAGTTGGTGGCTTTCCCACATTCTCTAGGGGCCACCTGAGCTTCAGAGAGGCTTCCTCCCTCACGTGCCTGAGTCCATCCATCAGGCACTTTCTCAAGCATCAGGAGCGTGCTCGGCTACACAAGGCAAAAAAATGCAAGGTAGAAATCTCTGGAAGTTAGTACCCAGGCCACTTGAAGGGGAAGACCTGGGCCTGAATTGGGGCAAATTATAGTTCATGCTATAAAATTATGTCAAAATGAACCTCAATATTATATATAACCATAATACACTGATTTTAAAAAATAGCCATATAGAATTGGAAATTAGCATCATCAACTGGGGCATTCTGACCAAGCCCCATGAAAGGGGAACTCCAAATTACTTACATGACAAAAAGAAATTCTATTCTCATTTTCTTAAAACTGCAGCCGGAGGGATGGATTAATTAAAGTATTTGAGGATAACATAGTCTCACCTCCAGTGGCTTAAATAGGAGTTTTTCACACAGAGGAGGAAGTCCGGAGCTAGATAGTTGAGGGTATTAATGATGTCTGAGCCAACATATCTGCAGTACTTATGTATTTTGCCTCATGGTCACAAAATGGCTGCTGTGTCCCTGGGTGCATTTAGCTGCCTGGGAGACTAGGAAGTGAATCTTCTATTTTCCTGAGCTCTGTAGGGAAGAGATCTATAGGCAAGGGGCTGAGGGTAGGGAATGACTGCTGAGTCAGTCATTCTCCAAGGCCTGCCACCAGGAACCGAAGGGAGAAAGCAGAAGTAAAGCAAGCATCCAAGGTAATTTATAAAAGCCAGTCATCATGCTCAAACCCACTGAGCATCTAGTTGCTTTTATCCCTACACAGTGCCAATAGTGTGCCTCATGTAAAACTGGCTAAATGTAACTTTTGCCCATGGATTGAAATTTTAATCTGTGCTTGAATTCTGACACAAATCTACAAAATAAAACACGTCTGAAATAGTAAGAATAATTTTGGAAATAATCTTCATGCCTATGAAAAATACAGTAATAAACGAAGAGGCATTCAGCCAATGGGATGTTATACAATGGTTACAAAGAATGAATAGCAGTGTAGAAAACTGAACACTGTTTATAATTTCTTATAGAACCAAAGGGAAAAATATATAAATTGCCAAGCATGACATAGATGTATTGCATTTTTGTGAAATAAAATATTTGTATAAATACACATTGACATTTTCACTGACATGGCAAAGATCTAGAGACAGAACACTGAAGTAATATTAGTTGTTACCACTGAGGAGTGAAACGTGGAGACCGAATCTCAGTTTTTAATTATCTTTGAATTATTTTAATTTATTCCAGTGAGCTATGGCTTTTGTAACTAAAAAAATGATTTTCTGAAAATTACAAATTTAGACAATCTCTAATTAACTAGAGCAAAGTAAATTCAGGCTGTGTGAGACTTCTAACTTTAATTAAAATAAAAAAAAATTCAAGTTAAAAAAATACATGTCTTTTTGGAATTGTCCTTAATAACTTTAAACATATTTAAAGAAACCACATTTACTATATTTATAGAAACTACAAGTAGAAGAATGTTTTGATCTGTTTGTTAGTTAATAAAATATTTTGCAAAGTCATCCCTTAGAATCAAGGTAAACATTTTCAAAATACGTCAATACATATGGCTCAAATATAGTGCCAGTTCTTAGTTGAGTAAAAAGTGCAACTTATCTTTCCATCAGATTGAGTAAGATAATTAACTTTAAATGAATCAGCTCCAATTCTCTGGTATCTGTTATATGGAATAATAAAATAAAATTTGCCATAGTTTTCTCCTTAGAGTTGACAACGTTCTTCTGACACCTAGTTAGACAGTCTTAGGAATTAATTTCTTGCCTACAGAAGTAATTTTGAACTTGACAGTTTTCCTAGATATGTTTACAGCAGAGACTTCTTGAGTTTTTGTGTGCACTGCTGTGGTTTTGGTGTGGTTTCAGTATGTGCCTCCGGGGTTTATGGGTTCAAAGCTTGGTCCTCAGTTTGGGGGTAGTAGGAGCTGGTGAAACCTTTAAATAGTGGAGCCTCGTTGGAGGTCATTTGGTCATTGGGGACATCAACCTTGGGAGATATTAAAGTAGTTCTTGTGGGACCCTGGTTAGTTCTTGCAAAAGGTTTTTATAAGAGAGTAAAACTGTCTATCTACTGTCTGGTGTCCCAACTTGCCTGTTCACAGTTACTCCTGCTATGATGTAGACATATCCATGATCCAGCTCCATGCCGGGGCTGATGGGGAAGTGTTTCTCATTGGTTTCGTGCTGTTTGAAATTTCAGTTTCCAAGACTATGCAATAAATAAACCTTTTTTCTCTACAAAGTTCCAAGCCTTGAGTATTTTGTTATAGCAATGTAAAATGAACTAGTACAATTTCCATAGCCATATCATAGCACATTAAAGAAAATCACTGATGATAAACATCTTAACTTTATACTTCTGCTTGACAGGAATAGGAGCAATAGCAGCACAGTCACTGTTCTGCAGTTTAATAATGTACACGTGAAGGTACCGGAATGATGTATGCCTTGCCAGAAACCAAACTTTCACAGTAATGTGGATTTTTTAAAAATGAAGATAAGTCACAACCTTTAATTTACCCGTCTTCATTTTTTAGAGTATACCTCAGATTGCCATATCTCATTTTCTGCAAATAGAATGTAAAATTCAAGTTGGGATTCAGCCCTGGTTGAATTCAGTGCATTCGGAATGTCTTCTTTAACATTTAAATATTTCATCAGCTGGAGTTGTATTTATACCCAGAAAGCAATTTAGAATACCATAGAGTTATTTTTGGGGAAAAAAATTTGATCCATAATCAATTGGCTCCATTCAATTAATGTATTTGCACCAGACAGGAAAAATCATTGAACAGAAATGTTTCTCTCATCCCCCTCCTTTTTTAAAAAGTCTAGTTTTACCTTAATAAAAGCACAGAGTCTCATTAAAAGAATAGTAGAAATTGATTTTAGGGAGGGGACTTTTGTGTGTGCTTTATCAACGAGAGGTCCTGAGTATCACACTTAAGCTCGTGATCTAAGGAGGCAGTAACCAGGAATCAGACATTTGAAACATGCAAATAATCATGCACAGAGATTCGAACCTCTTCCCACACCCTCCTTCCTTTGAACGGCTCATGGCAAACTGCCTCTCTGTACTCTCACTTGAAGGCATTCATGGAGTTGTTTTGATCACTCTGATCCTTGACCTGGCGGTCTGTGTGCACACCTCTTAAATATGACACACAGTCTTCAAATCACCCTCCGTTAATAGGGAACTTACTACAGTGCACTGGGCTGATTGTTTAGTGGCAAAGAAGCAGACTTTAGTCAGGTAGTTCAAAGGCAGCATATGACATCTTTCATACTGGAAAATAGTTCAGATCTCAGAGCAGAAGTCAGAGAGGAGCAGTTGAAGGATAGATGCTAAAGTCGTATTTCATGTCTGTATTTATGATAATTGAAAGAATAACACCGTGGCTGCTGTTTCTATTTGAATCCGGCAAGGCACTGGGTGCTTTGCGGATACCATGTCACTGAAATCTCACAACTTTGGGAGGTAGGTGCCATGTTGTCCCCAACACAAAGCTAGGTAATCCATGGCTTAGAAAGGGTAAGTGATTTGTCCCAAGCCACACAGACAGAGAAGGCTGGTTTAAACCCACGAGTTCATAATTGCATGAAAAGGAAACATAAAAACTAATTGGTCACTGTTGGAGGATACTAGAGAACAAGCCACTTTGTTTACAATTGCCAAGGAAAAGAAAAGGATTGACCATTTTTTTTTCTTGGTACCAGGGATTGAACCCAAGGGTGTTTAATCACTGAGCCCCATCCCCAGCCCTTTTTCTTTTATATTTTATTTAGAGACAGGGTCTCACTGAGTTGCTCAGGGCCTCACTAAGTTGCTGAGGCTGGCTTTGAATTCTAGATCCTCCTGCCTCAGCCTCCCCAGCTGCTGGGATTACAGGTGTGCACTTCTCTTCTTCTTGTTTCTATAAGAGTGTTACAGAGGCCAGCTGCAGTGGCACACACCTGTAATCCCAGCAGTTCAGGAGGCTGAGGCAGGAGGATTGTGAGTTCAAAGCCACCTTCAGCAACTCAGTGAGGACTTCAACAACTCAGCAAGACCCTGTCTCTAAATAAAACATAAAAAAAGGGCTGAGGATGGGCTTAGTGGTTAAGCACCCCTGGGTTCAATCCCTGGTACAAAAAAAGAAAAAAAAAAAGATTGCTATCAGTAGGTGACCAAAGGGTAGAGCAGATATTCTCTTTATAAAACTATGCAGACTAGAATGAAAAAGGAATGATAGAATTAGAAGGTCACTGGTTTGTAACCTGTTTGGGAATGTTTGTGTGGCCTCCCCAATTCATATGTTGAAGCTTTAACCCCCTGTGTGTCTGTGTTTGAAGATAGAGCCCCCAAGGAAGTAACTAGGGTCAATAATGTCTGGGGGAGCTGATTAACAGGATCCGTGTCCTTAGAAGAAGAAGTGTCAGAGCACCTGCTCTTCTCTTGCTTTCCTTGTCACAGAGCACACAGTGAGATGGCAGCTGCCCACCGGCCAGGCGAGGTCCCTCAGAATGAAACCTACCCTCCCAGCACCTTAGACCTTGGACTTCCCATTGAGATACACTTAGGTTTTTAAAGCTGCCCAGTCTATGGTATTCTGTGACAGCAGCTCTAAGACGTGACCCTAAATGAGCTAATCCATCTAAGCCATGATGTCTGATATCACAAAAAAGAGAAACAACAGGATAATCTGTCTTTAAGGGAAGAGTTCCACACCGATTTTGAGACATTCTTGGTGGAAAAGCAAAAAGAAAAATCGAACCATGAACTTGAGCCAGTTGTTAGGTACAAAGGTCAACTGATCAAAAAAAAAAATATATATATATATATATAGGAGAGAGAGAGAGTGTGTGAAATAACACCCACCATAGGGACGAAATCCATAAAACCCTGACCCCGAAAAGCTCTCTAGAGGAAAAGACCTTGTTTACCAAGTGCAACAGCAAACTAAAAAGTGTCCACAGAGGGCACGTGCACGAGAGAAAGAGAAAGGGAGAGAGAATTTACAGATGATGAGCTTTTAGGTGACATATCAATCACCATGTGCAGATTTTTTTAAAAATCCAGATCTGAGAAGATTATTATAAGAAAAATTAGGAGAGTGAGGCATTTAGAAATGTGTGACTATCTGCTGATATTAAATTATTGCTCATTTTAAATATGGGGCCTGACACTATGATATTTTTGCTTTAAATATTTCTGAGAGATGCACACCAGCGTATTTGAGGGAGAAATGATATATCCCTCCAAGAGCCTAAGGATGGGGGTATAAAAAGATAAAAGGAGCAACTTTGGCTGTGAGTTGATTATTGTTGGAGCTAGACAAGGAGGCGACGAGGGGGCTCATTAGATCACTCTGTTTCTTTTTATATGTTTGAAGTTTTCCATCATTAAAAATTTTTGAAAACTGAGATCCAATTATAAAGCAATCTATGGATGAGTGTCTACATATGGACAAAATTAAATCATTTTTTTTTCACTGAATAAGTATGTGAACAGTTTTCATGTTTTAAAAAGAATATTCAAAAGTAACCTTGATCCAAATCTATGATGTGAGCACTTTTAAAGTGAGGACGACTAAACTTGCTCTATTATTATAATACTGCAGTCATAGAAGGAAATACACTCTATCTTCTTTAACAAAAATTTTCTGTCTTAATAATCTTTTATTGATTGTTCTAAGGGCCCTTTTAGTTCTGCCTCATTATGAGAAGGCAGATTGTCTCTCATTATGTTTTAATGAGACGAAAGATCATCATAGCTTCAAGGGCTATATGTTCCATGTAAAGGATGTTATTTCCTTGCAATTAAAAAAAAAAAAACCACACCGCTTTCAATAATGTCTATTGATTAAATCCAAGAGGCAATAAAGTATGTCAAATTACTTAAGATTTAATATATTGGTTTTGGTTTCTGAATTCAAATGAAGAGGGGAACTCATAAAATCATAGAATGATAAGCAGAGCTATAAATGTTATCCCATCAACTCCTGCCCTACAGAAGAGAGGATTCCTCCCGAAAAGATGAAGTGATCTTTTCTGAAAATATTAGCCTTTGATTCCCAAACCAACCTTATCCCACTTTGGACCACATCTAGAAAGGTTAAAATACTAGCAGACTTGCTGGATGCTGTGGTGCACACCTGTAATCCCAGCAGCTTGGGAGGCTGAGGCAGGAGGATCACAAGTTCAAAGCCAGCCTCAGCAACTTAGCGAGGCCCTAAGCAACTCAGGGAGACCCTGTCTGTAAATAAAATACAAAATAGGGCTGGGGATGGGGCTCAGTGGTGGAGTGCCCCTGAGTTCAACACCTGGTACCTCCCTCCCCAAATAATAATCGTAGCAGACTCATTTTCTTTGTTCATGCAGACCAAGGGCAAGGATGCAATGAATAAAGACATGATTGTTAAGGAAGGAGATGGACAGGATGGAGAAAATTGGAAGATGTGCAAACAGACCCATGAGTGCAAGGTGCCTTGCAAATCATACTGTCTCAAAAATATGTGTTTAATAAATATGAAGGAAAATTTTTCTTCCAAGAGACAAGAAAGAAGAATCAAATGGAGCTCCAGAGAGTTATGTTGCATTGGGAAGGAAGGAAATTGAGGGTCCTATGAGGAAGCATCTTAATCTCCTTAGTGAGTGAAGAAGTAAAATAAAATAACGAGTACAGGAGAAGGAGGAAATTAGAAATTTGAGGAACTAGGGGAAAAGTGGGAGTATGTACTTCATTAAGTAAAAATGCAAATTAAAACTCCACGGAGCTTTCATCTCACTGCAGTCAGAATGGCAATCATCAAGAACACAGGCAGCAATAAGTGTCGGCGAGGATGTGGGGAAAAGGTTCATTCGTCCATTGCTGGTGGGACTGCAAATTGGTGCAGCCACTCTGGAAAGCAGTATGGAGATTCCTCAGAAAACTTGGAATGCAGCCACCATTTGACTCAGGTATCCCACTCCTCAGTTTATACCCAAAGGACTTAAAATCAGAGTACTACAGTGACGCAGCCACATCAATGTTTATAGCAGCTCAATTCACAATAGCTAAGCTATGGAACCAACCTAGATGCCCTTCAATAGATGAATGGATAAAGAAAATGTGGTCTGTATACACATGGACTATTACTCAGACATAAATAAGAATGACTTTGTCATTTTTGCTGGTAAATGGATGGAACCAGAGACTATCACGCTTAGTGAAATAAACCAATCCCCATAAACCAAAGTTGAATGTTCTCTCTGATGTGTGGATGCTAACACACAACAAGGGGTGGAGGGAGGGAAGAATAGAAGTTCATTGGATGAGACAAAGGGGAATGAAGGGAAGGGAGGGGGATGTGAATGGGAAAGACAGTGGAGTGAATGGGACAGAACTCTCCTATGTCCATATATGAACCCGACACAGTGAAACTCCAGATTATATACAACCACAAGAATGGGATTCGAATTAGAATAAGATATACTCCATGTCACAATACACTCTACTGTCATGTATATCTAAAAGGAATAAATATTAAAAAGTAAAAATGAAACAAGAATTGCACATAAGACACAATGACATTACACTCTTTTCCTTGCCTGGTTGGGAACCCTTTGACATCAAGGGCATCTCTGGGTTCTTTATCCCCCATCCTATGAGCATGTCTAAATTAAATGGCTGTAAATTGGTCTCCTCAATGAGGGCAAATAAACTCAGAGCAAACCTCCAGTCAGATAGGCGGCAGAAGTCAGCAAAAAAGAGTGCTTTAAAATATTGGAGAAGTTCTTTGATGAAATTGAATGAAGATCAACCCAACAGGAGTACCTTCAAAGCTGAACTAATAACATATCCCTTCCCTCATTCTAAATGGGAGGAAACTCACAAATTGATATCAAAGTGGAGAGTGGGGTCTACCTGATGAGGTTCAAGGAAGAGTCTAGAAGGAAGCAGGTAGAACTGGATGTGATAGGTAAAAAGGGCTCAAATAAGACTTATTGGGGGACAGGAGGTAGAGGCCACAAAATTTGATAAATACAAGTAATAATAATGGGACCACCATGTTTCCTGGTGTAAGTTCATCTGGGAAGTTGACATAAATGAATCTGGGGAGAAATTTGATAGCAGTCATCAAGTAAAACTGCAAGCTATGGGCTGACCCCCTAGAAAATTTCTCCTCTGCACATATATTTAAAATTCATTCTATAGTCTCAGTGGATTCAGGGATCCCTCACGGATCTCTAACAGACCAACCCAGAGATCCAAGAACCACAGGCTTATTCAGAAGAACACTTCCCAGGTGCCACAGCTGCAGGTGCATTTATAGACGTGTCCTTTAAGATCTATACATCACTGTCATTCACTGCTGTCATTTTGGGCAACTGCTATTTCCAGAATACTGTCCAGGTCTAACTCCCACTTTTAGATGATGATGATGATGATGATGATGATGATGATGATGATGTTTGGTACCGGGGATTGAATTCAGGGTTGCTTAACCTCTGAGCCACATCCCCAGCCCTTTTCAAATAGGTTTTATTTAGAGACAGGGTCTCCCTGAGTTACTTAGGGCCTTGCTAAGTTGCTGAGATTGACCTCGAACTTGTGATCCTCCTGCCTCAGCCTCCTGAGCCACTGGGATTATAGGTGTGGGCTACTACACCGGGCTTTCACTTTTAGATTTCTAATTCCAAATTTTCTAGTTTTCTCACATGTTTACCATAAGTCATTTCCTTTAGAATTCATCACTAATTCCTTTAACATTATTCTCATGTGCACCAAAATTCTGTGTATTAAGAAAACCCAGGATCTCCCTATTTTTTTGAGTCAGGCTGCTTCTTAGTAGGGAGCTAACATGCATGAAAAGCACTTCACTGTAAAAGTGAATGATAAAATGCTCCATCAGAAAACGAGCATCTGCATCTTATTTCTTGCCTCACAGGAGAAATGGCAAAATCCTCCTGGGAAAAGTACGGGCATATGTGAAATCCCAGTGACTATGCGAGGCATCGGATTGATTTCTAATGGAATCACCTGGTCTCTGAGGGATGTGGCAAGCAGCAACCCAGGCATGAACTTTCTGTGACAGCTGATCTGCGTGCCTGCAGGACAGAGGCAGCAAAAGGATGAGTGGGACAAGGCTCCTCTCATTTCCCTGACGGCCCTGGGTCTGGATGTGCGCACCAGCTTGTTTCCCCTTACAGGAAACCAAAAGTGGTGCCCAAGAGGCGGAGGGAAAGCATGAAAGCCTTATGGTGCTCTGACTTCCTTAGCAGAGATTGGTTGGTGATGCATATTTTAATGGGATGCATACTGAAGTATGCAAAGAATAATTTTCCATTTTAATGTTTTCATTTCTTCCTGGTCCTAATAGATGTAACAGGATATTATCATTTGAAAAAGATAAATGTCAGCTCATTAGGGGAAATTTTTTTCTTTTTTTTTTGGGGGGGGTAGTCTTCCACTGAGTTCCATCCTCAGCCCTTTTTATTTATTTTTATTTTAAGACAGTCTTGCTAGGTTACCCGCACTGGCCTTGAATTTGCGATCCTCCTGCCTCAGCATCCCGAGTCCCTGGGATTACAGGCATGTGCCATGGCACCCGGCTAATGTCAGATCATTTTATATCAGTATGGACTTTAGGAGGGGCATCTTTCATGACCTGTGTTATCAGTGACTAGGAAGCTGCTACCTACAAGTTCTGGAAATAAAGTATAATTCCATGACTTAGGTGACAGGTTGCTGGGTATAAAATCATACCTCTGAATTCAAGGTTTTATTTGATAGCTGGCTCTTCCTAGAGTTGTCTTCTTCTAATGCATCTCATCTGAATTATGCAAACTTCACTTCTTAACATAAAAACCACTGTCTTCTAAATGACTGTATCCAAAGTGCCAGGCATTATGTAGGTGGGGTGTATGCGTGTGTGTGGGGGGGTGCATATAAATAGCTGCTGCTCTTTTTGAGCTTAAAGTCTGGTATGAGTAACCAAAACAAGCAATAAGTGAATAAACAAATATAAAATCGTGATAAAGGAATTTAAGGCATTGCTTACTCATAAGAGGTGTTTAATGGAGAAGAGCAATAACAATGGAGTCTTCTTTGATAAGGTGAATTGGAGAGATTTCTTGGAGGAGAGAAGACTGAGCCTCAAGACTGAGAAGGAGCTAGCCTTGGCAAGACTTGGAGATGAAGGAAGAATCCCCGGTGGACCGTTTGGAGTTATTGCTGCTACAGTGGGCAAGGAGAATACTTCCAGATGAGATCTGAGGCAAGACCAAGTGGATCCTTATAAGGAATCTGGATACAACACCCAAACTCTGTTATTTATTTAGAATTCATTGTGTAGTAATTATTCATAGGAAGATACTCATCATCAAAGCCAGGCTCAGTGGTGCACACCTGTAATCCCATCGTATTGGGAGGCTGAGGCAGGAGAATCGAAAGTTCAAAGCCAGCCTCCGAATCTTAGAGAGGCATTAAGAATATTAGTGAGACCCTGTCTCTAAATTAAAAATAAAAAGGGCTGGGGATGTGGCTCAGTGGTTAAGTGCTCCCGGGTTCAATCTCTCGTACCAAAAATAAATAAATAAATAAATAAATAAATAAATAAATAAATAAATAAATAAATAAATAAAATAAACTCATAATCAAAAGAATAACTGATGTCTCAAGAGCATTCACTGTGCTGGACCCTAAGCAAAGTGCTTTCAATCATTTATCTGAAGTGATGTTTAAATATATCAGCAACATAGACACTAGTTTTGCTCTACCATGGAAGAAACTGAGGCTCATTAATTGTGAATTTCTCTAACATCCCACAGGGAGTCAGTGAGAAATCTAGGAGTTGAACCCTGGGCTACCTGACTCGAGTTCTTAACCAAATCCAGAGACACCTTCTGTTTGAGTCAGCTTTTTCACTGTTGTGACCAAACAACCTGACAAGAACAACTTTAGAGAAGGAAGAGTTTATTTTGGTTCATGGTTTCAGAGATCTAGTCCATGGTTGGCCAACTCCATTGCTCTGAGCCTGAGGTAAGGCAGACCGTCATGGCGGGAGGGTGTGGAGAGCAGCCCAGGACATGGGAATCGAGAAGCAGAGTGTTCCTCTCTCACCGGGCACAAATTATGTACCCCCAAGGCACACCCCCAGTGACCCACCTCCTCCAGCCACACCCCATCTGCCTACAGTTACCAGCCAGTTGGTCCCTATCAGAGGATTAATGGGCTGATTAGGTGAAGGCCCTCATCACCCAATCACTGCACCTCTGAACTCCTCTTGCATTATCTCACACGTGAGTTTTTGGGGGACACTTCATAGCCAGACCATCACACCCTGCTTTGGGGGAATACCACCTATCCACACCACAACATCCTCTTCCTCTTGAACTTCAACCTGACCTTGAAGCATTGGGAGACCGCAAGCCTGCCTTGGGGCGGGAATGTTGAAGGACCTCTGCTCCTTTGGATCTCACCTAGTTTCACCTTTGAATCAGGCAGAGGCCAGGTGGGATCCAGATCAGATACCTAACAAAATCGGTGGTATATAGGGAGAGGATGAGAAGAGGTGTCTTGACACAAGTCCAGAGACGGGCTAGAACAAAGATGTAAGAAGGTGTCAGACTGGCCCAGGCAAAAGGGAGAAGCTGCAGCATTCGACTTTTATCCGTGGCTGTGTTTACGTTCCCTGGGAAGAACTGGTAGACGCACTGTACACCTTGTCTCCTAGGAAGCAGATCTGCTTCGTGATCATTATCACGTGCTCCTTTCTTAGTGCTCCGAGTTCAATGAGACCTTGGAAATGAACAACAGACCCGATTACTAAGTCCCAGGAGAATTTCTGTCCTGGTATGGCATTTCATGATGGTGTAATTGGGGCATCTCCTAGAAGTGATGGATGCCTCTCACTGGAGATGGCCCCGATTTCCACCCAGGGCAGTTCTTTTCATTCCATCACCAAAGGAGAAACCAAACCCAACCCAAATAACCTGGGAGCCATCCTGCCTTCCTCCTTCCATCCTCTCCCACACCAGCGTGGCGGCTCTGTAGGTGCTGCATTTTGATATTTAGCGGGACTACACGCCCTCTCAAGTCACCGGCTAGTGTTGGCCTGGGCCCCCATCAACACAGGCCCAACATGTGCTTGTTCCCCGTCAGCTGTACCTGCCTCCAGCCTTGCCCCAGGACACCCAAACTTCACCCTGCGGCAAGGGCTGGCTTCCAAAATGCAAGTCGGCTTGCCACGCCTCTCTTGCTCCCCGGGTTCCTGTTCGGTGGCCTTTCATTACTGTCCTCAGCATGGTGTGCAAGGCCTTCCATGCTCTCTCAGGCCCTCGCATCCTTCTCTAGACTCATCTCTCCTGGTCTGGGATGAACAACCAATGACTTTGGACTCTCCTCCCTGAACCATGGTGGGTCCTCTTTTCCCACACTGCCTCACCCGTGCTGATGCCTTCACCAGAAGTTCCTCCCCATTCTTTGTGCTTACATTTAAAAGGCAAAGATGTGCTGTTTTAAGATGCTACGTTTTTGATAACTTGTTATAGCAACAATAAGAAACTAATAAAACTAATACATGTCGGTGTGGTGGTGCACTCCTGTAATCCCAGTGGCTCGGGAGGCTGAGGCAGGAGGATCGCAAGTTCAAAGCCAGCCATAGCAACTTAGCAAGGCACATAGCAACTCAGTGAGACCCTGTGTCTAAATAAAATATTAAAAAGGGCTGGGGATGTGGCTCCGTGGTTGAGCACCCCTGGGTTCAATCCCCGGTACCAAAAAAAGAAAGAAAAAAATAATATATATTCCTTTATTTTTTCTTCCCTTCACCACAAGCAAAACTGGTCTCCTTAACCTTCTGCACATCTGCCTCTCCTAATGAAAATATAAGCTCTTGAGGACATAAACCATGTCTTATGCATATCTAAGCATGAGCACAGGGCTGGGATGCAGATGGTTATTTGTTCATTCATTCATTCAATTGATCACTCATTATTTCACATAATTATGAATGTTTAATACACACAGACACTGCTGTGTTCAGTCACTGCTTTGGTAGGGCAAGAGCAGAGAGGCTTTCTGGCTTCAAGAAGCTTATAGTTTGATGGAGGAGACAGACATTGATTAAATATAGTCAGGAAAATAAGTTCAGTTTTACTAAACAATGTCTAAAAGTAGATGAAGGGCAGCTGGGTAGGTGTTCTGGCAGAGAGAGTGGCATATTCAAAGGCTGTGTGGGAGGATGGTGCCTAATGTACTTGAGGAACAGAGCTGGAGGAAAAAGTGATATAATGGACACTTGTTCTAGTTTGGATGTGAGGTGTCCCCAAAAGCTCACGTGTGAGACAGTGCATGAAGGTTCAGAGGAGACATGACTGGGTGGTGAGAGCCTTAACCCAATCAGTGAATGAACCCCTGATGGGATTAACTGGGGGTGGTTGGAGGCAGGTGGGTGTGGCTGGAGGAGGGGGCATTGGGGGCATGGCTTTGGGGTCTCTATTTGTCTCTGGAGAGTGGAGTCTCTCTCTGCTTCCTGGTCACCATGTGAGCTGCTTCCCTCCACCACACTCTTCCTCCATGATGTCCTGCCTCCCCTCGAGCCCTGAGGAATGGAGCCTGCTGTCTATGGACTGAGACCTCTGACACCGTGAACCCCCAAATTAACTTTCCCTCCTCTACAGTTGTTCTGGTCGGGTCTTTATTTATCACAGCAGCACAAAAATCTGACTAAAACAACATTATGGGGAGAAATGATCTGAAGATTCAGGCTGGGCTAGATGCTACAGGGTCTTATTGACCTTGAACTGAGAGCAAAGTGAATTTACTGGAATATATTATTTAGGAAAGCTGGGTGAATGAACTTGAACTTAAAATTTATCCTTCATATTCCCATAGGAAGCATGGCTTGGAGGATGATGTGGGTGGGGGAAAAGTGAGGAACAGTGAGATTTTTTTTTTTTTTGTACCAGGGATTGAACTCAGGGGCACTTGACCACTGAGACCCATCCCCAGCCCTATTTTGAATTTATTTAGAGACAGGGTCTCACTGAGTTGCTTAGCACCTCACTGTTGCTGAGCCTGGCTTTGAACTCACGATCCTCCTGCCTCAGCCTCCAAAGCTGTGGGATTACAGGCAGGCACCACCACACCCAGCAGAACAGTGAGACTTTTTGTGGGAGGTTGCAAGGGCAGGAGGGAGAGGGAGGGGGGTAAGAGTGGAGATGGAAAGATTGAAGGATATTTTGGAGGAAAAAAAATCAATGAGGTTTAGTGCTGAATTGGATGGTGGTGGGTGAGGGAGGTGTCAAGCCCCACTTTGCTGGAGGAGGACATGCAGAATTTTCTTATAACTTGCATAATAGAAAACATTTGGCAGAATTAAGCAACTATAAAATCTGAATAAAAATTACCAGATCGGTACAGAGTTTTAGAAACTATATTTCCCTCCCAGCCCCTAAACATTTAGGCTTTGTGAACAGATAAACCACATAATCTTGTTTCTTAAAATAATGGGAACAAAGTGGTAGATTAGATGAAATTAAATTTCATTTGATTTAATGAAATATAATGAATTAATGAGTTTCACGGAATGAGATTTAATTCAATGTGATAATTTTTTTGTTGTTGAATATCTATTTTGCCCTTTGTCCAGTCAAAAGAGATCTAGAAAATCCAAAAGAACACAGGATGAGCTTCTTGGCTCTCATGGAGTTCAAAATTTGCTGGAGGAGACCCTGGTCCATGTGAGTATGGAGATATTTTTAAGATCGATGGAATTCTTTGGCTAAATATATAGCACTGTCATCATGGAACATCAAGGGACTAGGAGGTGAGAAGTCATCATGATGCTCATCCTTTGTCTCTGCAGAGGAAGAAGAACTTGTTCTGATGCCTGGAGGTGGGTCAGAGTTTAAAAGTCAAAAATAGATGGAGAAAAACAGTAAAAATAAACGACTCGAAGAAATTGTGGAATGTGTAGTGTCTGATTTCAGCCGCGCATTGTAGTGCATGCCTGTAATCCTAGCGACTAGGGAGGCTGAGGCAGGAGGATTCCAAGTTCAAAGCCAGCCTCAGCTACTTAGCAAGGCCCTGAACAATTCAGAGAGATCCTGTCTCTAAATATAATATTTAAAAAGGGCTGGAGATGTGGCTCAGTGTTTAAGCGCCCCTGAGTTCAATCCTTGGTAAAAAAAAAAAAAAAAAAAAAAAAAAAAAAAATATATATATATATATATATATATATATATATATATATATATATATATATATATATATATATAATAAATGAATAAATAAAAGTGGCTCATTTCACCAATGTGTGAAAGTCTAAAGTGGTGGACACTGTTGAAAGTCAATCTAAACAGGGAACTTGGGACCAAATCAGAAAGTGTGGTTTGGCAGAAAATACTGAGCTTGGTACAAGGAGGTTTGGGGAGCCGTAGAAGTTTCTGAGGTGGGAGAGAAAATAGCACGACTAGGGGAAGAGAGTTAGCTGGATGGTTTGAATGAGATACCTAGCAATATGGAGATCAAGGAGAAATCCACGTGGGAGATGAGAGACAGAAAGATTCTCTTTGAAATTGACGGCTTGGGCTACAAAGGAGGTGGGGAGAGGTGAATGTGAGAGGAATGCAAAGCTTTCATTTAACAGTGTGGAAAAGTGACAAATTCACTGATAGGAATGGTTTATAAGGAGAGAGAGCCAATAGTCAGACCCGATTGGAAGAGATCTAAACTCAAAGCTGATATGACCAAACGACTGGATTCTGGAAGTGAGAGAATGATTGGATTTTTGGACTTGCAGAGATGATGGTTTAGTAGCAAAAATACTATGAAAATACGTACAGTACTTTGCAGCTATTTTACCAGGAGGTAGAGTCCACTTCCTCAGCCTTCAATCTGAGACAGCTGTATGACTTTCTTTAACCCACTGAAGGTGATGAAAGTGACATCTTGTAAGTCTCAAGCCTAAGCCTTAAGAGACCCTGGAGCCTGGTTACTGACTTGGAACCTGGAGTTGGCTGTGAGGACACACCAGGCTATCCCACTGGATGATGAGAAATAAGTGACTCAGTCACTGCCGTTTTCTTATTTGACAGACAGTTAACCCATGGAAAAGAAACCACTGTATTCATTGGAAAATGACCATAGATATATGAGTGAGTCCAGTCAGCACCAGCAGAACAGTAGACCTAGCTAAGTTCAGGCTAAATTGCTAACCCAAAGAATCGTTGAGTTACATGAATAGTGTGGTTTCAAGGCATTAAATTTTGGGATGGTTTGTTATACAGCACAAACTACCTGATACAAAAAGTCCAAGGCAGAGTATCAAGAAAGAAGTGGAGGGCAGTGCCATCAGACTAAGCCACACAAATCCAAGGAGGGATTAATCTTGGTGGATTTTATGAGTGGATTTTATTTTACCATACCCAAAGCATCAGCCAAGAGTAAAGTTAATTATGTAGACTTACACTCATAAGTCAAAAACTCAGAGAGGCAGTAAAGTCGTCTCTCTTTCTGGACCAAAGCTTGCTGAATATTCAATGTGTCTGTGGTATGATTTGAGCTCCGTGGGTGTGTGTAATTGGTTATGCAATCTTCTCCCTCTTTCACAGGTAATACAAATTGGAATTTGCTCCACTGAGACTTATCCTTCACTAAGTACAGGAGTTCAATTACTTTCTTAATCTTCAGGGTCTTTTCATTTTCCCCCCTTGTTTTCTATGTAATAAAGTCAGTTTGTTAGATGATGAAGCACTTGAAGATCTCTTCAATCTTATTTTGACCTCATTTATTTTAGCAGATGCAAGAAACATCACCCAAGAGCTCATTAAAATGAACCTTCTGTGCTTCCCAGTGCTACGCCTATCACAGAGACACAAATGTCCCAGAAAGTTCTAGGGGAAAAACAAATGGATGTCCCAGAAACTTTTAGGGGAAAAGCATTGACCTGTTAAGACCTTAAAAATGAAAAAGAGAACCCACTTCATAAAGATTCCAGTTTATCCAAAGAATAAAAAAAAAAAAATGGAAAGGATCAATAGAAATCTACATTGAACCAAAGGGCATTACTGGTGTAAAGATCATAACTGGGTGGAACTAGAAACTATGTTGGGGAGTTGGAGTTTCCTCAAAGGGCAAGTACTGAGGAATCCACCAGGGAGCTGAATTTATTTTTGTAGGAGAGGAAGATCATGAGAGCCCAGTCCCCAAGCTTGGCAAACCATTCTCAGCTTGGGAGGTGATGGAAGAGGTGACCAGCCACCCCTTTCTTTGGAGACCCCCTTAGCAAAGACTGGAGTCTCTCTGGTTGCACCAGCTCTAACAGAAAAGGCAGATTTTCTTGGTGTTATTTGGATTTGGTATCCATCTGACATGGAGTGTTCCAGCGATTAATGGTAATTTGAGGACAAAGGAGTTCAAGACAGGGGAAATAATATAAAGACACAAAGAACTGTCCAGGGTCCAGAGAAGGTTTATCAGAAGCAACAAGCAGCAAGACCTCAGGAAAGAAACCACGATCATGAATCAGATCTCTCCTTTCTCCCTGAGGCAGAGGGTAAGACCAGGATTCAGATTGACCTGATGGTACAGTTTCTAACATCGCTTTTTGGTTCTATGACCTTGGACAATATCTTTTATTTTTTACTTTTACTTTCTAAAATACTTTTTTTTCTGTTGTCAATGGACAGAATATCTTTATTTATTTATTTATTTTTATGCAGTGCTGAGGATGGAACCCAGTGCCTCCCACGTGCCACGGTCTACCACTGAGCCTCAGCGCCAGCCCTGAACAAATTCTTAAGCTCATCAATCGTTCAGTTTCCTCTTCTCACATGAGCGGGTGATACCTGACCTCACCACAGAATTCCGTGGTGAAATGTATTTAAAATGACCTCCTTCTTGCCTGGCCCACAGTCAGGGCTCACAAGAATGGAAGCTATAATTCTTCCCTCCAATCCCATTCCCGTCTTCTGACCAATTTCATCCAATGAGTTATTCTTTACCTGGCTGCTCAACCTGAGGAGGTTTCAAGATACTGAAGCAAAAACAATGCTCCTGCTGAAAGTGTAAATCCTGACTGGTTGTCAATTGTTCATTCAACAAACATCTACAGAGAGCCTCCTCCATGCCACGCACCATGTGGGGAGGGACAGGGTGGCAGAAGGTCTTGATATTCAAAGTCTATTTCAGAATAAATAATTTAATGGGAACAGGATAAAATAGCTGACATTTGAAATTGGGAACATTGGAAGATACACACATATACAAATACATGCAAAGGCCAAATAAGACAAAAACATTTTCCTCTACTTTTAATAAAATTTACCATATGAATGAACATATCACAACTGGTGGATTCAGTAAGGAATTTTTTGGTTTTGTATCAGGGATTGAACCCAAGGGCGCTTACCCACTGAGCCATACCCCCAGCCCTTTTTTCTATTTTATTTAGAGACAGGGTCTCACTGAGTTGCTTAGGGCCTTACTAAGTTGCTGAGGCTGGCTTTGAACTCATCATTCTCCTGCCTCAGGTTCTCGAGCTGCTGGGATTACAGGTATGTGCCACCATACCTGGCTTTAGTAGGGCTTGACAGCACCAACTTTCCATGATTATTTAGCATGCTAGGAACATAAGCAAGTTTTTTTTTTTTTTTTTTAATAAAGGGACTTGGGAACAGCAGTTAATTCAACAAATGCAAAGTGTAGGATTTGTTAAAGAGCTTCTCCCATGCTTTTACACTATAAAATTATTATTTTCTAAGTCCAGATTCCTCTACTCATCCATGTTCTTACTTTTGGCTCTAACCAATCTCACTGAGGCAGAGAGTAAGACAAGACCAATTATAATCTGTCCATGGCAGACTCCATGGTTAACCCAGGGGGAAAAGAATACAGTTCAACTTAACTTTGAGAACTTGGAAGAAAGAGGCTAAAGAAAGACACTTTCAGAATCTTACCACCTTAAAAGTGATGATTACAGGAGAAACTACCCTTCAATCATGCTTTATTATGTAAGAACTAATTTCTTTTTAACTGACAATCTTAAATTATATGTCAGTTGACAAATTACTGGATAAACACCTTCCTCCTTTGAGCTTTGGGGTCACACACGTTAGACTCCACCTGTGTTACCTCTTGGGCTCCTTGGATGGCTCCCAAGGATCGCTAGACACCCCAGCGTGTTTCTTACTGGTTTACGAATTTCACATTCCTAAGGCAATCCTGCAGGGAGGGAGGACAGCCGTGTGGAGAAGGAACAGAGACAAGACCTATTATGACAGTAGATGACAATGTCATTACTGCATTATATAAATAATTCCAAGTGGCATTTGAAGGGTGTAATGTGAATTTTAACCTCAATCTAAGAAGACCAGGAAATTAATGAGGAGTTTGGGGTGGACACAGCCTGATTGGTGACCAATTTCCCTCTGATGGTGCGGGAAATGGTGGCATTATCATTAGATAGGCTATTTTTTTTTCTCTTTTAATATGTTGGCCCTCACATTTCAGCTATTAGATCATGATACTGTTTGTGGACTACTGAGGGAAAGAAGAGAGAGGTCGTATTTCTGAGTTGCACGTCGAACACTTTGCCAGTGGAACTCACAAGCACACGTCCTCGTGAAATCCCATTTCCATTCTGAGCCAGTACCAATAAAACCGTTCCAAAATTTGAGGCAGAAGAGTATGAAAAGAGAGCTTATCTGGAGTGACTGCTTGAAAAGTCCATTCTGAAACTTAATAAAATTGAGCTCAGAGAATTCTGTAATAGCCTAACAAGGTCTAACAGATATATTGGCATATGTATAGATATGTATGATCAGTTGGAAACTAATGATCCGTGCCTCATGATTACCATTTGCTTCTTTATATCTCTTATTCTGCTTTCATTCTCTGCAACATCACCATTAAAGTGGAAGAAAAATGCTTTCAGAATGTTACCATCTTAAACCATGATTATAGCTTCAACATGAAATGAGTTCAACAAGACCCCAAGATGTGGAACAAAAACATCCCATAGGGTCCTTCACCACCCTGGAACCCTTAGGTTCCCCCACCCCCCACTGGGAGGTTTTTTTTAGGGATTGTCAAATAATTAGAGGTCTGAAGTCCACGTTGCCTTTGGAGAGCAGGGACCTGAGCCTTTGTGCACTACTGCTCACCAGGGACGCGAAACTCTGGTCAACTCCAAGTGGACTTTTTGAGCTATAGATTTTTCATTTGATGGAAAACTCTATATACAATGAATCTGTCTGTTTTGTGGGATTATTGTTAGCATCAAAATGATTGATGGATGATTGTGTCAACCATGAAGTCCCCTGATCCCCCGGGAGTCACACATTCTGTGGGGAGAAGGCGGAGATAGGACCAGTTTTGTTTTGTTTTGTTACTTGGGGTCCCAGGGATTGAACTCAGGGGCACTCGACCACTGAGCCCCACCCCCAGCTCTATTTTGTATTTTATTTAGAGACAGGGTCTCACTGAGTTGCTTAGGGCCTCACTAAGTTGCTGAGGCTGGCTTCGAACTTCCTATTCTCCTGCCTCAGCCTCCCAAGCCACTGGGATTACAAGTGTGCAGACCACCGTGCCTAGCAGGACCAGTTTTCCAGCAAGCTTTGAATCCATTCAAATTTCCAAAGAAGGTCACTCTTCCTTTTAAATAAAACCTATAGAGACAATCCTAAAACTCACAAGGATGAAAAATCACTTGGTGTACTTTCAATTTTTTTTTCTCTGTAGTTTTCCCCTAGTAAATTTGCTATTAGGATCAATATATTAAAATATAGATTTGAAAGAATGGCCCATCTCCTCTACCTGATTTATATTTCTCCATAACTCTTACCACTACCAATCATTTGCTAAAGGCGAGGGGTGGAGCTCCATAGTAGAGCACTTGCCCAGCATCTGCAAGGCCCTGGGTTCCATCCTCAGTACTGTGAAAAAATAAGACAAATTTGTTCATCATCCCGCTGGGCAGAGTGGCACGCGTCTGTAATCCCGACAGCTCAGGAGGCCGAGGCAGGAGGATGGTGAGTTCAAACCAGCCTAGCAACTTAGCAAGGGCCTAAGCAACTGTCTCTAAATTAAATATAAAAAGGGCTGGGGATGGGGCTCAGGGGTTAAGCACCCCTGGGTTGAATCCCTGGTACCAAAAAAAAAAAAATCATTACTCTGAAAAATTTCAAAGACAGTGGAATGAATCTGACATAACTTTTCTATGTACATATATGAATACACTGCAGGGAATCTCAACAGCATGTACATTCACAAGAAATTAATTAAAAAAACTATGGGTAAATAGCAGAAAGATCAATAGATGAAAGGGAGCAGGGGAGGGGGGTAGGGGAAGGAGTAGTTCTGGGGACTGAAGTAGAACAAGATATATTCCATGCTCTTCTAATTATACAACGGATTCTACTGTGATGCATAACTAAAAAGAACCAATAAAAACAAATAAACAAAAAGAAGTTTCCAATGTGTCACAGGAGTTTAAAACATAAGATGTCAACAACAGGTGAAAACAGGTGGTTCATGGGAACTCTGTGGTATCGTCTCGATTTCCTGTAAGTCTAAAATGGTTATAAAAATTAATGCCTATTAAAAATGGTGATGGGTTTTTGGATGAAGTAGCCCAAATTATGTGCTGTGCATGGATGGATGTAACACAGTGAGTCACATTATTATATATAATTATAATGCACCAAATGAAAATATTAAAAAAAGAATGTCCTTCCCATTGTTATTTAGGTTGACAGTGTGTTTACTGAATCCTTGTTCTGCACCTGATCTCCATTTTTCTCGGTGTTTGAAAACCTTATTATACCATATTTGGGCACTGAGTGCTACCTGAGATGTCTGATTTTAACTTCAACATCCTTTTTAATGAGCTCCCCAGGTGATTTGATATAGGTGATCCAGGGGCCACACTGACTCCCAGAGGTAAATAAAAGACTCTTGAGTTCTACAGAATCTTCTTCCCAGCACTCTCCTGTAGGAGGGCTCTTGGCCCCGTCTGTGAGGAAGGCTGAGGTCTTCTCCACGGAAGACACACAGGAGAAAAACAATTTGCACGTGTCAAACAACTGGCCTGTTAGCATCAGAGCCAGGCTGCGAGTGCAATCTTAACTTGTTCTAGATCTGAGCTACAAAAACTTAACCATGCATCAAACACCTGGAAATCATCTAAATACAGATTCTGATACTGAGTTGGTCTGGGCTGGAACCTGAGATTCAGCATGACTAAGAAGTGCTCAGTCATACCAGGGATGCTGGTCCTCAGTCAATGCTCAGCATGGGAAGCTGATGGAGAAGCCCCCTCGGGAGGCTGAGGCAGGAGGATCGTGAGTTCAAAGCCAGCCTCAGCAAATTATCAGCAAAACTCTGTGTCTAAATAAAATACTGGGGATGTGACTCAGTGGTTACGTGCCCTGGGTTCAATCCCCGGTACCCCAAAATACATAAATAAATAAAAGATGTGTAAAGGTTAAAGATGTGTAAAGCACTCCCAGTGCCTACGAGGTTCCATCTTACTTGCATGAGGAATCCCTGTGGTTCTTACTACAGACATTAAAATGATCCTCTTTTTACCTTTTACTAAGTACATGAACTGAAGGAGGGATGTTTTGTATCAGCTTTTCACAGATGAGCAGTCTGGGAAAGGGTTCAGAGTTGGGATCTACAACCTGTAAGCTGCATCTCAGAAATCACTATGTGGATAAGTGGCTCCGAATCTCTGCCTTTTATTTTCCTTACCCTAAAATAATAATAGTCATCCCTCATGATGCTGTTAGGAAGGTACAAGCTCTGCGGGGCCTAGAGCATTGTGCCTGCGGACACTCAGTCTGTATAAATGGTGTCTACTTTGTCCTGTTGAGTTATCTGCGTTCCAGTATGACTGGATTTACTAATGGAGTCCATGCCCTTCAGATTTTATGGGCTCTAATCCTTTCCTCTTATAATTCCCTCAAAGAGCTTTTATGAGGATTAAATGAATTAATATGCATAAAAACACTTGGAACTGTGCCTGTAACATAATTAGGACCCAAGATGGTTTAGCTTTATTTTTAGCATTGACTACAATGATAATTAAATCACTTTTAGGTATTTTGAAATTGAATGAGTACCCCATTAGATTGTCAGCCTCACAAGACTGGGGACTATGTCAGTTTTAGTTACCTCCATTTCCTAAACCCTAACACAGTGCCTGGCACATAGCTGCTTCTCAGTAATTACAGCTGAGCCGGGCACAGTGGCACATCTCTGTAATCCCAGCAGCTCAGGAGGTCGAGGCAGGAGGATCTCGAGTTCCATGCCAGCCTCAGCCACTTAGTGAGACCCTGTCTCAAAATAAAGAATAAAAAGGGCTGGGAATGTGGTTCCGTGATTAAGCACTCCGGGTTCAATCTTCAGTACCCCCCACAAAAAAAAACAACAAAAAAAAAACAGCTGAAAGAATAGTGAATGAATGAATGGATGAAAAAATGAATGAATGAATGAATGAATATGAAAACATTCTTGACCTCCATGAAGAGTGTGAGAAACACTTTCTTTGAGTTATAGAAGCAATAGAGAGGGGAAAAAATTCAATCAACGAACCCATCTGGAGGGTGAACGGCAAGGGAAGGGGTTTCCAAATGCCTCAGATGATGAGGAGTTCATAAATACCAGTCCCAGTGAAGAGGTGAGCTGAGGGGGAAGGAGCCCAGGAGCAGACTTCCCTCCAATAATGTTCTTGGAGAAAAATACGTGCCAACTGGATTTTCTGATCAAATGTGTCAGGAGATGCTTTGTAAATTAAACATGAGAAATGAGAAACCTTTGAATTTCCTGCGTGCAGCAGGGGCTAATGAGGAACCCAGGGCAGGCAGAGAGGTTTCCCTGAGAAACTGTCCTTGGGGAGGAAAATCATGAATTGTCAGCCCCACCCCCAGAAGCTTCTGGAATCACGTGGAGACAGGAAATGGTTAAAGTCACTCATTATCAGCACAAGATGGTCTGTGGTCCAAGGGCCTGTCAGTCTCTTCTACTGATTACAAGACACACGGGATATGCCAGGACTCCTGGCGTCCGAGGGATCACAAGGAAAGAGACAGGAAAACTCAGATGCCTTCCCTTTGTTAAGCTGGTCCGGGGAATGGCTTTATCCACAGTGCACTTGGTTTTATTATAGTTATTCTTTAGTGATGATGCTCAGTCTCTGCAATTTGTCACGTGGTATAAATCTCCCCCTTGAGAGACAAGAGTCCATCAAAGCCTTTCCAGATGACTTTAGACCCATCCCATAACTATAGTCCTTTTCCTGGTAGACGGGAGGAAACCATTTCCCGTAACTTCGCCCACTCATTGAGGACACAGGATGAAAACCGATAGCAAAATGGACTTTGACTGTGAAGAGAAGGAAATAATGGCCACTGCCTAGACCTACACCATCTCAAAAGGGCTTTCCTGTATCACTTAGGACAGCCATCCTCCCTGGAGCGCTAGGGAGGGAATTCATGACTTCCATTATACAGAAGAAGAGACCCAGGTCCAGAGAGGGCGGAGGCCTCATCTCAAGGCCTGGAATACACCAAAGTCACACAGCTGGGATTTGGAACTATTTCCTCTCATTGCAAAATTGGTGTTCTCAGACAATGCAGGAAGAATAAAATTTTCTTGTTGGGAATTCTGCCAGATTAATACATTTGGAAGGTCTTTGACTTTGAAAAATGTGCCAAGGGTCTCAAGAGTTACCAATACCTTTCAATAGCTCCTTTGAAACATCAAGGCTTTGTGCCAAAGTACAGCGTGACCCCCTCTCCTGGGAAAGCCTCACAGATGTCCAAGCTCAGGAGCGTTTGGGATGAACGCCCCTGCAAGCCACCACTTACCATTACTGTGTTTTCTATGTCTCCCCCTCTTCTAAGATCCACCCCAGGGTGCTGGGTCTCTGCAGCCTTTAAGAGGCTGAGATTCAGTTAAAATACTCCCCCAAGGTGGATAGAAAACCAGAGACCTGATTCCGGCACCTAGACATCTGTATAATCCCAAACACATACATTTATGGTGGGGGCCACCTCTGTCCATTTACCCCCCCCCCCATTAGAAATGGTTCTTCATCCCATTGGCAGGAAGGAGACTGAGTTCTGCTATTGTTTTTCTTTGTCTGGAATTCATTATAAGGTCTCAGGCAATCAGGTCACCTCTTGGGGCTTCTGTTTTCTGGCCTAAGGAAATTAAGTTTCAGTGTCTTGGGGTCACCACGAGGGTCCAGATAATTTCAGGGTATCATCCATTTCCTTTCAGGATGCTGACCCACAAGGCAGGTCTGACTCACTTCAAAACTTGTGCCCTATCCACGGTACTAGAATGATCTCTAAGGCTTCTTGTGGCTTTTGCAATGTTTCACTTACATTTCCCCAAACTCTTGAGGAAACTCAGAGTGTGGACCATACAAAACATGTGCATAAGCTGCCAAGTATGGGGCCATGTCTGCGGACCTCCAGTGACCAGCCACCATCCACTGCTTTATCCCCTCATTGTCCAAAAGAGCAAGTTGATGCAACCACTCTGGAAAGCAGAATGGGGGATTCTCCAAAAAACAAACAAACAAACAAAAAAACCCTAGGAATGGAACCGCCATTTGACCCAGTTATCCCACTCCACGCCACACACCCCAAGGACTTAAAATCAGCATATTACAGTGAAATAGCCACATGGATGTTTATAGCAGCTCGATTCACAATAGCCAAGCTATGGAACCAAACTAGGTGCCCTTCAACAGATGAATGAATAAAGAAAATGTGGTCTATGTACACAATGGAATATTATTCAGCCATAAAGAAGAATAAAATTATGGCATTTGCCGGTAAATGGATGGAACGGAACACTATCATGCTAAGTGAAATAAGCTCATCCCCCAAATACAAAGTTGAATGTTCTGATATGCAGATGCTAACACACAATAAGGGGGTGGGGAGAATATAAGTTCATTGGATTAGACAAACAGGAATGAAGGGAAGGGAGGGGATCAGAATGGGAAAGACAGTGGAGTGAATTGGACAGAACTTTCCTATGTTCATATAGGAATATACCACAGTGAAACTCCACATCATGCTCAACCACAGGACTGGGATCCTGATTAGAATAAGATATACTCCATGTTTGCATAAATGTGTCAAAATACACTCTACTGTCACATATATCTAAAAAGAACCAATAAATTTTTTTTAAAAAAGGCAAAAAACCCACAAAAGATTCTCAAAGAGAAAAAATATGCTTTAAACATATCCACCCTTTTCCCATGAAATATTATAATTTTGGAGAAAAACTGGGATGTTAGTTAGGACAACATGAGTCTGAATCCAGGTTTGAAAGCCCATTGTGTAATCACATGTTAAAGGTGGCCATGTTTTAATGTTGCCTCATTTGTTGATTTCTAGAATCAAACGAGATCCTGTCGGTTACCTAAAGTGGCAAAGCATTACAGGAAGGTAAGGGTTAATAATTAAAAAGAAAAAAATTTAAAAGTGCCTTGTTGTTCCAGCACATCTGGAAAAAGCCACTTAAAACTCCCCAGGTAAATCATGCATCCATCTGAGAAGCCAAAGAGTAGCAATCTGGCGGGAAGACGTGGTCAAAGCTGAGGGTCCTCACCAAATTCCTTGCAGTGGGGTTCTCTTTGCAGATGTGGATAATTTGTCAATGTCCAGGTCATTTTGGTTGTTACAATGTGGGGTGGAGGTTGCTACTGACATCTAGTGGGTAGAGGTCGAGAATGTTGCTAAACCTCTAACAGTATATAAATAAGTCTCCGGCAAAGATGAGATATTGTACTGGGAATTGAACCCAGGGGCACTTAACCACTGAGCCACATCCCCAGCCCTTTTTATATTTATTTAGAAACATGTTCTTGCTGAGTTGCTTAGGGCCTCGCTACGTTTTGAACTTATGATCCTCCTGCCTCAGCCTCCTGAGCCCCTGGGATTACAGGTGTGCACCACCACTCCCAGCCAAAAAAATGTTCATTGTTGCCAAGCATGCCGCACTGTAATCCCAATCCCAGTGAATGGGAGGCTGAGGCAGGGAGATCATAAGTTTGCATCCAGCCTCAGCAACTTAGTGAGGCCCTAAGCAATTTGGTGAGACCTTGTCTAATAAAAGAAAAAAAAAAGGCTGAGAATATAGCTTAGTGGTCAGCTGGATTTGATTCCCAGTAACCCCCTTCCCCAAATAAAATAAAATAAATAATAGGGTTGAGATTGAGAAATCCTGATCTATTGCAAGTTCAATGCATTCAGAAACTAGTATATATTTTTTTATTCCTGTTGGGGTCATGCTTCGCATAAAGAAGGCTCCCAGCACATCAGTACATTTGTTAAATAAATGGGAGAGTAAATGGATGCCTACAGAAACCAGACCATTCCGAGTGTCGGGGAAATCGTGGCTCCTCTAGGCAGCTTCTTGGTTTACAGGGCCATCTTTACTTTTCTGTGCTCTCAGAGACTCTCACCTTCATTCCTCTCCCAACCCTGGGCAAGTATGAGGATAAGGGTAGCCCATTAAGTCTGAGGATGCCCAGGAGCGCCAAATAATGTTTATAAGACACAAGCCCCGAGAACCGCTGCCAGCTCCCTGCTTCAAAGCACTCCATGTCAGTGAGCGGTAACGACAACAGCAAATAATTGCATTCACTCTTGTTCCTTCACCAAGTCCAAAAGCACAGATTTCCTACGAATGTCTTGCAAAGCAGTACAATTACACCTTTAAGAAGACACAATCCATAAAATAGAACCATAAAATAGAAACAAAGTTATGCAAGAAAATGGAACTCGACAGCTCTTGTCTCTCCTACCACAGGGAGAGCAGATATTATCTCTTTGTTCATTTCTATTTTAGGTGGTGGGGGGGGTACTTGGGATTGAACTCAGGGCACTCGACCTCTGAGCCACATCCCCAGCCCCAATTAGTATTTTATTTAGGGACAGGGTCTCACTGAGTTGCTTAGTACCTCGCTAAGTTGCTGAGGCTGCCTTGAACTCATGATCCTCCTGCCTCAGCCTCCTGAGCCCCTGGGATTACAGGCATGAGCCTCTGCACCCGACCTGTTTGTTCATTTCTGTATCCCAACCCCTCTCTCAGTGCCAGGCACATGGTAGGTATCTGTATGTATTTGTTAAATGAAAGGATAACCTAGCAGAGGCAATGCTGCAATCCTTCCCTCAGATCTGCTTCCAACTAAAACATCTTTTTTTATTGGGGAAATTTGTATAAAGATAATTTGAATGCTATAGGTTTTTTTTTTTTAATTGTAAACATGTTAAGAGTGGCTAAGCATGCTGTACTGCGATCCTAGTGAATCAGAGGCTGAGGCAGGAGGATCATAACTTCAAGGCCAGCCTCAGTAATTTAGTAAGGCCTAAAATAACTTGGTGAGACCCTGTCTTAAAAACAAAACAAACAAAAAAACATAGTGCCAAGATTGAGAAACCTTTATCTATTGGAAATTCTTTCTATCTAACTATCTATCTATGATTTTGAATTCATCATTGAGGAGTAGATGTCAATATGGGGACTTAAAAAATTCTTGCAATAATAAATCATATTGGGGACACTTTACCAGAAATAAACTAAGCCTCAATTATCAGTCACATCTTTTTCAGAAAGTCAACACTGGGATAGTGCAAGGCAATTTGGGAGGATTTTAGGATTCTATAAGCAGGGCCACAGAAGTCACATGGGAACTGTGAAGAGAAACCTTTTAGCCTAACACACCATTCTCCCAAGGGACCATGAGGACATGATTATCCACTTACATGGACCAACTAACGCTCCACAGTGGAGGGACTGGGCTTAGAGTGAGCTTGCCAGAAACCACAGCGGGATGTGTTAGAAGCTCCCCCCATAACAATTTTCCATTAGTACCTTTGGCTAGAATCTGTGTTAAAAAACGATCACTGTAGCATCTATCAATTATGCAGTTCCATTAGTCTGCAGGGTGGAGAGACAGAGGTGTCTGCAATCTCAGCACACTCCTTTTTCTTTAAGCCTTTAAAGACACACCAATGACCAATAACCTCTTGTACAGGATTTGATGCTTGATGTGCTGGTTCAAAAAAAACCTCGCTGGTTCTCTGTTCTTATGCATGCATGTAATGAGACCAACAGTTCTATTGGCACATCTGTCTGGCATGTCTGATGATAAACTCAAGACTAGCCAACACTCATTATGTCTTAATGCCAGACAGTTTCTCCATACTTATCAGATTATTTTTAAGAACTTAATGTTCGATATGTTTCAGTACACACATCTCTAACAACAACAACAAAAAAAGATACACTTTATAAAACTGTCTCTAAGGTTGATTTTAAGAGAGAGCCTATATTTGATAAATACTATGACTAAACACAACATTACTTCATAAAGGGAAAAGTTCTCATTTGATGATATATTTAGAACCCAGAGAAATGTTCTTGCAAAAACCAAATTGAGGGCTATAATATAGCTCAGGTGGTGGGGTGCTTGCCCAGCATTCACAAGACCCTGGGTTCAATCCCCAGCACCATCAAAATTTTTTTAAAAAATTGATTTAAATTTCTTTATGGGTCTTGGCTCTAATACCACACTTTCTGATTAAATCGCCAATTCTGATATTTTTCAAAAGAAGATCTGAAGAAAAAGAAGTACTGTAGAATCAAATGAGTTATCAAGCTTGTCTCCAGCAAAAAAAGATGACTATCAATTTGGAAACATTTTATTGTGTACTGCACTCTGAACTCTTCATTCAACAAGGTGTCCACACCTGCGCTCCCTCCAAACCTGTCACATATTAGACGCAGTGGCTCACGCCAAGATTCAATATCGCGTTAACCACTCCAGAACTTGACTCTTGGGGCTCCCAATTTGTGGTGGGGGGTTTCTGTTTGGTTGTTTAATTTTTAAGATCTTTCTGGGGTTTGGTAAAATATAACATAGATGTCCTGAGCTGGATTCTGTCTTCAGGCAACATTGTTTTTTTTTTTTAAATCATTCATAGTTTTCTCATAATTGCTTTCTCATGAGAAGGAAAAAAAATGCAGCATTTCCCAGACTCACCCAGGACCGGCTTGCTAAAGCTGCAGCTTGAGGAGAAATTTCAAACATATTGATTCCCGGTTAGTGGCATTTTTTCCCCTAGAGGATTCATCTGAATTTTATTGGCTTAAATGGATTTCAGATGGGGAAGTCAGCAGTCAGGTGCAAAGGAATGCATTTGAGGGCTTGGAAATGCCACTTTATCAAGCATCGAAAATCCCTCATATCCAGCTCTGGTCATTTTTTAATTACCCAGGTGGTACACACACTCTGCAGTAGGCTACATGAAGTGCCAACTCAACCCTTTCGCCCTAGAAAGCAAAACCACAGTGGGGGTAAATCAAAGGGAGGTGAGGATTCCAGAAAGTTCTCCACAAGTGCACCAACTCTCTTGGAATCGCCTTTTGTCCTTTGCATCTACGACAAACCAGACACCTGGAGATATTGATATTTCTCAGCTCTTGTGGCTTCTGTATCTTGACTTTGTGTTCAAAAGATTGCAAGTTCAAGGGATGGGTTTATTTTGGTCAATACAAAAAAGCTACCTTAATTTAGCCTCTTCTGCATATTACTTCTCCCTAGCTGGCTCACTTGCGTTACATCCACATTGTGGTAACTACACAAATGGAGTGGAAATAAAGAACACATTCTTCAGATTTAAACACATAATTAGCTTGGAGTCACAAAGGCACAGTGTGAGAAGAAGGAGATTATGTGGTGTCAGAAGAGGAAAAAAGTACTAATGCAAATATGGTGTATTATTGTACATCCCTGCAAATCATGCCAGGCTGAATCTAAACCTCTAAGTTTTACACTGACGACGTAAAATCCTGACCAGGGGACAAATGAAGAGCCTGACTCTGGAATCAAAGTGCCACTTAGTTTCACTGCCAGTGACGTTCAGCAGACCTACCCTGTGTCCTTCAGTAAAATGGGGAGTTAGTGTTATCTCCCTCAGAGAGCGGTTGAGAAGATCAAAAAGAGAGAAGCCACATAAAATGCTTAGCACGGTGACAGGTATACAGTAGGTGCTTATTAAATGTCAACAGCTACAGAATCTTTCATATTGCTAAAAAGCATCAATGATCTCATTGTAAAACAATTTTTTAAGCAATCCCTTCATTATTTCCCCCAACATGGCACAGAATTTCAATCCTCAGAAGTCATGACAACAGATTTTCTGGGCATAACATTCTGGACTTTCTAGAAGTGATATTTGAAAGGACCATGCCTATTTGCTCTAACTCAGACGAAAATCCTGAGCTCTTTTAAGAATCAGATGCCCTGTTGTCTTCCCTGTCAGTGGGTCCTGCCAGCTCAGAGCCCTTACTCTTCTGGAAACTGGCAACTGGAGGAAAAGATAGGTATTTGCCAGTTGAGCAGCCCTCAAACTTCATGACTAGATGAACAAACAGCCTGAGATGATGATATCTCCATTAGCAGCTGATGACTTTATAGACAACCTGTTACAACCGGCCGTGAAAGGAGAAAATCACTGCCCCCAGTAAGGGATGTTGGAACCTGCTGTGTGTTCATTGAGAAGGGGACAGGGATATTTACGCTGATGGACTCACTTAGTAGTGACCAGCAATAGCTCAAGGATAAAATCTGTGTTTGGTTTTTCAAGAAACTACCTGCAAAGCCACACTGGGTGGCTGTTAGGACTTAGGACATCCAAGAGTGTTATTAGAATCACGCTTACAGAGGCCGGTGGCAAGGTGATATAAAATTTCAGGTGGGTTTGGGGGGATTTGGCATTTTTTGAGGCTGAGCCAGATTAATCCAAATTTAGTCTATTGGTCAGGATGAGTAACTTCATTCCAGCGTGGGAGGGCTGTGTGCGAGTTTCAGAATACCCGGAAGGCAGCAGAACAGAGGGTCAGTACATTCCTGGAGACACATTGCTATTTCCATGAGCTGCCCTGAGATGATTTCAAATCAGAGAAATTGCTGTTCAGAAAAAGAGTGCATGCCTAAGAGATCTAGGCACGCGTGAAATTCATAACTTGACTTTCACAATCCCTGAAAAAAAAATTGTCAGATCTTCTCTTGGTTCACATTCAGTGGTGCCTTTAACTTTCATTATGAATATATTCTGTAGCTCATTTCACCATGGAAAGGGCTATGCAGATTTGTTGATTGTGTAACCAAAAGAGAAGATGCAAGCATCCACTTGTTTCCATTAGCGTAATTAGTTAATCATCTTATCATCTCTGTCTAGGATAATCATATTAATAGATTTTCTCCCAGACTTTGGAATTAAAAACAAAGAATTGAGACCATCTTTTATACTTTGAAAGAAATCAAAAACAAAACACCAAAAAACACAGCAGTTAACCAGGTAATGCATTTAGAAACCATTGCTAGCAAAAGTGACCAGACAGCCATTGTACACTAGTTTGCATTTGACAATAGCAACTTTTCTCCTGATTAGCTTTGGATATGGAAACACCATAGCCAGGAATGGGCATTTGACAGACAGTGGTCCTAATACATAGTGTATAGAAACACAGAAGAGACACAACACTCCTTAGGATCCAGCTTTTCAGGGAATAATGTGAAACGGACTTTAATGATCTGAATGCTTTTTGCACAAAAATTTGGCTCTTTTTTTTTTTTTAAAGGTGTATGTTCCTGGATCTTAGGGAAAATTCATCTCATTCATTCTACCTTGCGTAAGACCTTAGGAGATTAGCACACATCTTTCAGCACAGCACACAATATTTGGTAGCTATTTATGGAGTTTAAGACAGTCTCACTGTGACACTGATGAAGAAACTTTAATTAAAAATGGCTAGCAGGTTGTAACACGCGAAGGCACCCAGGGCATGTAACACTCTCAAGGAAGGTTCGGGTAGAATGACATTACATTTTTTATAAAGCCAACTCTAAGTTTGCTTAAATAGTTTCCTTACTCTGTTGGAAGACACCCGGCATATACTTCAACAGCTAATGAAAGCTTCTTACTGTTACAGAACAGCCACTCTGGTTTTTAAACATAAGAATCAAAGAAAGCAAAGTTAAATTAAAAAAAAAAAAAAGACAATCATGAAAGATTTCAAAATCATATTTGGAAAGAAAAGTGTACAGCCCAAATCTACCCAGGCAGACAGATAGACACACACACACACACACACACACACACACACACACACACGAGCCAACTGTAAATCAAGAGAGATAAACTTACCGGAGCAAATATCACCATACACATTTACAAAAGAATTGATAATCCAACTTCCCTCTCCTGAAAGAAAATAGAGGTTGTCTCATACTAAAAATAAAGCTTCTCTGTCCACAGCAGCAGCCACTTGTCCCTCTCTCTCTCTTGCTCTCTCTCGCTCTCTCTCTCTCTCTCTCTCTCTTTTTTTTTTGTGAAGCCAAGGAAGAGAACAAGAAAATCAATGCAGAGGGAAAGTGAGAGGCTATATACCAATCAAGGGGCTGCGCCTGCTTTATTGGCAGAGAGATGGCAAAACGGTCATATTAGTAGACAGGGACAGCCCACAGCCGAGTGCAGGAACCTGATACTTCCCTCTGGTGACAGGCTGCCTGCTCTGGGGGAGGTGGCTACCACCATGGTGAACTCCCACACTTGGCTCTAGGCTCACAACTGCCCCACCCGTGCAGGACAGAGCCAGCGCTGCGCATCACCAGGAGAGGCAAGGGCTCCCCTGTTACTCCCGAGACCCCTCCTCCCTCCCCCACTGCGCTTGAAAACAAACTGGAAGACGCTAAGGAGGCAGGATTTTGCACGTTGAGGGTGCAGAGGGGAAGCCATGGTTTTATAAAAAAAAATTAAAAAAATCCTTATGAATAGATTTGCATAGATTAGGTTAATATGGGTATGTTGTTTAGAAAAGAATTGCCCTCGTTTTTATGGAAATGCACAGGTATTATGCATGATCCCCATTTGGGAAATTCATACGCTGTCCATAAATAATCATTAAGATGATGGTTTGGAAGACAGTTTTTATTTTTATTTTTATTTTTTTTTTTTAGACACTGGGGATTATGGAAGGGACCGATCGCAACTTGGGTATTTGGTGCATCCCACGAGTGGTACTTAAAACCTTCTGCAAAATCTCAACATTAGAAGGGCTCCGCGGGTTTAAATGTGACTTAGATCTTTTTTTTTTTTTCTCCTTTGCAGAAAGGAGTTGAGTTTGACTATTTCCAGGGGCTGCAATTATGGCACTCCCAAGGAAATGTGTTTTGGGGAGATTGGCACCAAATCCACAGAGAGGCTGACCCACCAGTTGCATGCTGTGCTCCCACAGGCGCTCCCAGGACGGTTTCTACCTGTGACTTAGGGGGCCTCCCAGGGAGGCGAAACCTGCATGTTGCCCTCCCCCAATTCAGGGCCCCACTCGGGACAGGTGTCTTGTTGGGTTGACCCCAGGTATCTGTGCTTCCTATTCAGTGCACCTGAAGACGGTCCAGCTGAAAATCACATAAGCTGGCTGTGTTTTAAATAGGTGGTTAGTGCAGAATCTATCCCAGACTTTGCTTGGGTCCCTCTCTCTGTCTCCCTGTTCACACACACACAGCCACTGTCACCAACACACAGAGGTCATCACCATCATCTCTCTTTCTGACGGCCCCACCCTTTTTTTCCCCCTTTCCTTCCTAGGCACATAGTAATGACTGGGGAGCAGGGGGAGGGCATTGGGGGACCCCACCAGCCATCTAATAAAATAACGACAAGAATTCAGGCAACTTGGAGCCTTGGAGTCCTGTTTCCATTCACTGGCCATGTGACTTGAAAAGTCCCTTTGGGCCTCTGAGCCTCAGTTTGTCCTCTGTAAAATGAGTACACTAGCACCTCACAGCGCTGCTGGTGGGGCGGTGCGGGAAGAAATGAAATGCACCCAAGAGAGTGCTCTGAACCCACACTACGCACGCATGTGCAGACGCGGTCAGGGACCCCCAGCTTCCTTTCTCTTCCTCCTCCTGCTGATCCTTTGTGCATGAGCCTGCAGAGTTCTTACAACATGTCAAGCTCTGAACGTCCTCCCAACCCCCACTCTCCCATGGCCACCTCTCACCTGCTTATTAAAACGTCCCATTCCAAATGAGGGACTCCAGGGATTGAACTAAGCAAATGAATCAAGATAAGGCAGGGAAAAAAAAAAGAAAAAAGATACGGGGCACTTGAATAAGCACTCAGCAAGTCTCCGTGGAAATAGAGGAAAAACTGACCCCCAAATGACGTCTTTATACTAAGGCCACAGCTCCTGCCACAGTTGGAGCCAGGTTGGAGCCGAGTTGAGGAGGTGGCTGTACTCAGCAAGGTACCCATAGGACAGAACCAGACTGAAAGTTCTGCAGGCTGGGTGTCCATTCTCACCAACCTGGAATGCGAAGATCCCCATTTCAAGCAAAAGAAAAAAAAAATTTGTCTTTCACATACTAATCGTGAGCATTTCCTGAATATTTTCGGTGCCAGATATTATTAGTAGTGTTTTTCTGATGCATCAGCTTCTGAGGTCTCACAAAATGAAAAAGTTACTATTTTCATTCTAGTTGATAGATGAGGAAACCAAGACCCCAAGAGTGAAGTGGCTTATCTGGAAGTGCACAGTTAATATTTAACAAAGCTGAGACTAAAACCTAGCAGGATGCTCCCCAACCGTTAACCGCAGAGGTCTCGTGATGCCTGTTGTCTTTTTTATTTATTTAGTGTATGGGGTATGACTAATCCACATATGCATGCAGGGACCCTGGGAGAATTCCTTAGCTGTACCCACTCTGTGGATTCAGGGTCCACCAGACCCAGGAGGTCCAGTGCCTGGCCCAGCTGGGCTCCAGGTGCACTTGGCATGTTATTCAAGACCTGAGAAGAGGAGAGGTAAGCTGCTGCATCATCTTGAGGTTGCTACTGATCTGTTCCATGACCCTGGGGGTGTCCCTGAATTTGTTCATGTTTCAGTTTTGCTCATGTTTCAATGGAAGGATTTCGACTGAGTCACCTCTCAAGGGGTTTCAGGGTCACCCTAGACTAGAGTCTGATTTCTGGTTGGGTTAGCCTTTAGGGCCTCCTATTTTGTTCCAGATGAGGCTGTCAGATGCTCTAAGTGTCCCCTGCCACCACCCACCATCACCTCTCCCCAGAGTGGATCCAAGTAGGTCCCCCATGAAAGAACCCATGTTCATCCCTTTAAAATGTCAATCAGATCTGGTCACTTCATTCATCCCATAGCCTTCAAGGATCCAAACTCTTTGGGGCTCCTTCAAAGCCTCCGTGCTGGGGCTCCATGTGCCTTCCTGATTTGATCTCATTCCCTTCCTCTTTGCCACACTGGTCTCACCCGCCTTTGCTCTGACTGTTCCTTCAGCCTGGAATGTTCTCCCCTCAGATCTCCCTAGTCATTCAATCCTTAGCTATACTTTCTGCTTTTGAGAGGGTCTTTCTTTGCTGACCACCTAATCTGAGTGCTGACTGGGGATAGGAGAGCATATTGTTTTTTTTTCTGTCGTAGTAACAGTTGTTGTTATGTATGTGTGTGTTATGATTTTTTTTTGTACTTTCTACTGTCTATTATGTTTTGTTTTTTGGTACCAGGGATTAAACCACTGAGCCCCATCCTTTTATTTTTTATTTATTTAGAGACAGGGGTCTCACTGAGTTGCTGGGGCTGGCTTTGAACTTGCAATCCTCCTGCCTCAGCCTCCAGAGCTTCTGGGATTACAGGTGTGCACTACTGGCCCTCTTGTTTATATATTTTCTCATTTAATTATTATCTCCTTTCTACAAATGCAGGGTACATCTAGGAGAGTGTCTCCTATGTCTTGAGAAAAGCCCCTGGCACAGAGTAGATATCCAACAGGTTATTTGGTGGATAATAAATGAATGATCAAATCAATGAATCAACTTGAGAATGAGCGTGGCTACAGACAGCAATTAAAACAAAACACTAAGTTCTTCAGAGGCGCTCAGCCTCAACCCTGGGCAATGAACGGAATCGTTGGCATTAGTGAATGCAGCCTGTGTTTGCCATCTTGTTCAGGGAACATTCTGGAAGGGTTGTAGACTTCATTGTCCTCCCAAGAGGGGGCCATGTCCAAGATGGACCCCACAGACCTGTTGTGTATGGAAGGCTTGGATTCCTCGAGATGTTCACCTGGGCTCACCGAGTGTCTGATATCTGGGTCCTTCCCATACACCTGCCATTTACAGAACAAATAGTCCTGTCAGCAAGCCACTTAAGGCTGTCTTCACCTTCGCATTTATCAGACAGTCCAGACAGTTGGCTACCACTCTCACGTGGAATGGGAACTGACAGAAATAAAGCCATATGCCATTATTTGATGGTTCTGGTTTGAAAAACTGATATTGGCATTTGTTGCTACTGCCTTAAAAATGACACTTACCCGTTATTAGACTGTTAAAAATAGAGGTCCAGTGTCTTCTATGCTGAGTATTTATGGAAAGGTTAAGTGGATTAAAATAATCTGTGATTCTCTGAAACAACTCATTAGCAATGCTAATTTCCAATATGGTCAGATCTCCAACTCTTAGCTTTCCATGGAGCGTGGCCTTCAGACCACTTCAAAAGCATTTTTGTTCCCCTCGGAATGGAAAAGACTTGTCCCCCCGCCCTCCCCTTGGTGGACATACCTCCTGGTGGATGCAACAGTTCCTTACCCTTGGCATTTCTATTTCTAGACATCTGGTCTCTCCAAAGGGTCTTTTGCAGGCCCGTCGGCCTCAGGGGAGTCCCTGAGTGGAAAATTGCAGAGCCACAAGGCTCTCTCCATTGTCGCGGGGGAAGGGAGGTGATCAAAGATCAGATGGCTCTGAAAGCCCTTACACCCAACCCACTTACGGAGCAACCTTGAAATCTCTAATGATGCCTTCCTCGGATGGAGCACCGCTCCTACCGTGGGTAAAAATGCAGTTTATTCAGATCTGAGCAAGGTATATAGCACCGGGTTTCTTATCTTTTTATGTCTTTGGTAGGAGAGAGTGTTTTTTTCTCCAATTTTCTCTCTTTTTCCCTTTTAAATGCCTACTGTGATGAAATAATATCAACATCACTCAGTCTTGTATTAATTATTATTTGTCCTCAGTAGAGTTTAAGGCTGGTTAACAGAGGTTGTGGGAATAACAGAAGCTAAGAAATATAGCAGAATGAGACTGAGTGGTTTGACCCAGTTTTCTTCGTACTCCTTGGTTTATACCCAAAGGATGTAGAATCAGCATACTACAGTGAAGCAGCCACAGTGATGTTTATAGCAGCTCAGTTCACAATAGCTGGGCTATGGAGCCAGCCTAGGTGCCCTTCAACAGAGGAATTGATAAAGAAAATCTGGTATCTATACACATTGGAATATTACTCAGCCATAAAGAATAAAATGATGGCATTTGCTGATCAATGGATGGAACAGGAGACTATTGTTCTAAGTGAAATGAGCCAATCCCACAAAAACAAAGGCTGAATGTTCTCTCTGATTTGTGGATGCTAACCCCAAACAGGGGGTGGTTAGCAATGTGTATTTGCTGAATGTGGGGTGAACAGACTCATCTGGGGCAGAATATATATGGTTCAGCATACTCCTGTTTAGGCACTCAGCATGGTAGACAGCTCCTGCCTGTCCCTCTAGGCCACTTCCCCATCCACTCTGTGCCCAGAAGGCTGACCTGAATGGCCCTTAGCAGGGACCTCCCCTTCTCTGAGGCATCCCATTGGCAGTGCTTCCAGGAGAGTAGAGGCTGAGAGGAGGCTGAGGGGAGGCCATTTATTCCTTTGGTCCCTCCTGATGGGTCCCTAAGTTGGCTCCTTTTGCAAAGACCATGTGTAAAGTAGGCTTCCCCATACATCTGTCTCCCTTTTCTCCCCTCCCTCCCCTCTTGCTCTCTCTGGTCTCTCAGACCCGAGGTGGTAAGATTTCCTGCTGCTGAGTACTCTCAAGGCCCTGAAATGGCACTTTACTTTCTTGCTTTCCTAGACTTTTACCATCCCTTTTCTAACTCAAACAGAATGCCCTCTAGGGAAACTTGCATTTTTAAAAAATATAGATACAAAAAAGTCATATTGATTTTTAGAAATTTACATTCATAAATCATAAATAATACATTGATTTAAAAAAAAAAAAGATTCATCTCCTTTAACAGCTTCCCATCACTCAGTTTCATTGTGCCAGCTATTTCCTACCCGGGGCTTCAGGAATGAAAACAGGTGGCTTTGATTCCCGCCCTGTCCCCTAGCACTTACATGGTCTTGAGCGATGGCCTCACCTATAAAATCCAACACTTGCAAACTAATGCATCCAAAGTGCTGAGCGCACAGCAAGCCGAATGGTAGCAACCGCGGGACCCCCTTGGCCGGCTTCTGTTTCCTTTCCCCTTTGGAGGGAAGAGCTTGACGTGTTTTGAGAGAGGAAAGGACAGGAAAGCTCGTGTCCTGTTCAGAAGGGTTGAAGAGATTGCCCCCACTTGCGTATCAGGCGCTTAGAGACATCACTGAGGCATGGGGCTTAAGGAGAAAAATATTTGTTGGAAATGGCTTTGAGAATGGGCATTTCTGAGTGCCCACAGTGTGCTGGTCGATCCACCCAGCCCGTGGAATAGGGGAGTGGTCAGATGCTTCTTTCTGAACTGGGTGGAGGGCAGCTCTTGGATGCTTGGGTGTCGCTCCACAGGCTCTGGAGCTGACAGTAATTCCAGATGTTTTATCGGTACTTAAAACATCTTTCATTCCTGATTAAATATTTTCAAGTCAAGGGAGGGGCTGTGTTTCATTAGAAAGTCCTTTAATGGCCCAAAGAGGCTTTGGCCCAGAAGAGACGGGAATGCATGTGTGGCCTAGGTCAGATTAAAACCTACGTGGGCCTCATTCCTCTATAGGGAAGAACAACTTTCAATCTACGAGAACTTTGTGACTCTTCTAAAGTGAAAGAGCCATCATTTATTAGCCTAAAAATTTCAGTGGTACAGGTATCAATGGGGTGCATGCTACAGGTTCATGCTAAATTCTGTGGATACAGTGAGGAAAAAGATAAAAATAGAATCTTTCCAAAGTAACTTAGAATTAAGTCGTAACTTTTGCATTATCTGCACAATCAAGAAACCTCTAGGGCCTGCGATGTAAATAATTCTCAATGTATATTTATTGAATGGTTGAATGAATAATGTGGATATTCACATTACTGTGATTTTTTTTTCACCTTTTTATTTGTTCTTTTTAGATATACATGACAGTGGAGTGTATTTTGACATATTATACACACACATGGAGCCTAACTTCCCGCTCTTGTGGTTGGACATGATGTGGAGTTTCACTGATTGTGTGTTCACATAGGAATAAAGGATAGTTACATTTGATTCACTCCACTGTCTTTCTATTCCCATCCCCCTCTCTTCCCTCCATTTCCCTTTGTCTAATCCAGTGAACTTCTGTTTGCCCCCACTATACCATTTATTGGGCGTTAGCGTCTGCATAACTATGGTGTGTTGTTAATTACAGCGGTCAGCGTGTATTAAAGTATGTTAGTGAAACTCCTACAGGTACTAGATGGCACAAATGACCAGATTATCTCAGTGTTCTAAATAATTAGAGTCATAAAATTTAACATTGAACTTTTTAAGCTGAATGCAAAGAATTCCTAAAGATGCTCCATGTGTGAGATGGGAATGTGGGGTAGGAAAGGAAATCAGAGATCCATACCCCTTCTCTGCTTCAATCACTCCATTCCACCGTTTTCTCTAATTTACAATTCAGGTTTGCAAACATAATTTTTTTCTTTCTTTCTTTTTTTTTTTTGTATCAGGGACTGAACCCAGGGGGTACTTAACCACTGAGCCACATCCCCAGCACTTTTTATTTTGAGACAGGGTCTTTCTGAGTTGCTTAGGGCCTCACTAAGTAGTTGAGGCTGGCCTTGAACTTGTAATCCTCCTGCCTCAGCCTCTCAAGCCACTGGGATGACGGGTGTGTGCCACCGTGCCCAACAACATGATTGGTTTTGAATAAAAAGACTTACATCTCAAATAAAGACTGCAGAGAACTACTGCTCTAATGAAGAAATTCCACAGTTGTCATTAGCTGCCATGAGCCTTTCTGATACCAATAATGATACCTACCTTTATTTCTGGGTATTAGTTGAAGCATCATTCATGCATTCTTTTATTTGATTATTGCTCAACCTTGTGGACTAGAATGTACCGCTGTCTTCATTTTAGAAACCAGAAAGCTAAGGCTTAGTACAATTTGGTAAATAGCCCAAGTCTACATAGAGAGTAACATTGGAATGAGGGTTTGATCCTGGGTAGTATAATACAGTCCACATTGACGAGCCTTGCTGATGGGAGCAAATACAACTTACAAAATTTGGGCAGTTGGCTGAGCAGAGTTACACACACCTGTAATACCAGTGGCTGGGGAGGCTAGGCAGGAGGATCATGAGTTCAAGGCCAGCCTCAGCAACTTAGTGAGACCCTAAGTAACTTAGTGAGACCCTGTCTCAAGATAAATCAGTCAATAAAAAGGGCTGGGGATGTGGCTCAGTGGTTAAGGTCCCCAGGAGTCCCCAGTACCAGTACCAAAAAAAAAAAAAAAAAAAAAAAAAGTCAAGCCGTTGGACATTGCCCATTTTTTTTTTTAAGTATATACTTAATGGAAATCCAAAGTGATGATGTACTTCAGGTACATAATTTCTGATAATTTCATCTACTGTTCTTGTGTAGGGGGGTAAAAGTGGCACTGTAATAAACCTCTCCCTAGCAGATTCATTTGTCCCACAGTCTCTCATAGGACACAATAGGTACCAAATCAGTCTCTGCCCAGTTATTACAGAAAATGAGTGACTTTTCTTATTTTCACATTCATAAATCTAATCAGAAATAGCAAGGATATTCGCTCCCTGTTTTCTTCCTATCTTTTTTTTTTTTTTTTTTTGTAGTACAGACTGTGCTATCAGCAAACAGAGGGCTTAGGAATTGGGCTGTTTCTGACATGGATTTCTCAAAGCCTGGTGTGGGAGCAGAAGAGGAATAGTCGTAGCTATGATTAAGGATTAAGACTTTATATCGGAAAGAATCCCTGAGGTCTGGTTTTTACATGTGTCTTGTTAGCAATGTAATAAGAACAAGGGAAGGAAAACATGGAGATCATTTTCAGTAATCTCGCTCAGTATACTGAGAAATTAATAGTAAATTAGATCAAGAGCTATGTGAATTTTCACTGATAATTCTCCAGGAAGGAAAGGTATCATTGCCAACTGTGCATACCAGTGGGACTTGCTTAGGCTTTTTTTCTTTTAATACTTAAAATTGTAAGCATTTATGGGTTACCTAATATTTTTAAATTTTTTTGTTATTTTTTCCTTTTAGTTATACATGACGGTAGAGTATATCTTGGCATATTATACATACATGGAGTATAAATTCCCATTCTTGTGGTTGGACATGATGTGCAATTAAACTGTGGTGTGTTCATATATGAATACAGAAAAGTTATGTCTGATTCACTCTACTGTCTTTTCTATTCCCATCCCCACTCCTTTCCCTTCATTCCCCTTTATCTAATCCGACGGACTTCTTCTATTCTTCCTCCCACCCCCTTTGCTTTGGAAGATTGGCTTGTTTCACTTAGCATCCATTTACTGGTAAATGCCATGATTTCATTCTTCTTTATGGTTAAGTAATATCCCACTGTGTATAGAAATCATATTTTCTTTATGCATTCATCTGTTGAAGGGCACCTAGGCTGGTTCCATAGCTTAGCTATTGTGAATTGAGCTGCTATCACCATGAATGTGGCTGTGTCACTGTAGTATTCTGATTTTATGTCCTTTGGGTCTATGCTGAGGAATGGGATACCTGGGCCCAGATGGTGGTTCTATTCCAAGTTTTCTTGAGGAATCTCCATACTGCTGATATTTTGAAGAATATATACATTGCAAAATAGTTAAATATAACTGGTTATCCAGCATATTGCCTCACATAGCTAGCATTTTTTTATAATTTTGAATTCTATTTTTTTCCTTTTAGTTATACGTGACGGTAGAGTATATCTTGACATATTTATACAAACATGGAGTACATTTTATTCTATTTAGGATCCCAGTCTTGTTGAGTCTTGTGGTGGTACATGATGTAGAGATTCGCAGTGGTGTATTCATGTACGTTACTAGGAAAGTCATCTTTATGGTGAAGACTCTTGGCACATCTAACTACATTAAACTAGAGTCACCATGCTGTCCAAGAGGTCTCTTGAACGTCTTCCTCCCTGTTAACAGCCATCAGGTACCCTTTGACCCACACCTCCTCAGTCCCTCTCCTTCCCACTCTCCCCAGCCTCTGGGAACCACCCCCCACTCTCCACTTCTGTGAGAGCAACGTTTTTAGATTCCACACATGAGTGACATCATGGGGCATTCACCTTTCTGTGCCTGGCTTATTTCACTTAACATGGTGTCTTCCAGGTTCACACATGTCGCCTGCCTTTCTGACCATCTATGAAATGGGGATGGTGACATTGGGTTCTGTCCATCATATGCAGAGAAGTCTGCTGGTGACTGTTGCCATGTGGACTGCATTTCCGTCTCTTGCTCCTGCCTCAGGCCAGATGGATCAGAGACTCAAACCCCCATGCAAAACGGCCTTCAGGACTTGCTTTCCTTCCCAACAAATCGAGTTACCATCCTCTGTGACACGAACACACCTCAAGCACTCGGACCACAGGGCAGCTCTTAATAAAATCAGAGGCAGGTAGGAAAGAAAGGGGAAGTCTGCTTCTCAGCATGTGGGTTACAGCTTCTAGAATGCACGACACTTGGGTGTTTCCCTGGAGGTCTGGGGCCTAGTCATGCTCTGCCCAGCTGTGGCTCCATCCATGAGCATCTCCCCAGGATTCCACCTCCAACCACTTCCCAGCCCCAGTCTGAAGCATGCACAGGGTTATGATGCTGATCAGCAAGGGAATGGGGTTGACCAGAGTGCATCTGGGGCAACATTTTAATTGGAGGGCTTAGGAAACCTTTGGAAACCCCCTCCCTTTGGCTGAGTATGTTTTACACTGGAGGTTTTTTTGTTGTTCCTTTTAGTTATATGACAGTAGAATATGTCTTGACATGTCATACACACATGGAGTATAACTTCCCAGTCCTGTGGTTGGACATGATGTGGAGTTTCCCTGGTCATGTGTTCATATATGAACACAGGAAAGTTCTGACCCATTCACTCCACTGTCTTTCCCATTCCCATTCCCCTCCCTTCCCTTCATTCCCCTGTGTCTAATCCAGTGATCTTCTATTCTTCCTTCCCCTCTTATTGTGTGTTAGCAACCACATATCAGAGAGAACATTCGTCGTTTGGTTCTTTGGGATTGGCTTATTTCACTTAACATGATAGTCTCCTGTTCCATCCATTTACCAGCAAATGCCATAATTTCATTCTTCTTTATGGCTGAGTAATATTCCATTGTGTATATATACCACATGTTCTTTATCCATTCATCTGTTAAAAGGCACCTAGGTTGGCTCCATAGCTTAGCTATTGTGAGTTGAGCTGCTACAAACATTGATGTGGCTGCCTAATTATAATATGCGGATTTGGAGTCCTTTGGGTATATATGCCAAGGAGTGGGATGACTGGGTCAAATGGTGGTCTGGAGTTTCTTTTGAACTGAGTATGGAGTAATCCATTAGCCAAAAATATTTTCTACAATTTTATTATTTATACATTATTATTTATAATCATTATAATTTTATTATTTATACATTATTATTATACATTATTATTTATACACACACAGAGACACCCACACCACACACCCACACCACACACATCCCTCCTATCTGGGGGCTGCATCCTGTATTCCTAATTTCCATTTCCCCAAATTCTTGGATTCACGCACGGCTCCAGCTGTCTCAAAGGGCATCTGGATGCTGTGAACCAGACGGCTCCTGTGAAAGAACTTTAGATCTGGAATTTGCAATGCCATATAGAGTTACTGTTAATTTCTCTGCTCAGCGTCTCTCCATAGACATAAGATGAAACTCTTTTTCCTCCAGTAGCTGATTATTTATCACTGCAGGCCTATTTAGAACAGTTCAAAATGCCATGTGCACACACAGAGAAAGTCTCGATTTCTCCTTCAGCTGTGCATCTATTTTTAAAATAGAATGTTTCACCAATGTCTTCCTTAAAATGTTAGTTCCTTGTTAAACCATCCCCAGCTCTTGAAAGGATACAAATTAAGAGAGCCAGTCTGAAGAACAGGACATCCAGATATTTCCAGAATGTCACTTATCGCCACACTGAGAGTAACATTTTCCTCTCCTTTCTTTGAAAAGGGTAAAAAACAGAAACTCCCTGTAAAGGTTTGTAATGCCACTTGTGCTGACATTAGTTGCGGGAGAAGGCGAGTCGGTGTTAGATTTGGCTCAGAGAAAAAGAAAGAAAGAAAATCCACCCTTTCTGTTATGATATCACAAAGCTCTGTGATGCAGACAGTAGGGACGAGAACCACACAGCAAAGTGGTCTCAAACCTGGCTGCACATCTGCTGGGTGGCTTATAAACGATATGAGTGAGCCGTTCCAAACCCAGACCCCCTGACTCAGAACCAGGGTGGCAGGAGGCAAGTCTGGAAATTGACCAACTCTCCCAACTAGCTCTTCCCCAGGGGGATTTTCCAGGAGCTTCTGCTCAGAGCATGAAACCAGGGACTCCATTCAGTTACCATCAATGAGTCCCATATCCAATGAAGGCTTGAAGTAGGCAGAGAAGTCCCATCCAAAGAGAGAAAGACAGTGGCTGATGGAATTGCTACATCATGGGGTGGAAGCATCATCAATGATCTGCCAGGCGTCCTTCTCAAGTCTCTCTCCTGTTTGAACCCATCATCTTTTGGGGAACACTGCTCTTACACATGAATACCAGAGCAAGAAATTATATAAATGGTTGATACATAATCCTTCTTATTGGTGGTTTTACTCTGAAGTTTCAGTTTATTTGCAGTCAACCAGGTACAAAAATATTAAATAGAACATTTCAGAGACAATTTTGTAAGTTTTAATTCTGAGAATTGAAATGAAATCTTACACTGGTCTCACTCATGTCTTCCTGGGTAGCATATACTATGTGGATACACTGGATGTCTAGTGTATCCACATAGTATATGCTACCAGTCAGTTAATAGTCATCTCAGGCACCAGATGACTGCTGCAATATCACAGCATGATCCTTATTTACTTAATAATTACCCCCAAATACAAGAGTGGTGACACAAAGGAGGCACCAGAGCATGTGACAAGGAAGGATAGATTAATTGTGGCATTATATGGCAATAGGGCAGGTTTCATAAGAAACCAACATACCATATGGAGATTTTGCTACTATCCCCCGTTTCCAGCATTCACTGAGGGTCTTTAAATATACTCCCTACAGAAAAGGGGAGACGACTGTATTTGCACTCCAAGTTCTTTTTTAAATACTTCATAGGAATTAACTCATTTAATCTTCCTTAAGATATAACCAAACAAAATTTCAAAATTCAAAGACCAACATAAAGACTGCTGAAGCCCTTCCCTAGAGTCATCTTGGATTCTGCTATCTTGCCTCAGCCTTCCTTAGCCTTTACCCTGTGAGTTAGTTCATCAACCTGCTGCCCTGGGTATCTCCCAGAGGCTTAAGCAAAGCTGTGTTCTGGAAAGTTCCTCCTCAGACAAGCATATAAATGCAAGCAGTTTATTTGAAAAGCAATTCCAGGGAAGGTGAACAGAGGAAGTTCACGAAGGTCACATTCATGAGCAGGTGACCCCATTGGGCCATCAGGATTGATCTCACTAGGGAGCTCCAGGAGATAGTCTGGGAGATCAGTGAGCACAGGTCAGAGGTGTTACCAGCAGGGGCAGGAAGCTGGTCATTGACCCTCTATGTCCCTTCTTTCATGGGTCCTGCATGAATAAATTCCCTGCCTTTCCCACTTGAGAGTCTGTTGCCCTGGGTCAGAGAGACCCTTCCCTGCAGGCAGAGACAGAAGGCCTCTGATCCCGGACGGCTGCACAGCTGGGCTCAGCGATTGCTGGAATGCCTATAGGGGCCTCAGAGAGGCCCAAGTCACAGGTGGAAAGGAGAGAAAACAGAACCATGATTTTTTTTTTTTTTTTTTAAATAAGGGCTCCAAGAAGAAGATCATGTTGTATCTGACTGTCCTTCTGAGTTTGTTTATTTATTTATTTATTTTTGTGTATGTGTGTGTGTGTGTGTGTTTTCTTTCTTTCTTTCTTTCTTTTTTTTTTTTTTTTTGCCTGTTTTGTTTTGATGGGCTTGGTGCCTCTTGGAGCCGATCAGGCTTCAGCGAGGTCGCTGAGAGCCCCCACCCCTAGCTGACCTTCTTCTCTCCACTCACAGTTTCTTTGCTTCTGTTCTCCATCAACTCTAACTGCACTTTCAAAATGCCAGGAAAATTGTTGCCAGCATCATTTGCAGTTTGTGCCTCGTTGATAGCTCTGATTCTACTCCATGCTGGGGTCTGCCCCTCTCCCACCCCTGAACTCAACACTTTGCATGTGGGAAGTGCTCCTTCCATGTGCACGGACCCGTTGGATAGATCTATTCTAAATAAAGGGATTTCACGCTTCTTAGGAGTTCTACCTGATTTAACTCCAGACCCTGGGCATATTGTGGAAGGAATACGCTTCCCTTGCTCATCTTAAAAATCCTCTTAGTTTACGGGGTGGTATTGATTTTTAGTGTCTTCCCCTCTGCCCTTCATATCACAGTAAATGCCACATCACCATTGATGGAACTGAGGCTCAGCTATATTTTATTAGGAAGGTGGCACAAGGGAGTCGAGAAATCTACCAGGTCAGGGTGCTAACGCTATTAAAGAAAGATAAAGATGGACAATTTTCACTCTGTGGAGCAGGGAGCGACCATTTCCCAAATTGTCTTCCAATTTCAGAAGTAAATCCCTGTCTCTGGCTTGGCTGAAAAGCCAGATTCCCTGTGGGAGATCTGGTATTTGGTTTGTTGACTCCTACGCATGCGTCAAAACCCAGCCCAATTTTCACACTCCCTGAAGGGGAAAAAGGAAAGAAGCTGATATTTGGGGAGCTCTTACTTTTCCAGGCATTGTGTGTGGATACCAAAGTTACTTCATCTTGTGATCTCAGCAACACCGCAAAGCAGATGTTGGCCCCGTTTTCCACAAAGCAAAACTGAAATTAAGCAAAAATCTACCTAATAAGTACTGAAATCAAGATTTGAATCCAGGTCTCTCACACAGCAAAATGCACATACTTTTCATTATCCCAGATTGCACCCTTCCAACATCCTTTATATACAATATGCAATTTTTTTGGGGGGGTACCAGGAATTGAACCCAGGGGCACTTAACCATTTAGCCCCATCCCCAGCCCTATTTTGTATTTTTTTTTTTTTTTTGAGTCAGGGTCTCACTAAGTTGCTTAGTGCCTCGCTTTTGCTGAGGCTGGCTTTGAACTGGCGATCCTCCTGCCTGAGCCTCCCAAGCCGCTGGGATTACAGGTGTGCGCCACCAAGCCTGGCACAATATACATTTTTTGAATACCTATGTCCCTATCTGGTGTCCTAATACAAATCCTTACGGAAAACCTGTGAGTTGGGTATTATGAACACATTTTAGAGAGACACACAGGTCTAGGAGGTCCTTTTCTGCCTGTGTCTTCTGTCCTTCTGTAGTGGCTGACCTGACTTAGTTATTGTACTTGACTTAATATTTTATGATTATGGGCTTATATTTCTGTCTTCTGAAAAAGACAGTTTCCTTGAGGGCAAGGCTTCTATCAATGTGTGTGTGCATGTGTGCGTGTGTGTGTGTGTGTGTGTGTGCGCGCACGTATGCATGCACCTCTTCCATGTAGGGGTGAATGAATGAAAGCCTACAATGAATGGATGAATGGGCCAACTCACCCCATGCTCCAGAATAAGATGCAAAAATAAGTCGAGGCTTTGCAGAAGTCCATAATTTATCTCAAAATGAACCCTTGACACTGTTAGTTTGTGAACTGCCTCCTGTCCTGAGCACAGTAGCTCAAATGTATTTCTTTTTCCATCTGGGCCTCTCCTCTCTCTACCTCCTCAGCAACCTGGCTCTTGTCTGTCCCTGTGTCTGGAGTCAGGACAGAGCCGGCCAGAGGCCCACCACCAAACCTTCCATACATGGATGGAATGAATCTTGGAGTGAATCTTGCTAAGGTGAGGTGACTCCTGGCCCCTACTCAGGGCAAACATACTCTTCCTTTAGAAATAACCCTAATACATTTGGTTTGTCTAATTTGATAGACTATTAGCAGAAGCCTTGTTAAATGAAGCAGGCTGTCAGAGGCGGGCCCACTGAGAGTCTCGTGGGAAGAAGGAAGAGCCCAGAAACAATGAGAAGGATATAAATGGGAACTTGAAAGCTCAGCATCCTCCGAATATTTTATGTAAGGGCAAAGAAACCCCGCTTTGCTCCACAGGCTCTGAGGATGTCACTGCCTTATGGCAAAGAACAATACCATCAAAATCTGCAAAAATGCTTTCTATCAATTCTATTTTAAAACACAAGGGCGTGGATATACTATACTTTTCAAGACTAATTTCTGTTCAAAAGGGTTACAATCTTTTCAAACAACCAACATTTTGATTCTTCAATAGGCAGGGCTTCAGCGATCAGAAATCACGGCTACTGAGAAAGGATCATTCCCTAGAATTTCCTGAGACTGCAGAAGTGGCACAGCCCAGAGAAGGTGCCACTCTCCTAATGGGCAGAGAGTGCAGAACCAACCACCCAGGGTAATGGGGCATCTCACAGCTGAACTCCACTTGAGATCCAAGGCCACGGAATACGTCTTAGAGACCTCCCTGACTTTGGCAGTTTGAGGTTCTTTTCATCGTTACCCATCTGCATGCTCAACAGAAAAGAAAGCTGTATGGGTTCATGATATGCAAATTATTGACACAATCCCTTCCACGTTATGAGCAAGGAAGTTGGTGATCTTCTACCCATAGCCGCCGTGCCTTGCCAACATACCAATTCTTGGCATTTTTATTTGCTTTCCAGGTCTTGTTCATATGTATTTTAGTCAGATATTTTGCTGCTGTGACTAAAATACCTGACCAGAACAACTGTAGAGGAGGAAAAGTTGATTTGGGGGCTCACAGTTTCAGAGGTCTCAGTCCATAGACAGCAGGCTCCATCCCTCAGGGCTCGAGAGGAGGCAGAACATCATGGAGGAAGAGTGTGGTGGAGGGAAGCAGCTCACATGGTGATCAGGAAGCAGAGAGAGACTCCACTCTCCAGAGACAAATAGAGACCCCAAAGCCACGCCCCCAATGCCCCCTCCTCCAGCCACACCCACCTGCCTCCAGCCACCACCCAGTTAATCCCATCAGGGACTCATTCACTGGTTGGGTTAAGGCTCTCACAACCCAGTCATGTCTCCTCTGGACCTTCCTACGTTGTCTCACACGTGAGCTTTTGGGGGACACCTCACATCAAGCCATAACAACATGCGTGGCATATTGGTTGAAAAGGACCCTTATTAGTCTTTATCTTGGGCCACATTCATTCAATGACACTTTGCAGCTTTTGTAGTACAAGAAACAGAGATGATTCCCCACTCCTTCCTCTAGCTCATCGAACATGGCAGAAGTGAATGGGTGCCCATTCTGAGCCCAGCTTTTGAAGCTTCCACTCTCTTTCCTGGGAGATTTCTAAGCCATCTTGTAAAGACAACCTGACTGGATGACACTGCAGATACACTGTCACCATCACTGTACCAGCCAACATTTAGCCCACCACTAGATAGTACAATGAGACCATCCAGACTGGTCAGCAAGCAAGTCCAGACGATTGGCATGTTTTAATCAGATTTTTCACTGCTGTGACCAAAAGACCTGACAAGAACATTTTCAAAGGAGGAAAAGGTTATTTTGGACTCGTGGTTTCAGAGGTCTCAGTTCATGGTCAGCCAACTCCATGGCTCTGGGCTGGAGGTAAGGAAGAACATGATGGCGGAAGGGTGTAGCAGAGGACAGCAGTTCAGGACACAGCACCAGGACACACAAAGTGAGCCCCCTTCACAATAGACAGAATATAAACTCCAATGTCATGTCCCCAATGGCCCACCTCCTCCAGCCACACCCTCCCAACCCTCACCAGGAGACTAATGCACTGATTAGGCTAAAGCCCTCATAACCAAACCATTTCACCTCCAAACTTTCTTGCATTGTCTCACATGTGAGCTTTTGGGGGACACCTAGCATTTAAACCATAATACAGCAGAATCACTTGTTCACACCTAGATGAATGAGCCACATTAAATGCCTCATTTTTTTTTTTTTTTTTTTTTTGAGCCACATCCCCAGCCCTTTAAAGACAGGGTCTCCCTAAGTTGCTCAAGGCCTTGCTAAGTTGCTGAGGCTGGCTTTGAACTCTCGATCCTCCTGCCCCAGCATCCTAAGCACTGGGATTACAGGCGTGCACCACTGTGCCTGGCCTGTTGTTGTAAGCACTGTGTTTTATTGTTAGGCAGTGACTGTTGATACAATATGCAGGTGTACTTGACCTAGTCACAGTTTTGTTGTAAATTGTGCTTCTAGAAGCCATATAATGTGCCATACAGTTGATACATAATAATTTACCTAAGTGTTCCTCTCCAGCTGACATCTATTTAAGGTGTCTACAGTCACTTAGTACATGATGCATTGGCATGTGCACATTTTTATCAGTCTTGTAACAACTCTTTCAAATCCTGAGATTTCCGATTATGAAATCAGTGGCTTTGGCCCACTTATCCTCCATGAACCTCAGGTTCCTCATCTATGAAACAGAAATAATGATACGTTGAGATGTTTTCCAACTGCTCAATCTGATTTGTGATAATCCAGTGTCGGAATGCAGTGTAGTTATTGCTGGTGGGACTGCAAATTGTTGTAACCACTCTGGAAAGCAATATGGAGATTTCTCAGAAAACTTGGAATGTAATGACCACTTGACCCAGTTATCCTACTTCTTAGTATATACCCAAAGGACTTAAAATCAGGATAATACAGTGACGCAGCCACATCAATGTTTATTGCCTCAAATCACAATAGCTAAACTATGGAACCAACCCAGGTGACCTTCAACAGATGAATGGATAAAGAAAATGTGGTACATATACACAATGGAATATTACTCAGCCATAAAAAGAAGAATGAAATGATGGCATTTGCTGGTAAATGGAGAGAGCTGGAGACCATCATGCTAAGTGAAACAAGCCAATCCCTTAAAACCAAAGACCAAATGTTCTCTGATATGTGGATGCTAACACAAAAAGGGACGGAGGGAAGAATAGAAGTTCATTGGGTTAGAGAAAGGGGACGAAGGGAAGAGGGGATGGGAATGGGAAAGACAATCGAATGAACAGGACATAACCTTCCTTTGTTCATGTGTGAATACCAACCAGTGAAGCTCTAGATCATGTCCAGTCACAAGAATGGGAAGTTAGACTCCATGTATCTATAATATGTCAAAATACATTCTATATTATGTGTAACTAAAAGTAACAAATAATTTTTTTTTAAATGCAGGGTAATCTATTAATAAATGGAAGATAAATTTTAAAGAATGTAGTGATTCACCAGGCATGAATTTTTTTAGTTCAAAGATGAAGACAAAAAAAGAGATAAGGAAAAATACTGCTGGATCACATCTCAGGAGTATGCCACGTGGTCTAGAGGTGCCACCCATTAATTTTGGAATGAGGTTTAATTTAAATAAGAAGATGATAATAGATGGGAAAAAACACTAGCACATAGAGGTCACTGCAGATTTGTTCAGCGTTCATTTCTCAAGGATTGAGGCATCAAAGAATCATTGTTCTAGAAAAGGTGACTGGCTGGTGCTGGACCTTGGAAATTGCAGCTCGCTATTCTAGTGGTTACCAAATACCAGTGCACAGCAAGAACTCAGAGGGCCAAGACTGAGCCCGTGGGCTTGTTTCACATACAGATTCTCAAGCCACATAGCCAGGAAATGGAGAACTGAGCCCGGTAATAATATTCTGAGATTTCCTCCAGGGAGACTGACCAGGTCGGCCAATTTTGAGAAGGGACTGCCTTATCATTTTGCAAGTGAGAGACCAAGACCAAGAAGGGTTAAAGTAGAACTTTGAGGGGCTGGGGTGGTGGCTCAGTGGTAGAGCACTTGCCTTGCATGAGTGAGGCCCTGGGTTCAATCCTCAGCAGCAGATGACAATAAATAAATAAAACAAAGATATTGTGTCCATCTACAATTTTTTAAAAAATGGTCGAAGCTCGAATCTCCTCTGGGAACCCAGGCCTCCAACTTGTCTTCCAACCAGGGTAGCTCGCCTGAGTGCATCAAAGGACAAGTACCTGCAGAGGCCCTGCTGCTAAGGACTTCCTGCTTCTAGTCGATATGTGCTTTAGATGCTGGGGAAATGATTAATGTGATCCCATCTTTTATTCTTCACTGAGAACAGGTCCTGTGAACTGAAACCAAAGTAACTGACTCTCCGACAAGTTGAAATATACAAGGAATGCTTTGTCTGTACATCAATATATATAGCCCCGTGTTCACTTTCAAACATAAAAATAAAAAGCAGTAAATAAAATCAAGGTAACGGATTCCTTTAAATTTTATTGTCTCCTTGGGGCTTTGTAATACATTTTTCCTTTTTAATAAAGAACTTACTGCTTTATATAACTCATCCTTGCTAACAAATGGCAGGAGACTCTTGTGCCTTCCCAGTTGGAACTTGGAGAGGACATGCATCTGTCAGGCTCCGGGGTAGAGATGGATATACACCAAAAATGTATTCATTTTGGTAGAACTAGCAGGCTTGGTACAGTTTTAGATGTATTTGAAAAAAAATTTTTTAAATTAATTTTTTAAGTTGAATTTGAACTCAAAGCAACTTAAATTATTGACTGAGGCAGAAAGAAAAATTCCAAGGCAAGTCAACTTTGTATAGTCTTAAGCTTCCTGTGGCTTAGCAACAAAAGTCAGACCTATACTAATCACTAAAACCTTGGTATTTGAGAAGACAGGGTTGGAGAACTTCTATACTTCTAAACCCATGATCTTGGAAAATGATTCACCTTTTCTAAGTCTTAACATCTTCATCCATGTAATGGGGAGAACCATAGCAAACATTAGTTGAACACTTACTATATGCCAAGAATTTTTAAGGGGTCTTTTTCCATGGTTTCATTTGTAGTTTTAATGACCGCAGGATATATATTATTTTTATCTCCAGTTTACAAATGAGGCTGGTGAGACTCAGAGAGGTAAAGTAACTCACCCAAGGTCACACAGGTAATAAAGGATAAAGCACACATTTGAACCTGAATTTTAACCTATTTCACAAACAGAATATTCTCTGCCAAGAGCTTATAAATATTCTTGCTTATAGTGAGAGCTCAGAAATGGTACCTCTAATACTGTTATTGGCAGAGGATCACCTTGAGGCACACACCTACCTAAGACACCCTCTGCTGGGACCGCAAGCTTCATGTCATTGTTTACCTCTGCTGATTCATGGTCCATCGACCCATAATAAAAAAATTAACCTACACCCACCTCATCCCCTTTTATTCTCCTTTAAGTGGGGTCTATTGTTGTCTGGAAAACATAGAAAAGTCTAAAGAATAAAAAGGACTGAATTCCACCATTTGAGATGATTACTCTTTGGGGGAGAGTTTATTCTTCCAGATTTTTTCCTCTGAGCAAATGAAATTTTTCCTAAAATATATATCATCTATAAACAGGGTTTAATTCTATCTTTCCCCCCTGAAACTTGTATCATGGGCATTTTTCTCCATCCCATGTGCTATTCTGTGAAAACAGGATTTTCAGATGGTATACTTCGTTTTATGGATAAACTGGAGACGGGTGGGGAGACGACCTGCCCTCTTCCTGCTTTCCCAGAGGATGGGTCTAGGCAATAGAGAATGGCAGGGCACTGGGGAGAAGGATCTTTCGGTTCCATGCACACAGGGTCTTGCTTTCTCTTCTTAATTTGGTGCCCTCCTTTGCTAGGTCCAGGGAGGAAGACCACCGGGGTCACAACGCTATCTTTTCATCTCATCTCTTCCCTTTGGAGAGAGAGTGGTGTCATCCTGAGATCTGTGTTTGGACTTGTGAAAACATCAGAGCGAAAATTCTCCTGGCTAAGCATAAGGGTCAGTATGACTTATTCCTAGCTCCTCTCCCCCAGAGGGAACCAGGGTGTCAAAGGGACAAGGAGCATTTTGGTGTTTGATAAGGGTGACTGCAAATCTATCCAGGGTCGCTTGTATATGAAAATCAGGCAAGGCAAGCTTGGTTTTTAAAATGGGTGCTAATGTTTGTTTGTTTTAGTAAACAGGTCTGTGGATGTTAGGGTTGTCTTATCTGTCCCAAATAAACACATAAGGGGTAATAATAAAACAAATAATAAACATAATACATTGGCAGTAAGAAATGGCCACTGAGCCCACATTGTGTTCAATGCTTACATGTTCTCTTTTTTTGTGGGAGAGGAGGGTAACAGGGATTGAACTCAGGGGCACTTGACCGCGGAGCCACCTCCCCAGCCCTTTTTTGTATTTTATTTAGAGACAGGGTCTCACTGAGTTGCTTAGGGTCTCGTTAAGTTGCTGAGGCTGGCTTTGAACTCTCGATCCTCCTGCCTCAGACTCCCAAGCTGCTGGGATGACAAGCATGCACCACTGCGCCCGGCCCGGCCACATTCTCTTTTAATGTCCCCGTGAGTGAGGTAGAATTGTTCATATTTTGCAAAAGAGGGAGTAGAATCTGAGAGTCATTCCATGGGGAGAGAATTTCATGCAAGATTTCAATGCAGACTCGCCTGCCTCCAAAACCGTGTTTCCGATGAGCAAGAGAGAGAACTACATTTCTCAAAAGAAGACAGACCCATGGCCCAAAGATATATGAGAAAAGGCTCAGGATCACCAACCATCAGAGAAATGCAAGTTAGGGCCACCATAAACAGCACCTCATTCTGGTGAGAATGGTTATTACCATCAAGTCTAAAGCTAAGGAGCGCTTGAGAGGAGGGGAGAAAGGGAGGCCTGTATACTGTTGGTGGTGATGTAAATTAGGACAGCCATCATGGAAAACCGGGGAACTTCCTCAAAAAATAAAAATAAAAACAGAACTAGTCTAGGAACCAGCACTCCCCCCTCCTGGGTACATATCCAAAGGACATGAACTCAGTATATTGAACAGACATCTCCACTTCTGGGTTCCTTGAAGCACTAGTCATATAAGCCAAGAAATGGAAACAGCCTAAGGGTCCATCAACTGGATAAATGGATAAAGGAAATGTGGTCCATATCCACCATGGACTATTGCTCAGCCTGCAAAGAATGAAATCCTGCCATTTGCAACCACAGGGATGGAACTAGATTGTTCCAGCCACACTCACCTGCCTGCAGTTAACACTCAGTTAATCCCATCAGGGATTCATTCACTGATTGGGTTAAGGCTCCCACCACCCAATCATTTCTCCTCTGGACCTTCTTGTCTCGCACATGAGCTTTTGGGGAACACCTCACATCCAAACCCTAACACTTGTGTATTAAAGGGGGTAAGCCAGGCACAGAAAGGAACTACAAGATTGTTCTGTTGGTTAGCTTTTTCACTGCTGTGTCTAAAGGACCCCACAAGAACAATTTTAGAGGAAGAAAAGTTATTTGGGGGGCTCGCAATTTCAGAGGTCTCAGTCCATAGACAGCAGGCTCCATTCCTCGGGGCTCGAGGGGAGGCAGGACATCATGGAGGAAGAGTGTGGTGGAGTGAAGCAGCTCACATGGTGATCAGGAAGCAGAGAGAGACTCCACTCTCCAGAGACAAATAGAGACCCCAAAGCCACACCCCCAATGCCCCCTCCTCCAGCCACACCCACTGCCTCCAGGGACCACCCAGTTAATCCCATCAGGGGTCCATTCACTGGTTGAGTTAAGGCTTTCACCACCCAGTCATGTCTCCTCTGAACCTTCTTGTGTTGTCTCACATGTGAGCTTTTGGAGGACACCTCACATCCCAACCCTAACACTTGTGTATTAAGGGAGGTAAGCCAGACACAGAAAGGCAATGCTATATGTTCATATGCATAGAAGAAAATCCAGAAAAGGTGGTGACATGGAAACTGAGGGCAGAAGAGTGATTATCAGAGGCTGGGGGAGTGGGGAAGGGAGGAAGGCATGGAGAACGGTTGATCTACCTGTATTAAGTCACAAATAGATGGGAGTAAGAAGCTCTGTGCTCTGTCACACAATAGTGTGACTATAAATAGCAGTAATGCACTGCATATTTCAAAAGGCTGGAAGAAAAGATTTTGAACGTTTTCACCATATTACAATGAAAAATGCTAGAGGAGATGGATGCCTTTAATCTGACCGGAACATTATTCAATTTGCACATATATTGAAACCTTACATGATGCCCATGTAATGTATAATGTAATATATATGATATGTAATATGTATGGTTTTAATTTTTTTGTCACTTAAAAAATAAATAAATATTTCTCTATGTGACACCCACCAACCTGTTTTCTGGGAGCTGTAGGTGATGGTATTTGTTTTTTTAAATACCACATCTACTCTAAAATAAGAATAGTTTTAGATGTGCATAAAAGTCTCTAGGATATTTCAAGAGTTTATTTACCTCTGATTTCCCCTCTGGTTGACACACTGTGGCACATTTGTCACAACTAAGGAACCAATATGGAGATGATTACTAACTAAAGTTCTACCTCATTCTAATTTCCTTAGTGGTTTTTTTTTTTTTTATTTTTGTACTGGGGATTGAACCCAGGGGTGCTTAACCACTGAGCCACATCCCCAGCCCTTTTTATATTTTATTTAGAGACAGGGTCTCATTGAGTTGCTTAGAGCCTCACTAAATTCCTGAGGTTACAGCCATGTGCCATTGCATCTGGCTATTTTTTTTTTTAAGTTGTCAATGGACTTTTATTTTATTTATTTATATGTGGTGCTGAGAATCAAACCCAGGGCCTCACACATTCTAGGCAAACACTCTACCACTGAGCCACATCCCCAGCCCTGCTTTTAAAAAGTTTTTGACCTAGTCTCCTTTTTCTGTTTTAGAATAAAAACCATGATACCACATTGCGTTTATCTGTCATATTCCATAAGCTACTTTAGGCTCTGACAACTTCTCATGGTCTCCTTATTTTCAATAATGACAGTCTGAAGAGAACTGGTGCAGTATTTTATAGAATATCCCTCTGTTTGGATTTTCTGTGACATTCTTTTTATGGGTCAACAGAGTCTATGGGTAATAATTTTAAAATGAAACCCACTCAATACCCACCATCCAGAATTAACAAACATTATGTTTTCTAGATTTACTTTCAAAAATTTTTTAAATAAAAAAGTGATGAAACTTAGTTTCTCCCTCACCCTCCCTGCTCCACCCGATCCCCCGACAGAACGAAGGGACACTTCACTGCTGAGCTACATTCCCAGTCCTTTTATTATTTTATTTTATTTACCTTAAAACACTGTCCTGCTCTGTTGCCCAGGCTGGACTTCAACTTACCATCCTCCTGCCTCAGCTTCCAGAGTCGCTGGGATTATAGGTGTGTGCCACTGTGCCCAGCTGTAACTTTGGTCCCTTTTATATTCATTTCCAGTTTTATTCCCTTTTCTTCCAAATTTATGAATTTGCATTTTCTCATCCATGTTTTTATATACATTTGTTACATGTGTTCGTCAATAAATAGTATGCAGAATACTTTGCATTTTTACTGTATAGATGTTATCATCAACAGTTATTCTGCAACTTAACTGACTTTAAACATTAGATTTTTGAAATCGATGTTGATATATATAATTCCTTTTAACTCCTTATAGTGGTTCATTCTACGAATATACCGTGTTTACTTACTTGTCTCATGTTGGACAATTTTTTTTTTTCAATTTTTGTTATTGCAACAATATGCAATGAGCATCCTTGTATTTATTCCTGGTGGAGGTGGTTGAGTTCCTCTAACCCTGGAAATCCTGGGTCTTAAAATATGACCATGTTCACTTTTTTTTTTTTTTCTGGGTAAGACAAATGCACCTCCTTTATATACTTTTGCCCCAGTAGTGTGAGTTTCCATGATGCCTCCTTACATCTGAAACATTCAGACTTTCAATGGTTTACCAATCTGATGGAACATATTCTTATTTAATTTACAACTTTATTGAGCTTAATTGGTGTATTAGGAACTCTGCATATTTAAGAATATAATTTGATGAATTGGGAGAGAGGAAACCAATACTGCAGTCTGTTGATGAATATTTCCATCTCCTTCCAAAATTTCCTCATTCCTCTTTTCACAATTCTCTTTCTCAACCCCCTGGATTATTATGTTTTTTTTTTAATTTTTAATTTTTTGGTACTAGAAATTGAACACAGGGGACTTCACCACTGAACCAAACCTTCGGCCTTTTTTATTTTTACTTTGAGACAGGTTCTCATGGAGTCACTTAGGGCCTTGCTGAGTTGCTGAGGCTGGCTTTGAACTTGCAATCCTGCAGCCTCCCAAGCTGCTGGGACTACAGGTGTGCACCACCACTCCCAGCAAGAATCAACCCCCTTGATTCTTAAACTTGATGATGCACCATAGACATGAGTCATGTTCTTCTCCCAGACAATTTGTTTTCTTGTGTCTTCACGATGGAACAATAAAAAGGGGGATAACAATTGTATTTCATTTTATAAGGGAAAAAAAAATGATCCCACTATCAAAAGGGGGAAATGACTGCGATATAGACCAGTAATTAAGAACTGTAATAAAACAATATATCATTGACATCTTCCCCTCAACTTCTGACACTGGGTATACTAAGCAGAATTCTAAGATGATCCTCAAGTTTCAGGCCCCTTGGTATGCACCCTCTGTGTCATCCCTTCAACTTGAAGGTGGAGGGGACCTTTGAAGATCACTGCACAGCGTTCCAGTGAGTAGGCCACATGATGCGGTAATGCTGAGGAGTTTGCAAATGTGATTAATAAACTTAACCAGTTGACTTGGATCCAAAGGGAGTTTAACTCAGATGAACCTGACCTGATCGTGTGAGCTCTTTGCAAGAGGTTCTAAAGGTCAGAGTGGAAGCCACAAAGATTTGAAAAAGCAGATGACCCCTGATATTCTGGAAGAACCAAGCACCACCTGGCACTGAAAGACAGGAGCCTATAGGAGCTTAGGGCCTCTGTCTTGCAGCTGGAAGGAACAACTGAACTCTGCTTATGACCAGAGTGCTTGCAAAAAAATAACCCAAAACCTCAGATGAGAGTAACACCACGGTGTCAGCCTGAGCAGAGCACCCAGGAATCCTGCCCCATGGGACCTGGGAGATTAGAATGGTGCTGTTTCACATCTTTAAGCATTCCATAATTCACCATGCAGCGAGAGCAAAGAGTAATCCCCACAGCTTGGGAGCCTGAGGCAGGAGGATCAAGTTCAAAGCCAGCATCAGCAAAAGTGAGGTACTAAAGCAACTCAGCGAGATCCTGTCTCTAAATAAAATGTAAAAAGGGCTGGGGATGGGGCTCAGTGGTCGAGTGCCCCTGGGTTCAATCCCTGGTACTAAAAAAAAAAAAAAAAATAGTATTGAAACCTCTCTGTCCCTTTCATGATCTCATTCCTCTCTCTTCAAAGGGGTAAAACCCATCCTGATGTTGGCATTTGTATTTCATCTTAATGTCACCTATTACTTAGTGTGTCTGAATTCACTCAGTGTTTCTGTGTATTTCAACCTTTAACTAAGTAATATACACCATCTAAAAATTTAGCCATAAATTCAGTTCTGACTTAGAGATGTATCCATATTCCTCTTAATATGTGTACCTAATTAATTCAGTGTAACTACTGCACTTCATTGTATGAATATGTAACACTGTAACCAGTTTCCCATAGATGGCTATATAAGTTGTTTCTGATGGCTACCATTGCTTCAAAACATACTCATTTTTTTTGCTATTATTTTTAAGGAAAACAAACAAACAACAAACAAAAAAACCCCAAATATACTAGACAGAAGATCTTCTCTTTGCTTTCTTAATGATAGATTAGTTTGCTTTTTCTAGATTTTTTTTTAAATAAATGGAATTAGGCATGATGCATTTTTTTTGGTCTGTATTTTCTCACTTAACAATGATTTTCAGGTTTATTCCATCTTATTGTACATCAGCTCTTTGTTTCTTTTTATTCAAAGCATGAATATACTACATTTTGTCTATGTATTCATTTAACATAGACATTGGGTTTCTAGTCTCCTGGCTATTTTTAAAACTGCAAGGCTTTGTGTGGACATGAATTTATTTCTCTTATTTGAATGTTCCTGAAAACTAGTAGGGTCAATTATGTTGTCAAATTTTATTGTGTATTTGGATGCTTCTCCTATGAATCGCATCAGTATTTTTTGCCCATTTTTCTATTGAGCTATTTGTATTTTCTTCTCAAGGATTTATAGTGGTTCTTTACGTATTGTGAATACAAATCCTTTCCCTATATATGTTTAAAGTATATTTTCCCAGTTGATTATTCACTTTAAAATATCTTTTGTTTTATAAAAATTAAAGTTTTTAGAAAGCCTAATTTATCTTTTTTTTTTTTTTTTTTTTTTTTTTAAGTTTGCTCTTATTGATACTCTTCCCAGGCCAGAAGTCATAGTTTCTTTCTTTCTTTCTTTTTTTTTTTTTTTGTGGGGGGGTACTGAGGATTGAACCCAGGGGCACTTAACCACTGGGCCACATCCCGAGCCATTTAAAGTTGTGTTTTTGTATTTGTTTTTGTTTTGAGACAGGATCTCGATAAGTTGCTTAGGACCTCACTAAGTTGCTGAAGCTGACTTGAACTTGCAATCCTCCTGCCTCAGCCTCCAGAGCTGCTATGATTAAAGGTATGTGCCATTGCGCCAGGCTTTACTAATTTTTTGAATCATAGTTTCAGGCCAGGCGTACTTACACATGCCTGTATTCCCAGTGGCTCAGGAGGCTCAGGCAGGAGCCTCATGAGTTCAAAGCCAGCCTCAGCAAAAACCAGGCCCCAAGCAACTCAGGGAGACCCTGTCTCTAAATAAAATACAAAATAGGGCTGGGGATGGGGCTCAGTGGCTGAGTGCCCCTGAGTTCAAGCCCCAGTACCCACCCTCTAAAAACAAATCATAGTTTCAGAGGGTCTTTTTGTCATTGTTGTTACGTTTAGATCTTCGATCCTTTTGGAGTCTGTTTGTATGGAGACAGGTAGGAATATAATTCTTTTTCCTAGCAAGGCAATTTTCTTAATTTTAATATCAAATAGCTCATCCTTTCTCTACTGATTTTTCAGTGTCAGACAATAATTCCAATAATATATGCACAAATCCAGTTTCCAGCTCTGTATACTGGTGCAGTGTGTATTGATTACTGCCAAACTCAAACCAAGCTGTTTTCATTATAATATCCTGGCCTTCAGCCTCTTCTCTATTGTCTTCATAACATCTTCTCTATTGTCTTCTATTTCAGAATTAGCTTGGCCTTTCTTAGATTTTACTCCTTTAGATAAAACTGAGGATAAATGTATCAGCATATCTGAAAAATATTGGTGCATTTTTTATTACACTTGTATTAAATATATTGATTAATTGGGGGGGGAATTTACATCTTCACAAACTGAGTCTACTCATCCATGAGCATATTATATCTCACAATTTTCCTTGTCTTCTTTTGGATGCTTTAACAACATTTCACTTTTTTTTTCCTGTGAGATATTGAACTTCCCTTGTTAGATTTATTCTTCCATAGATATGGTCTTAAATTTTATGTGAATTATCATAGCTATTTCTCTCTGAAATTTTTAATGTGAAGAAATTGTAATCTCACTAAAAGGACTACTTACAACAAAGAAAAGAAATCTACTTCTAGAATTGTGTGTGAGCTGATGTCTAAAATGATATTTTTTTCTGTTCTGTGTTTTAAATAAAAGAGCTCATTGTGATCTCTCCCATGAGAGCCTTGCCTACATTTCATGGAAAAATCACCTTCTATAGTTTGCATTTAAGAGCTGGAATTTTTACAGCTTCCCTGACCCACTGGCTGGTGACAGCTGCTACTCAACTCCAGAATATATTAATTGGAAATAAGGGGCACTGAGCTTGCTAGAATGATCTTCTAATGTTTTAAGAAAAGCTGACAGCCCATTTATACACACACACACACACACACACACACACACACACACACCAGGGATTGAACTCAGGAGCACTCAACCACTGAGCCCCATCCCCAGGCCTTTTTATATTTTATTTAGACACAGGGTCTCACTGAGTTGCTTAGGGCCTCACTACTTGCTGAGGCTGGCTTTGACTTGCGATCCTCCTGCCTCAGCCTCCTGAGCCACTGGGATTACGGGCATGCACCACTGTGCCTGGCTTAACAGTCCAATTTTTTTACATGACTTTTAAATATTTGTCTAAAATCAATATAAATGTTTATCGTGATGTGGACCACACTAAACAGGACTGAGACCTATATGGCAACGTAGGGTGCTGGTTTTCAACCTCTGAGAAAGCTCTCTCCCTGTCGGTGAGCAGGAGAGCTGCTCTTTTTCAGACCACCTTCCTGTGGCCCATCCAGGAGGCCAGGGCAGTCCCACTACGTGTGCAACATATTTTCTAGCTTTAAGTATCTGTGATCCCAGAGTGTGAGCTTGAAGAGACATTAATATCTATACTACTTCAATTTTCATGGTGATAGCATTTTTGAAGCTGAGTCAGGGAAGCAACCAGCCCAGGTTCCCATGGAGACCCAGAGGCAAGGTCAGAAGAGCTCAGGTGATCTGCATCCACACCCAGCAGGTACACCATTAGTCCGCAGGGCCCTCAGGGGACAGGCTGGGACTCTTCCCAGAAGGTCTCAGATGGCTAGTTCTCCGGACACATGACATGGTCCTGAGTTAGTGCTCCTTTGGGAATGCACGGGGAGAGGATGTAGTCACTTGAATGTTGCACTCTAAACAACAGCTCCAGCAAAACACACAGACTCTTAGAGCTCTGTTAAACTATAGATTCTTAGTGGTGCACAGGCCTAGAATTTGAAGTCAGCGGGGACCAGACTTTTCAGATTAGTGAGTAGGAAGATCAAGCCTAGCGATTCCATTTTTGTGTGAGGCATTTTTGAAATGCAGTTTGGATATGGGTCCGTTTACGGGCTGCTCATAAACACACTCATATAAATGGAATGAAATACGACCTAAATGCCAGGGTCTTACTACAGCAGCCACGTGAACGGAAACGCACCACTCGGTGATTGAACAGAAGAGACTCTCTGTTCACCCAGCCATTTGACTCTGGATCACTTACGAGATCAGAGGCTTGTCTGTCACCTGCCATCACTTTTTGAGAGTTAACCTGTGTGGTTTCATGCATCAGGCAACTTAAATGGGCTTGCAAACCACAAAGCTTCATTTCCCAATGGCCAGCATGGGGTTGGCCAAAGAGCCCATCAGCGATGGAATTTTCCATTTAGTGGAACTGCAAACAAAGCTGTGTTGCAATTTGCTGCAGTGAAAGGTCATTGATGTTTTGAATTCCTTAATGACATTGCTTGGATATACAGATTATTATTACAATTATGACTTATTGATTAGAAAGACTCTTCTACAACCAAGACTTCATTATTTCTGCTTCTAACTTATGCCATGGTTAGGAAACCTGTGTCTGGAGGGCCAAATCAGGCCCACCAGCTGTTTGTTTGAGTTAATTCTTATTGGAACACAGCCATGTCCATTTACTTACATGATGTCTACAGCGGTTTTTATGCTATAATAGCTGAGTTATATAGTTGTGATCAAACTCTATGACCCACAGAGTCTAGGGCATTTTGTCTTTGTTGTTTTCTGTTGCTATAATAGAATATCTGACACAGGATCATTTATCAAGGAAAGAAGTTTATCTGGTTCACAGTTCTGGATGCTGGAAGTCCAAAATCAGATGGCTGCATCTGGTGAGGGCCTCATGCTACATGGCAGAAAAATGAAAGGGTAAGCAGAGAAAAAAGAAGGGCAGCCTGCTTTTTGAACAACCATTCTTATGAAAACTGATCCAGTCCTGTAGGACGTGCACTAATTAATTCCTCCTCATAGCCTGATCACTTTCTAAAGTCCCCACCATCTTTCAGTGCTGTTCCACGGAGACCCAATTTCAATGTGGATTCCACAGGAAACAAACCATCTCAAAAGCGTAGCACATTTACTGTTAGTTCTTTACAGAAAAAAATAAATAAGCCAACCACATATGGTCTATCATATGTCTGTTCAGTTTTTCTTCTTTTTTGAAACAATCCTTTAACAATATTAAAAACATTCTTAGTTCCTTGAGACAGGATTTGGCTTTGGGGCTACAGTTTGCCCAATCTCTGGTCTCAATCATCCAAACAATAAGTCATAATTCTGATTCGTAGCATTTGCCCACTTCCATGGTGTAAATATTCCCACTGTGATAAGTTTCAAGCTACCAACCTGCAGTGTTGGGAAGAGAGGTGCCGAAGTGTTACCAAACCCTAGCGTCCAAGCTGCCTGTCACTCAAAGTGACCACAATTTGGGACAGAAGAGTTGGTGGGAAGGAATCAGGTTTATTCAAAGAATAAACTGAAGAATAGAAGTGGGAGCTTCTCAAAGCTCTATCTTGGGGTGGGGGTCCTCAGGAATGCAGAAAGTTTTCATGGGGAGGGGAAAAGAGGCTTAGGGCTACACTCAGAATGGGATCTTCATCATCCAGGGGGACACCTCCTCTTTTTCTTCTTAGGCAGGAACAGAACAATAGACTTGAATATCCTGCAGCTAGTTAAGTGAAATCTAAGGAAGGAATGAACGCTCTTCAGAAGAAAGGATTTAGCTGGACCTGATGGTGCACATCTGTAATCCCAGCAGCTCAGGAGGCTGAGGCAGGAGGATTGCAAATTCAAAGCCAGCCTCAGCAAAATCAAGGCACTAAACAACTGTATGAGACCCTGTCTCTAAATAAAATACAAAATAGGGCTGGGGATGAGGCTCAGTGGTTGAGTGCCCCTGAATTCAATCCCTGGTACCAAAAAAAAAAAAAAAAAAAAAAAAAAAAAGAAGGAGGAGGAGGAGGAGGAGGAGGAGAAAGGATTTGGGAAGGGGTGAAAGGGCAATAGGGACGGGGAGCAAGAGACAATTTCAAAGGAGCCTGTTCTAGTATCGAGTTACAATGTTGTCACCGTACAGATACAATGCACATAAATATCCTCAAGGGCATAGATGATAAATAGTAGTCCAATAATTAGTAGGGAGTCTCAAGTGTTTGTGATTTTTAATAGAACTTATTCAATTGTAAGTTTATATAATTTAATTTCTAACAATGAAATGGATTAACAACGACAAGCTTAGAAAATCCTTGAAAATTTAACAATTGAACAATTGGCTGTTGCAAGCCAGCAACAGCCTGCTCTGGCACAATATTCAATTTAGGAAATTTTGCACCATTTAGAGATTAAGAAAAAGGACAGGCTGCTGAGTAAGTAGGAAGTGGTTATGTTTCGAAATACACCCGTACCCCTTGAGGAAGACTTCAGCATAAACATAGTGGCTAATTAATATCAGTGTGTGTGCAAAGGATATTGCTTGTAATTAGAATCTACCTAAACTGAAAAAGTCACAGTTTCTTTGGACAGTTGGCCATCAGAATTCACATGTTTACCACCTCTAAGTAAATTTTCTTGCAGCTTCAGGAAAAACAGTAACAGGTGCATTTGATCTTGATGGATTCAAAATATTTAGTAGATCAGACACGTTCCAATCTTTTCATCATTGAAGTTTGGCTCTGAAAAGCTTCTGTGATCAATTGGAATGTTCACAACATTTCTGGATTGCAGTCATGAAGAGACAGGGATAGGTTGGTTGCAGCCTGGTTGACACCCCCTGGTTGACACCGCAGGGAGGTATCATTGTTCTCTTGAAGAATGGATTTGGTCCTTTTTACACTTCTTCAAATTCAACAGATTTGGGACCCAGGGCTAGGGAGACCCACTTACGGCCCATTAAAACTCTGAGTTAGGAATCTGTCAGCTGGGTCTCTATTGTATTGGTTTAAAAAAAAAAAAGATATTTAATGTTTTATGTTTTTAAGAAAAAAAAAAGAAACACAAAACTAATTACTGTCAACTGCACTTTAAGCTTTCAGATATCTAGCCAGCAGAAAACTGTTATTAAACCACTGTAGATTTTCTTCCCACATAAGAAGCATGATTTTATTCACAATATTGGCTTCCAAACAGAGGTTGTCAATCAACACACCCAAGTCACTGCGTGAAAAAAGAAAACACTAAAGGTCTTTGTTTTTATTTCAGATACATATGAAATTTATAGTCTTTGGGGAATTTTTTTTCTCACCTCTGATTGTTACTAAGAAAATAAATGGGGAAAGACTGTCCTATTTGATGATACTGTAGCTCCTAGCTTTTAAAGATCGCTTCCTTTGTTAACATTGCAACTCCTCAGTCATCTTTTCAGGGCAGTGGGAAACTAGCTTCTGGCAGCATATGGAAAACGGAGTTGGAGGGGCATCTTCCTTCCCAGGCCGCTTTGCCCAAGTAGCGATCACCACCAGCAGCTACCGCCAGTCACCTTCTAGGTAACAACACAGGATGAGACAATAGCTCACGGTAACAGAATCTCAATAAGCCAGACATATCCATAGTGTGGCTAAATGAGAAGAGAGAATGGGAGGAAAATCTTCTCCACCTGCACCCCACAGTACTAATCTGCAGGATATATAAAGAACTCAAAAAAAAACTTAACACCCAAAGTACAAATAACCCAATCAATAAATGAACAAAGGAACCGAATAGGTACTTCACAGAAGAGGAAATACGACCAGTCCACAAATACATGAAAAAATGTTCAACATCTCACAAGTCATGAAATTTATGGAAAAAAACATCTCTAGGAATTAGAAGAATGCAAATTAAAACTACATTGAGGGCTGGGGTTAGAGCTCAATGGCAGAGCACTTGCCTAGGACATATGAGGCACTGGGCTCCATCCTTAGCACTATGTAAAAATAAACAAATAAAAAAGTCATTCTATCCATCTACACCTACAAAACAAATTTTTTAAAAAGAAACTACACTGAGATTTCATCTTACTCCAGTCAGAATGGCAATTATCAAGAATAAAAGTAACAATGAATGTTGGTGAGGATGTGGGGAAAAAAGATACACTCTTAGTTTGCTGGTGGGACCGCACATTGGTGCAACCACTATGGAAAGCAGTATGGAGATGCCTTTAAAAACTTGGAATGGAACCACCATTTGACCCAGGTATCCCACTCCTCAGTTTATACCCAAAGGACTTAAAATCAGCCTACTGCATTGACGCAGCCACATCAATGTCTACAGTTGCTCAATTCACAATAGCTAATCTGGGAAACCAACCTAGGGGGATCTTTAACATAGGAACGGATAAAGAAACTGTGTTACATATACACAATGGAATATTACTCAGCCATAACAAAGAATGAAATTATGGCATTTGCCAGTAAATGGGTAGAACTGGAGACTATCATGCTAAGTGAAATAAGCCAATCTCCAAAAACCAAAGGCTGAATGTTCTCTCTGAGATGCAGATGCTAATACAGAATAAGGGAGGAGGTGTAGAATGGGAGTTCATTGGATTAGAAAAAGGGAATGCAGGGAAGGGAGGGGGTAAAATTCTAGCTTAGCATAAACATTCTCTATTGCAGTGACATCTGAGGGTCTCTTTGTTCCAAGGGTCTTTTGACGATTTTTTTTTCCTCCTCATCACCCATGTCAATGAAGGGAAGTAAAATAGCTTTAGTCTAATTAGCAAAACTTAATTTCCTAACTTGCTTTTTATGTAGCCCAAATAAGCCATTACCTGAACCCTCAGGGACTCTTTAGGATTTGTTCTCAATTATTTACTCATCACTTAAAAGAACACCAAACAAAACCAAACTTTTACTTCAACATTCCTATTGGCCTTATGAGATTCTGACAAATTGGGTAAGAGACTATTATGAATCAGATCACCTACATTCAAAATATGGTGAGTCATGAAATTTATAAAATAATATTGGGAAATATGATATATAATAATATAATATATATTATATAATATAGGACATATCATGAAAACTATTTTATTATATGTAAAATATAATAGGAAATCATATATATATATCAACTAAAGAGATATTGAAGACACACAGTATCTTTTTCCATGTTTGCTTTGTGATAGGAAATAGGTTGTTTTGTGGTTTCCAACAGGTGAGCCAGCAAAGGCCATTTTATGATTGTTATCTAATTTAATCCTGAAAAGAATAAAGTACAATAGTACATTAATTGTCAGATTTCCCAATGGCTGTGCTTCACAGGAGATAAGACGAAGACAGGAATACTTGGAGCCCCAAAGGACCAATAAATACAAAATCCACCTGTCAGTAAGATGCAGATCGTAAATTTGGACTTTGAATGACATTCCTCAGATGCCTTATTAAAGAATCTACCATGACTTCAGCAGAATTATCTATCTAAAGTACAATTAGATCCCATTCTCCCTTTGTATGATAAGCTTCAATGATATCTAAAAACCTTCAGGTTAACGTTATTGAAGGCCTTATAGGATTGCAGAAACCAGCTTCCTAACTAATTCTCTAGCCCCAGCTTCTGACATGCCCACCCTCCAGCCCCTTGCTCCAGTCATTTTTAACCCTGGTGACTCCTTGAATGTCTTTGTCCCTGATGCTCAGTCTTTGCATGACCATCTCCCCTTCCTAAAACCCAATTTACTCCCATATCTCAGCCCTTAAAAGCGACCCTTAAAGAGGTGCCTTTAAAAACAAACAAAAAAAGTCTAGTCCATGTTGGTGGGACTGTGGACTAGAACAGCCCCTCTGGATAGCAGTTCAGAGATTCCTCAAAAGAACTAGGGATGGAAACACCATAACCCAGATGTGCCACTCCTGGGTATTTTCCCCAAAGATCTAAAATCTGCACACTCTAGGGACACAGCCACCTCAATGATTATACCAGCCCAATTCACAACAGCTAAATCATGGAATCAACCCAGATGCCTGTCAGTAGATGAACGGATTAAGAAGTTGTGGTATGTATACACAGTGGAGTTCTACTCTGCTGTAAAAAGGAATTAAATTGTGGCATTTGCTAGTAAATGGATGGAAACGGAGACTGTCATGCAAAGAGCAATGAGCCAAACTTAGAGATTCAAAGTCGAATGTTTTCTCTCATATGCCGAAACTACAGAAACATAAGGAAAAGGGGGAGGGAAGGGTGGGGTAACATAAAGAACACATCAAATACAAATTAACAGATGAGCAAAGGGAAGTGTAGTAGGAGAAGGAGAATGGGGAGGGGGGAAGGTGGGAGGGATAAAAGGGAGGGAAGGGGGAGGATCATGAACCGAAATCAATTTCCATCCATGTATGAGTTCATTGGGAGGAAGCCAACTGCTATGTATAATTATAAAGCTCTACTACTAATAAAAATAAAACCAATAGTGGAAAAAGCATAGTCCTCTATTATTTACATTTTGTTGTTTGCATATCGACCCTTTGTTTCTCCATTATACCATAAGCTCCCCTCGACTCTGTATCCCCCATGCTCAGAGCAAAGTACGTGTTTGGTAAAACTACATTTGCATAAATGGATGCATGTTCTAAACTTGGGTTTATCTGTCTGGGTTAGTCAGTTCTTCCTTCAGCAGATCCTGCTTTTAAGGTCAATAGAGAGACTTCACCAGTATACAATATACCCTGGTGTTCTGGTGTGGATGGGAGGTGTCCCCCAGAAGCTCACGTGTGGGACAGTGCCAGAAGGTTCAGAGGAGACATGACTGGGTTGTGAGAGCCTTAATTCAACCAGTGAATGAATCCCTGATGGCATTAACTGGGTGGTGGCTGGAGGCAGGTGGGTGTGGCTGGAGGAGGGGGCATTGGGGGCGTGGCTTTGGGGTCTCTATTTGTCTCTGGAGAGTGGAGTCTCTCTCTGCTTCCTGATCACCATGTGAGCTGCTTCCCTCCACCACACTCTTCCTCCATGATGTCCTGCCTCCCCTTGAGCCCCGAGGGGTGGAGCCTGTTGTCCATGGACCGAGACCCCTGAAACTGTGAGCCCCCTAAGTAAACTTTTCCTCCTCTAAATTTGTTCTTGTTGGGTCTTTTAGTCACAGCAGCAAAAAAAAGCAAAGACAGCTGGCATTTCCAACTTTCATTTCCAACTGTCTACTTACTGTCTCTTCCTAAACATTTTTCAAAGACATCCCAATGTCAGCAAATACAAGACTAAAGACATGATCCTCACTCTTTGGCTGCCCCTTGTGATGTGGTTCTAGCAGTTATTTCATAACTTGTCCAAGTCAGAAAAGCCGGACTCACCCACGTTCTATCTCTGACTCATTATGAAGTTCCACTGATTGTCTTCCTAAATATCTCTGCAATCACTCGACCCTTCTCCATCTCTCCTGCCAACCATCCGGCCTGATGTAGCAACCTGCTCTTACCTGGATGATTGCAGTGGCCTCCTAATTCTCTTTCTTGTATACATCCCACTTGCCTACTCCAACCACTATATTCAGCATGGCCTAACAGTGTGATCACAGACTTTAAAACTCCTTGACTTTAGAAAAGAGATTAAAAGCCTTAACAGGCCTTCGAGATTCTGCAAGCTTTGCCCTGACTTCACAGTGTCTCTGTAGCCTCATCTCCCTCCTTTCTGACCTACCTCCTTCACTTCAATTCCATCAGCTTTATAGTTTTTCAAATGCACCAGATTCGCTCCATAGCCTGTATTTTCAAGCATGTTCTAGAATGTTCTTCTCTTTTCTAGACCCTGTTATTATTTTTTTTCTTGTCCTTTAGACTTCAACTCCAAAATCACTTCCTCTGGAAGGCTTTCCTGATGATGTGATGCACTTAGAATATAATTCTTTTATTATCAGTTTGTAATTATATATTGATCCATGACCGTGATCTCTTGACCATGGTCAGCCAGCCTTCCCAGACTTTCTGCACAAGGCTTACCCATCACCGGCTCCCCATCGCCCAGCATGGAGCCCAGCATGGTGTACTGCTCTGTAAATATTTGTTCCGCGGCTGAACGAGCAGCTCCAGGAGGACTTGGACCCAACAGAAGGCTGCTGCCCACACCAATTTGTTCAAGGTCCATCTGAAGCTCACCTCCTACCCCTTTCAGTCTCAGATCTCCCAGACTCTCAGTTCTCCACCCACCCACCCACCCACCTTTAGATTAGCCATTTCCTGTTCTCTTTTCTGAGAATCAGGCTTGAATCTTTTCTGACTCAGCTTCCTCACCATCACTCCGGGTTCTTACTTGAAGAAGCAGAAACCGACTGAGGCTGATGAAGCAGAAAACTAGTTCATTAAAGGATACAAGGAGCTTTCAGATACTGAGAGGTTTAGAGAACTGGGCTGAATGCCAGATTTCTAGGAATAATGCCCCAGATCAGGTTCCCAAGTTCGCCTGATGAGAAGAATGTGGCTGGCTCTCCCCTCAGGACGAGAGCTTTCTAGACCGGGTACCACCCCTGCCGTTACGGGCCTCCCCAAAACCGGGGTTCTGCAGCCCCTCGCCAGTGAACCAAATGTCGCATGAAGCCTTATTCCTCTGAGTACTTGTTTCTGCCTTGAAATCTGGGGAGTGTGTGAATATGTTGGTGAAGCACAGATACATGCATATGTCCCAGCCGCAAAGGAGTCTGGAAGTGAGTCCTCAGGCTCCCACTTTGGGAACTCATCATGGAAAAATCCATAACGGTGTTTAAAAGATACTAAGGGGCCAGAAAACATGATCCATGCTCATTCCATAAATCGTGGCCCAAATTTTGGCAACCTGCTCAACCTCTCTTTGACGCTAAGCCCCCAGCAATTTTCTCACCCTATTTCACCTAAACTGACAGCTCAGAAGGACTTCAGCCAATGAGGCTGCCTGACATAGACCCAGACCCAAACCCTGAAAGGCTTTTAGAACCTTTGCAAAAACCATGCTAGAAATCTGTTTGAGAGAGTAGAAAGCAATATTTCAGACGACAGACTCTGGAATCCAATTATCTGAGCTGGTAATGGAAAACCATCATTTAAGTACACAATGGGTAGATAAGTCATCAGAGGCTAGACCAATACCAGGACTCTCCTCTCAGAGTACCTAGTTCACATCTGGCACACGGTGGTCGGGAATTACGCACTGATGAATAATTGCATGAATGAGTGATTTCTGTATTAATCAGAGTGAACAAGATTAAACTGTTAATAGGCAAAACTCCATGACTTGAAACAACAAGTTTTCTTTCTTCACTGTTGTTGTATGTCTACAAAGCGGGGGGGATGGGGTCGTCTTCCATATCACATCATTCTAGGAGGTGGGTGAAGGGAGTCTCTGCTGTATAGAACATCACTGGGCACAGGGAAAGAGAACATGGTGAATCATGCATGGGCTCTAAGTACATCTACTTTGGATGCGACCTGTGTCATTTTCACTCATATTTACTTATTGAAGC